>NC_141829.1:14214431-14584431 GCF_982586985.1 Callionymus lyra
GGAAAACAAAAAAGAATACAAGAAAAGAAGAAGCAAAAGAGGGAAGAGAAGAAAACTAAGAAAAAGACAACTAAGAAGACCTCAGAGCCCGAGCTGGGGTGTAAGGCTGGATCAGATCAGTGATGTAAGGAGGAGCCTGACCATGAATAGATCTGAAAGTAAGGACCAGAATTTTTAAATTGATCCTGAAAGAAACTGGAAGCCAGTGAAGAGTTTTAAGGATCGGAGAAATGTGAGTTCTTCTACTAGAGCAGGTCAGAATTCTCGCTGCAGAGTTTTGTATTAACTGCAGGCGAGACAGATCCTTCTTGTTAAGACATGAAAATAAACTGTTACAATAGTCCAGACGAGAAGAAACAAACACATGGATTACAAGCTCCAGATTGTATTGTGAGATAATTTTCCTAAATTTAGATATTTTACTCAGTTAAAGGAAACAGTTTCTGGTCAGTTTTCTGCAGTGTTGAACAAGAGACATGTCTTTATCAAATACAACACCCAGGTTTCTCAGGCTCAGTTTGACAGACTGACCTAAATCACCCAAGTACTGACTCAACCCTGGAACCTTATCATCAGGAGCAATCACCAGAGTTTTCAGTGTTTTCACTCAATGTTTTATATCTAACAAACAATTGACTAAGTTGTTCAGCCTCTGGGGCTCAGTTGGACCAAAAGAGCAGTAGAGCTGGATGTCATCAGCAAAAATATGGAAACATCAGGAAATCTCTGAATGATTTTACCGAGGGGAATAAAGTACAGCATGAATAATAAAGGACCCAAAACAGAATCTTGAGGGACTCCGCACAACAGATCCTTATTTGATTGGCAGATACACTGAAATTGTGCCCAGGAAGGTATGATAAGGACAGATGTAAGAGAACCAAGTGGTGACAATGACATTAGCAGTCATTAGCAACAGAAGTCCACAGAAGGCTGTTTACTAGCATTTCTCCATTCAAACTAACCGTATCATCTGCATAGAGTTTAACGTTACAAACACAATCACAAAACCCTTTCAACATAAAATAGCATGAAAGTTTCAACTGTTTAAGTTGATTTTATGTGATTTTCTACCTCGATGCGTTTCTGGCGTCTCGCCGTAGAACCGTCGACCGCCACGTGCCAAAGAATGTTTGCGGATCGGCTTATTCGCCGCGGACGACTGCGAGAGGCAGACAATGCAGATTAGAAATAAAAGCATCAATCTACTCAACATGAAGTATCCTCGAGTGTTCGGAACTGGCAGCAGACTCTCCCGATAAGCCCTCCCACACACTCGGTCTTGAGAGTTTCTCCGCTTGTTGTTCCTTTTTCAAGTGTTGACGTTGCATAATGCCCACGAGGCCCCCGGACGCAAACAATCTGTAGATTTAGGGCCCCGGCAGAGATGCGCGTTAGAACCCGCCGCCTTCAGGGTTTTCTCTTACAAAGACCCTCTTCCCCACAGTTTTCGGCCGGAACAATGTCGGCGCTGGTGTCTTGATAAAAGCGGCTCATCAGAGTCCGACCGGCCGTTTACAATCGTCACGCCGCCGCCAAACACTGGGCTTTAACTTTGACGGAGCACATAACTAAATAATTGCTTTATTTATAGATGGTATGAAATTAAGCACGCTTAACAGCCGTGGACAGAGCGGTTTAATCAAGCCGCCGTGATTCATGCTCGCACTTCCTGCCGCCCGCTGAAAGCCGGGAGTATTAAATACATTCTCTTATTACTCTATAAATGCGAGTGGCCAGGCAGACAAAAGCCAGGTGATAAATTAATGGTCGTAAAAACACCAACTGCTCGGACAGATACAGAAATTAAAAGTCAGCGTCAAATACAACACACCACTCATCTTAATAACACAATTACAATCCTCAGAATCAATCACGCGCACCTTCCAAGGGTATTTAAACCGCTTTAATTGGGACCGAATCTCGTAGAGCGAGCAGGAAGTTGGATTCGGTGGTTAACGAGTACACAAGCGTGTGCGCCGGGATAACAAAATATGTTTGTGGGTTAAAGTCGTATGTTTGTATTCGTTTGAATTTTGTTTTTGTGTGATTTAATATAAAAGGATTGCTCACTAGAACAGTATGTTTTCTAGGTGAAACTCAAGGCCTGCATGTTTGTTGAGGACTTTTATTCTAATTCTACGCAGTTACAGTGAGCATAGGTGTCATCATTACTTCTTAAAACTGCTACGATGTCAATACACCTCAGTGTTGTTTCAAGTACTTTTGTAACTGAACCGAAACAAAAAACGTTTAATGTCGGCTTTAATGTCTTATTCACTTTCCTGCTAAAGACAAAGATAAGAGGAAATAGCTGAAGCTAACAAGGAAATGACTTCAAGTTCAGTTAAATGCCTCGAGACCCTTCTAGACTTTTTTTTAAATTAAATGACGTAATAATAAAGAGATTTCTCGCCTTTTGACATAGTCAATGTAAATCATTTTCGATTAACGTCTGGTGCTTGTTGGACCCTGAAGTGACGTCTGACTTTAAGTGATAGTTCGAATTTCATTTTTTCTAAGGGTTTGTAAGACTAGGGGTTGGGATTCTTTTCAGAGAAATCTTTTTAGCGTTATAGGCAAAAATCTATGTTCATTTTAATGTAGCGACTGGAGCTCAGTTTTATTTTGTTTTCATCTTCGTCCATGTTGTCAGTAACGTCCATCTTGACAATGAAACTAAGACAAGTCTATGTTTTAAGAATCGTTTGTTGCAGAACCTAAAAGCTAACATACTACACAAAGTACTCTAGGTAAATATTGCAAGTTCTTTCTGTGTAGACTGTAGTACTAAGTAAACTAAGCATCAGTCACACGTTAAAATGAACATACATTTTTGTAAAAAGTAACACAAAGTATCTCTTGTTCTTGTAAACCTTGCATTGGTTCACTAAAGTTGAAGGTCATCTGTTTCTTCCATGCGTTGACTTTTTAACCAAAGTGTTGAAAAACATCCTATTGGTAGTGAATGCTCGTCTTGAAAGCTTTTTAGGGTGAAAAAAAGATGAGACAACATTAACTGCTTAAACATTTTTGGCCCGTTTGAGTTTGACACTCGAAAAAAACGAAAAAGGAAATTCTATGAAATGATGAATATATGTGGATTAGGTTGCAAATTCATAACAAAGCCTTATTTTAATCGCATTAATACATTTTTGCATGACAGTAAAAAAACAGAAACAAGAAACTGGCAGACAATGCAGAGTTTTAAGGATTGGGGAAATGTGAGTCCTCCTACTAGAGCAGCTCAGAATTCCTGGCCATCTCCTCTCATGTGTGACAGACGTTTGGTCTGGTTTTACAACCGCTTCACTCGAGTTAAACAGAGACCGATCCATCTTAGATTTCTAAAAAAAAAAAAAGAAAAAAAAGTGACACCTCCGACCTCCCGCTTCAATACCAAGGGCCGCATCTCCGGAGGGTCAATTACCATTTTTTCCGCTTTTGCTTGATCTTGTTTGTTTAACTTGACACGGTGAAGAAAGAGCTGACATTGACCAGAATCTGCTGCATTAATGTGTTTCATGTTCTGCATTCATCATTGTCAGCGAGCGGCGGACGACTGCCAGTGTCACAGGAGGGAGGATGGAGGGAGGATGGAGGGAGGATGGAGGGAGGATGGAGGGAGGAGGGGGGGAGACGAGTGTCACGTCTAAACAAAATTATGATTTTAGTCGTTAATTTGATGCCTTTTTTTTGCCGTTAAAAAACAGAAATATGATAATGTAATTTATTTTGGAATTTATTATTATGGATTGAATAAATGAATGAGGAGAAGAAAAGGTGCAGCCAGAGGAAGAAGTTTCTGTTCTGGAAAAAAGTGAAAAACAACAAAATATTTGACTTAAAATCACGGTCACAACCTCAGTGTCAGATTCAGAAGAAACTAAAAGGATTTTCTTCGTCCAAATCTTTTGCATTAAAACTCCATGAAGAGACAAGAAAACGTCTCCCGTCACCTGAAGAAAACTTTTTAATTTTTTTTCCGTTTCAAAAATAATGAAAATCCTTATGAATATATCTGTTCGGTGTTTGCCGAAGCGAGAGTGTGTTTAATTTAGAAACCATGTTGACAGAAACACCCACGCGAGCCCCTTAAACTCAAACCTCAATTTTGAACGATGAAAAAAAACAAGTCGATTTACAGAATCTGTATTTCTATTTTTTATTTTTATTTTATTTATTTAAAATCCACAGCAAAGCATTCTTAACATCCATGGACTCTGCCCATCTAGACAAGAAGAAACTGTGATTATTAACTTGAATGTGCTAAAAATATTCTGCGTTAATTAAAGCTTCAGGTGAGAAACTATGGCAACAGGAAAGACAGGATATGAATCCACGATACTGTCAGTAGTTTTGTTTTTTCGGATCAGTCTTGAGTATCGAGCAGGAATTCTAATGATGAAAGTAAACCTGAGACTCTTGAGAAGAACTCTTTAAATTTTACTATCAAGTTGTTCTAACAATACATTTTATTTCCCATCGATCAACCGTCAAACATCATCTCCAGCCAGACGACCAACAACCTCCTCTCTTATCATCTTTAATCGTCTGTTCCTGAAATAAGTCCTTGTTGGGAACGGATTTCTTGAGTTAATGGCCGATATTTTAACATTGGAACATAAAAGAAACTTGTCAGGCTTATGAAAATATGGACAGAAAAGAGGGAAAAGTTTTAAGTTTTAAGAGACAAGTCAAGAATGTGCAATGTCAGTGCTATTGTTTGCTTGTATTAGGAAATAAAAATCGAACTAAATTCTCAAATCTTTCTATACAGTACCGCCAGCAAATTTGCACTTCGATTATATCGCAGCTTCATCTGTCCTTTTTTTTTAAAACAATCCTTTGTTTTTTCCAATCGTACATTTAGTTTGCAAGCAGTAAGTGTTAGTTTAAACTTTGATCAGTCGGGCTGCTTTCCATTACCTGGGCACAAAGCTCAACAGCTGAATACAGTGTCTCAATGCAGTTCTATTATTATGTTTAGTACTATAATTTATCTATGTTATACTATTATTTAAGATAGACATTAGATGTTTTGTAAATACTTTTTTTTTCAAGTTTTGCAACAAGGAGATCAAGGACATTAGGACTTTTCTGGTTTTTCCGTTCGTTTTTTTTTGGTGAATTACATTGAAACATGTGTTTCATTAGTATAGCCAACTTAAGAACTTAGACCTTAAGCAACATTTTCACTCTTTTATTTTGTAAATCTTTGAAAAGCTTCACATTTATTTTGGAATCAGGATCGATGGTCCGGATAAGGTGTTTAGGAATATCCAGTATGTAGGGGTTGGAGCCTTACAGTACATCTGAGAATCAGACCAAAACCTTCTTCACCTAAGAACCTAAGACTTATCTAAGACCTAAGACCCTTCTCCTGGGTCAAATCCAGATACTAGTGCCTTGGCAAGTTAGAAATTTGAAGGTACCCGCACTTTTCCATGGTCACAAGATCATTAAGAATGATCAGAACTGTCATACCTCACTACAACTTTCCTACTATGTTGAGTCATGACTGTAAGAGGTTGCTGGACTCCCATAGTGATATAAGATTGGTTGAGGAGTGACTTGAACGGAGCCTCCAGGACTCTTTACTGATGATATATTCCTGACAAGTTTATATGTGAGGAGGCCCCGGGGAAACCTAGTTAAACGGGACAGATTAAATCTCAAGGTGGACTTGGTAAAACTATATTTTTGTGGATACAATTAGGTAACTTCTGGTGAGATTAAGAAAATATTAAAGATGTATTTGTTATTAAAAACATTAAAACAACCTTCACAAACGTCTGAAAACCAAGTGCACTTGAAAAGGTGCAGCTAGAAATGCAAGAGCAGCAATCGGGTCCACATCTGGGCAGAACCTGAGAACGAGTACCGAGCAGAGAATGACAGGAAGGGCTGGGCTTCAAAACCAAACTCAGCAGAATCTCAAAAGAATCAAAGGACCTGCAAGGTGGAGGTCTAATAATAGACGGAGGCAAACAAAAACTCCTGACAGGAATAGAAAGATCAAAACAATAGCTATTTAGTGCTCAAGCAGCCAGTGTAAATGGCTTTTGTGTGCGGCTTATTATTGCAATCTCAGCGAAGCACAGCACAGAGCAAATCTCCGTAATTAACCTATGGTAATGACAAAAGCCAATTTATGGCTCTTAAAGATCAAATGTATCTGGGTTAATATAAGGTCAATCCAATGCATGCGCGGGAATATCCGAGCTGGAAGTTTTTCCAGGCGAGGCTTTGGAATTGTTTTAGGGAAGAGACTTTGGTAATCTTTTTAAAAGTTAGTATTTTAGAAGATGTTTAAAAGCATACATCGTTCAGGTCCAGATCTATTCGGCCAAAGAGGTCAAACTGGTTTAAAGTTGAAGTACTCTGACACAAGAGAGTTAAACTCATGATCACAGTTGTGTAGATTTGTCATGTTAAGACGCTTCACTCTGCTCTAAAGTAAGTCACACATGTACTTACTGTTTGGCTACACTCCAGTAATGTGAAGAAGAGAGTGCAGACGGGGTGGAAAGTTGAAGAAAACTGACTGTAGGGAGACATTAGAGGACAGTAGAGAGACCTGATATGAACAATGGTTCAGGAACTATGATGGAAAAAGGATTTAGAAGAGTCAGAGTTGAAGACACTCATTTTTATTGACAGGGACAAGACATTTGTTTTAAGAGTGCTGTAAAATCAGTTTTTATTTTACATGTATGGAAGAGTACGGTGGCTGGGAAGTTCCAAACAAATGAAGTCTTAAAAACGAATGTACGAACATTTGAAACAAATGTTTAAACTCTGACAGAAATTAACAAACTCTGAAACAGATGTTTAAACGCTTGAAAAAATGGCCAAATCTTGAAACAGATGTACTTTCTTTCAAAGAAAAGTATAAACTCAACTCAGGAACAAAGTTTCAAAATATTAAAAAACAATAAATAAAGACAAACTTACATATTCGCAAAGTCTTGAAATTATTTTTACAAACTCTGAAACAAATGAACAAATAATTAAAAGTTTTGTTTAATTTTTTTTATTTTATTTTTTAACAACTTGTGCAACACATGTACAAAGTCTTAAACCAATTAAAAAAGTTTTTTCGAATATTGTGAAAAGGAAAATGAATTTAATAACAATACAAAAGATTATTAAGTTTTTTTTTTTTTTTTTTAAACAACTTTGTTATTTTGTTCAATAGTTTCTTGACTTTTTAAGACTTGTGTTTTCACTTCCCAGCCACTGAAGAAGAATGACGGTTAGATCCAAATGAAAATGAAAAATATTAAACAAGTGAACCAACAAAAAAGGACTACATAACTATTTTAACAATATAAAAGTGTTTAATATTTTGTAAAAAAAAAAAGAAAAACAGCTGCTTGGAACATTACTGGTGAAGAACAAGATCAACCAAAGTATGCAAATATAAAAGGAAACCACATCAATACATTTAAGTGGAAATTTAAATAATTTAATTAATTAAAAATTGTAATAATTTAAAAGAAATAAAACTGTGATCACCAGATAAAAAAAATAATTCAAAATGTTTTGTTGTGGTTGTTG
The DNA here is from genome assembly GCF_982586985.1 of Callionymus lyra. Taxonomy (NCBI): domain Eukaryota; kingdom Metazoa; phylum Chordata; class Actinopteri; order Syngnathiformes; family Callionymidae; genus Callionymus; species Callionymus lyra. The sequence continues at coordinate 14,221,995 of NC_141829.1, forward strand.
ATGCTACATTATTCAAGTTGCAAATAATAAAATAATAATAAAAAAAAACATGAGCTCTCTAATTGTTTTGGTTTGGTAACCGTTAGCAACCAGAGCCTCGGTCAGGATTCCCAGGAAGCTGAATAATGTCGCAGCCTGTGACCGACCGATGACCTATGCAGACAGGAAACTGCTATAAAACTATTTAGACGCCCCTAATACAAAAAAGAAAAACACTAGTATTCGTTGGGAGTAAAATATAGTGGTGCATTGAATAATTCTAGTTTTAAGTATCATCTAAAATAAATCCCTCTTTTTATTGTAACATCAACATCAGTCTGATATGTTAGTATACTTCAATAATACACATTTATTCATTCTCTCCAAGTGCTGCCCAAATTTTTTCATGGATTCTTTACAGTCTACTCTCAGGTCCATTCTCATAACAAAACACACACTTATGTACTACACTTAGTTTTCTTTTGGTTACAGAACTTGATACTTTAAAATTCTCATCTTCAAGTAGTAAAATAATATCCACCCCCTCATTATTTACTTAAATAAGAAGAAGACTTAAAGAATATCTGTTAAATCAAGACTACTAAAAGTTTATGTCAGGTTTAAACAAAGAATAGAAATCAGATTTGGTTTAACCTTTGTGTTGTCTCCTCTGGGTGGCTGAAAACAAATGTGTTTGTGGTATCCCTTGTGTTGTCTCTGGGTTAAGGTGAACAACCCCCGTTGCTTCCATAGATACATATGCAGTGGTGGAGGTTAAAGTGACACGTTTTACTTGTACGAATTAGAAAAGAACAACACAAAGTTTATATGTCTGTCTGAATAATCTCTTAAGCACAGAGCTGTTAGTTCACTGTTATATCAGTTTCACAAGCCATCCAAAGGTTTCTACTAGGCACAAACTTCAATGAAATATTATCGCTCAAGGTCAAAGTTAGAGTTTACTTTAAGATAGTCCCTGGCAAGAAGATATCTTTACTCCCACCATACCTCTCTTACACAAACAGTGATGAACACAAAAGCAGTGACACAATTATAATAATATAGTAATAATATAAGTAGTTGTTAAATATGATAGTATACTTTTAGCTCATCTCTTTCCCATCGGTTTTTCCAGTATGGTCTTTATGTCTCTCTCCAGTTATGACTTCTTTGAGTCTCTGCAATGTTATTGCTTTATCTTATGGTTGTTGTTGACAATCTTCTGAATATTTGTATATTTCTTTAGGAGGTGCTGTTTCTACACCTATATACTGCAATTTTTTTTTTTTTGTTTAACCTTTCACGCACTTACAATTCTTGTTTTTATTTCAGTTTTTTGTAATTGTCTTTCCTATGTGCAGTATATATTAGGGCTGTGTATTGGCAAGATGCTGGCGATACGTATCACGATACATGTGTGACGATACGATGTATTGCGATACTTAAGGAACAACAGTTTATTGTGTCTTTTTAAGAAACAACACTTTTTTAGTCTTTTACAACAAATAAATGAGCAAATACTTTCTCTGACCAAATGTGAAAGTGCTTCTCAAAATATTAACAATAAATGTAAACTTATATTTACAGTAAACAATGAAGTCTCAAAAAACCTGGAGCAACATTTAATATCCAGTATCTGTCAGTGTTTAATTTAACTTTAAACTTTGTATTTAAGCCAAAATGGGTCAAAACTCGAGCTTTAAAAGCTGCTGGACTCTGGTGTTTCCTTTCTTTTGTCACTCATTGCTGACATTTTGTCGGTTTGGTTGTTACTTTGTCACGGAGGAAATGACGAATGTTGCCAACTAGTGGCTGGAGGTTAAATTGCAACACACAAATGAATGACAAACGTGTGAATATTTCAGTGTAAATTCTAAAATAAAACATCAAATGATTGTCTTTTATACACCATACACTATTGAAATACAAACAATTAAATAACTCAGAATTAAAGAGTAATTTAAAAAGGTAACATATTGATACAGTGCTACTGAATAATTATACAGTATGGGGAATAAAAACATTGCGATATATCAATATTGGTTTAACACACCACCCTAGTATATAGTAATAAGTAATATATGTGTTTTTAGTTTTTTTCTTTGTTTCATGAAATCGAAATACTTTAACTGTACATATATAATGTTATTTTATTTTATGGTCGTATATTTATAGTGGCGATACATGCCGTGATGATGTGACTGTAAACACGTAATACTTGTCAAGGTTACACGAGCGACCTCGTCCCAAGATGCTGCCCCACCTGGACCGGACGGACATTACCGATGCAGGCGGATTCCAAACAAAGGCTGACAGATCCTGGGACCTGGAGAGTTATGCTGCATTTAAATAGCACCTTTTGATATTAGATCAATACGGCGGATTAACAGTCCGGTCACTCATGGCGGAGGCTGCGGGGAGACAGCAGGCTTTGACTGTGATACATTATGTGCCAGAACTAAACAAAGAAGTTATTTCAATTCCAATGGTTTTGTTACTTTTTTCTTTTCTTTTTTTTCACCCACAAAAGGTCAAGCGCTGTCAAAAATATCAGCATATTGACCTTTTTAAACATTCCAGAAACATTGGGATCATAGATTATGCTTTTCTTGCCGCCACCGAAGGGTTAAAACTCATTCACACCAAAGTCACAGGGGCTTGAAAATCTCTCTGCTTGTCATTTGCGGGTCATTGTACAGTTCATTTGAAGTCGAACATGCGTCGCGTGTCCTGGTGATAAGTGTGAGTCGATATGGGGGGATGGGGGGGCGGGGGGGCAGGGATGACAGTGAGAACTCTGGAACTCTTACCTGTTAACGGCATCAAACCACAGGTTACCTATAATATCTTTCCATTTACTACTGTCTTGAGTCATTAAAGTGATGGAATTCAACCTTCACTTATTTTCTACTCGCCCTCATGTCGATTAAATTGGGATTATTTACAGATTAATCTGTTTATTTTAAAGGCAAAAATGTTTGATCATTTTAATGTAGCGAATGACGTTCAGTTGTCTTCGTCTTAGTCCAGTAGACAGTTAACTGTATGCGCTTTGGAAGCGTTTGCGATATTAACCCGTAGTACTTCCTGTTTATATCGCTTGTTATTATTTAAACTCACATTTTTTTTCGTCGTAATCTATAAATCTAAAACGACACAGATTAAATAATCCCAACCCTTAGTCGACATGAGGGTGAGTATTGAATTTTGGGTGAACTATTGCTTTAACAAAAAAAACATTGCATTAGAAACTCAAAAATAATAATAAATATATATATATATATATATATATATATATATATATATTTTTAAATAACCCACAATCTTTTAAGGATTCAAGTGCTTGATAATGATATTGATATTAACTTTATTCTTCCAAGTTCGGGGTAACTTGATCACCAATTTAAAAATGTCATATAGCAATATTGTTTTTGTGGGATGGGTTGAGTGTTTTCCCCAAAAATAAAGGAATCGCCTAAAAAATTAAATGCATTTTAAAATTTATTTTTCATTTTCATGCATTTCATTTAGAACAGGTGAGTTTTTATCCTACCTTTTGTTCATTTTTATGTCAAAACATAGTTTAAAACTGACACTTTTTTCAATCAACGAAGCTGAAACTAAGGGGTTCAAATCAAGAGTCATCTGAGAGATCGATGTTTTAATTAATAATGAAAATCACATTTTAAAGTCAGGAAGGAGTTAGACTTTGCTGCGAAGATGGTTTATAGAAAGACAGGAATAAAGAAAGTTAAAAAAAATGGAGCCAAATCAGGTTTAATCTTAGTGACTTTAAAAAAAAAGAATTGAAATAAACAAACAAAACACCATCTTAGACTCTTAATGATAATGAAAAAAGAGCTGAGCCAGAAGGAAGAGCTGAATAATTTCCACTCATTATCTATTTTGATGGTCATGAGTCCTAAGATAGAAAGAAAAGAAGCAACACTTGTCTTAGACTAACTCATGGGGCCCAGAAAAGGTAAGTTTTAAAGTGAGTAAAATCATTAGTAGTGTGTCTTCAACTTTAATTTAAGATGATTTTAAACTAATTAACCATTTTCCACTCGCTGGGATCCATTAAAATGACCCTAAAGAATTCAAATCAAAGCCAATGCTGATCATTGTAACTTCTTAATTTACAGAATTTCAATGCAATTTTCAGACAATTCAACATACAGTCTCGTCTCTAACCAGGACTAGAAACTTCCAGACAAAGTCAGCTGGAAAAGACAAAGAGTTCATGACAAACTCGTGTCTCACTTAGAAAGAAGAAGAAAATCAGCAAAAAGACAAAGATCCAGATCCTCATTGAGATTCCGCATAAGAACTCAACACCGACTCCAGCTAAAACCCTGAGAAACCTCGGGCTGCTGTTAGAAGACGACACATCCACAGTTCATCCAGAGTGAGGAGGACGTCAGGCTATCATCACAGGGCCTCAGCTCAGTGTCTGACCAGGCCGGTGACCTTCTCGTCCAGGGGGAGCAAACATGAGCCTCATGAGCTCGACACTGATCTTCAACAGGAATATATCACATCAGTGCAGTTGAGTCGACCCCCCAACTTATGTGAAAGACATTGAAATAAAGGGAACTAGAAGAGTACTCTGAGAGTGCAGCCCCCTGGAGAGATGCTGGACATTGAATCAAGCACCTGAGGACCCCCAGAATCCCCCAAACTCAAAATATTTCATAACAAAAATACAAGAATAATTACCAAACTGTAACAGGAAGTTTTTTATTCTTATAGCCTCAATCAATCGCCTCATCAATCCCGGAAATCTCCACCTTCAAGGGACTCGTTGTATAAACAAAGCTGGGTGTGATTACAGCTGGCTGGAGGAGGAGTGAAGCCATTAGACTCCGCTCTCGTAACCTCTCATTCGCAGAGATTTCAGACGGGAAAGAACTTTATAAAGTAATAACTTCAAAACATGGTCACGATGAGGGACTTACTGCATTTCGGAGAGGAAGACTTGTGTTATCTCCGGGTCAAGGTGACCCGAAGTTCCCAAAACAAATGTGTTTCAGATATCCCTTGTGTTGAGTCGGGTTCAAGGTGAACAACCTCCCTGGCTTCCAGAAATACAATTGAATGAATTGGTGAAGGGCCTTATGGTCATCTTGACCCTAAGATAACACAAGAGCTAAGCAAAAATAAAGTGAAAAGTATAAAATCAAGCTAAATATTGATTTTGAAAATTACTTTTAATTTTAATCTGATAAAAAGTTACATTCGCTTAAATCTCTTTGAGGGGTCACAAATACTCAGAGATGACAAAAGCGGAGAAAAATGGTCCAAAAACAAACAGTCCTGGCAATTAATAAACAAAATAACTACAAATAAAACTTTTTCTACGTGATATTTGACCTAATTTAAATTCAGTTAAACAAACAAGGTATTATCAGGAGTGTCACCATCAGTTTGAAGGTAAAAAAAAATGTATTTTTACTTTACAGGAACTACGATTTTTAACTTCAATTATCTCTGTTTTTCCTACTTCACCAAACAAACATCATTATCCGTCTCTAATCTCTAACATCTTCACAGTCCATCACATCAACACGAACGTCGATCTAATCCAACCATCCGTGAGTGACAGGCGTGTTCTGTAGGAACATCACTCCATGTTCTCCTGCAGCGAGTCAACAAGCAGCAGCTGCCGCTCTGCACGGCGGCGACACGAGCGCCTGAAATATTAATCAGCTATTGTACATTGATTGAAAAAATACCTGCCACCGTAATGGCCCGGTTGATATTTCTGAATCAAACAATGACAAACTCGTTACCAAAGGTCATTTTTTAAACATTTATGGCAGCTGAGTAGCTGAGGAGCGTCGAGGGGGTCTCGGGCCGGCCATAAAAGCTGAGGACGTGCGGATGAAGACGGCGGCCATCGCTGCTTGTTTGAAGGCGAACGTTATGCATGATAAACAATCCTCCCGAGCGGTATTAACCTTGGAGGACCCGACTCCACAGTCCAACTGATTATTTTTATGGGTGAGGAGGGGAAACTGTGACTTCCTGCATGTTTACCAGTCGCCGCCGCACATGCTGGACGAGGATTATGCCGAAGAAAAGTGTTTGTTGTAATCTCTGGGCACCAGGAGAGAGAGAGGAGTGACGGAAACTAAACCGTTTACACGGCGTGGACAAACTTTTGATTGACGACCACAGTCTTGAACAGGAAGTATCACATTCCTTTTCCTAAACCTCAGTTTTAGGGGTCAAGTTGACCCGAAGGTCTGAAAACGAATGTGTTTGTGGTATCCCTTGTGTTATCTCAGGGTCAAGGTGATCCGAAGGCCTGAAAACAAATGTGTTTGTGGTATCCATTGTGATATATCAGGGTCAAGGTGTCACGAAGGCCTGAAAACTAATGTTTTTGCGGTATCTCTTGTGTTATCTCAGGGTCAAGGTGACCCGAAGGCCTGAGAAAAAATGTTTGTGGTATTCCTAGTGTTATCTCGAATCAAGGTGACCCAAAGGCCTGAAAACTAATGTTTTTGTGGTATCCCTTGTGTTGTCTCAGGGTCAAGGTGACCCGAAGGCCTGAGAAAAAATGTTTGTGGTATTCCTAGTGTTATCTCGAATCAAGGTGACCCAAAGGCCTGAAAACTAATGTTTTTGTGGTATCCCTTGTGTTATCTCAGGGTCAAGGTGACCCGAAGGCCTGAGAAAAAATGTTTGTGGTATTCCTAGTGTTATCTCGAATCAAGGTGACCCAAAGGCCTGAAAACTAATGTTTTTGTGGTATCCCTTGTGTTGTCTCAGGGTCAAGGTGACCCGAAGGCCTGAGAAAAAATGTTTGTGGTATTCCTAGTGTTATCTCGAATCAAGGTGACCCAAAGGCCTGAAAACTAATGTTTTTGTGGTATCCCTTGTGTTGTCTCAGGGTCAAGGTGACCCGAAGGCCTGAGAAAAAATGTTTGTGGTATTCCTAGTGTTATCTCGAATCAAGGTGACCCAAAGGCCTGAAAACTAATGTTTTTGTGGTATCCCTTGTGTTATCTCAGGGTCAAGGTGACCCGAATGCCTGAGAAAAAATGTTTGTGGTATTCCTAGTGTTATCTCGAATCAAGGTGACCCAAAGGCCTGAAAACGAATGTTTTTGTGGTATCCCTTGTGTTGTCTCAGGGTCAAGGTGACCCGAAGGCCTGAGAAAAAATGTTTGTGGTATTCCTATTGTTATCTCGAATCAAGGTGACCCAAAGGCCTGAAAACGAATGTTTTTGTGGTATCCCTTGTGTTGTCTCAGGGTCAAGGTGACCCGAAGGCCTGAGAAAAAATGTTTGTGGTATTCCTAGTGTTATCTCGAATCAAGGTGACCCAAAGGCCTGAAAACTAATGTTTTTGTGGTATCCCTTGTGTTGTCTCAGGGTCAAGGTGAACGACCTCCACCACTGCATGTGTATTTCTAGAAGCCAGGGAGGTTGTTCACTTTGACCCTGAGATAACACAAGGGATAATATATCTTAAAAAACTGGAACCTTTAATTGAAGAGTATGAACATAAATCTACTTTGACCTTGAGAAAACCATCCTACGGGCCACATAAAATAATTTGGCGGGCTAGTATCACACATGTAGACTTCAACATTGGTGTTTTCCAAGTCACACACTTTTGCGATTACACTTAATATATTTGGAGTACACAATTGTGTTCACTCAAATGGCCAGAAATTGAGTGTGGATTGATGGGACACTTTCCACCCTAAATGGCCGCCATCTCAGTGACTAGATTAAATTCTTAGTTTGTTATTTGTTGTTTGGATAGTATAGAATATAAAACATAATACAAGGTTTAACAAGTTTGCAAATTTTACCCCAGAATGTTAGCAGATCGCTTAGCTAGTTATTAAATAGCCAAGTGTAGCCTAGAGAATTGCGAAGCTAACTAGCGAATTTCCAAGCTAGCTAGCGACTCGCTAAGTAGATTTTACCACAAAACAACAATAATAACACAATCAAACACAACTTAATAACTTGTTTCGATTGACGAAAAGCGCTGTGTCAGTGATAGTGTTCCAATGGCTGGTTGAGATCAGTGTTAAAGTAGTAGAAAAAGAAGCTGTCGAGTCATTTTCGGTAGGTGTGTAGCGGCAGTGTTTGATTCGAGACAGTACTACCTGTTGAAATAAGTGCACTGTGTTACAGTGTACTGTGAAGCAGTGCACTTAGATAAATGTGTGATTTGAGACCCAGCACATCAGTAGCAAGGTTTCTATTACTAAATAAAATTGACACTTTTGAACTTGTGACGTTGAACATGCTTCTTTAAAAGTATTTCTGAGCAGCAACATTTGTGATTTAAACAGGAACTTATACTCATTATTGAACCTGAGCTGACATAAAGCTAGTTCTAGAAGATTTCAGTACTTTCTTGTTCAAATCTGTAACATTTATCCAGACATGATTCAACCATATATAGAACTCAATTAAGCCCCAAAATTATTTTGACCAACTTAAAGGTGGTTACAATTACTCACATGTTCAAAACACGGTTTTATTTGGAATTCTCATTTGAAAAATGAATAAATAAAAATTTAAATTGTAATGTACAATACGTTTTGACTAAAGTTTCTGGACAAAAGTTTACCAGTCTTTAGGTTTTTGCACCGGCATCTTTTTAAAAATGTTTTTTTTTAGAAATGATTTCTTTATTCCAATAAATCTTGCGCTTTCCCCGAAGGTAATAGAAGTGATGGTTAAATAGTGCAGGTGATTAAGCACGATGGGATATTTTGTAACCAAAAAAAATCCAGTATTTTGGGTCTGATTTTGGTGCATCTTAGATCAGGGCGGAAGTTTTTTTTCACTGGGAATATTCCTCATTCCTTAATCCGTCCGCCACACTGATGCCTCCTTTGTGCGTCTGACTCATGGCGGTGGAATGAATCTGCTGTGGAAAGATTCCTCCACACAAACATAGAGAATCCATTGGGAGGCAAAACAAAGAGAGTCTTCAAAGACACTGGAGTGTCCGGCACAGGGAGGAGATCAGACTCTGGTGTCACTGTGAGAAACCAAAGACAGATTTGTTCCTTCAGGGGAGCGACTGAGGGAGACACTGGCGGTCCACTGTGGGGGGGCTGGGGGGGGGGCAGCAGGTCTTCTGAGGTGTCACCTTCACACAATGTGACAAACCCCCTCTGGTCCGAGCCCTTTTCTTCACACCCGCCATCCCTCTCTCTTCCACCTTCTTTAGACGAGTGAGTGAAGACCCTCGGCCCGGGCACGACCAGAGGCAAGGACGGTGCCTTGGTGGACTCCGCCGGTCGCGGCTCCCGCGCCCCATCACTTCACACTTAAATCCCCTTCCCTGCCCTCTCGGGCTCCGGGGGGCTCTCGCTCGCTCTCTCTGCTCATTTTGTGTCCACGAGACTTTTACCAGGGTCTCGCCCAGACATACGCCACATGTCACCCTGACAGCCGAGCTCACACGGCCCAGAGGCGGCTGGAAGTCTGAAGCCCGGACTGAAGAGCGACTGTGACACTTCAGCAACAACAGACGGGTCACGGTTACCCTTCTTACTTTTGTCACATGGAACACTCTAAAAGTATCTACAATTAAAACTTGCTTGTGATGTAACAAAGGCAGCTACATTTTAATAGTTATTAGCATTTGTCTCAAGTCAGCGTTTAAAGATGTGTCTCATCTAGAAAACACTCCTTGAAAACCAGAGATCTTTGCACTTATATAACTGCCATTACGGTAGAAGAAGCCTCATCCAAACACATACCAGACTCAAGAGCAACACAGGCCACAATAAGTGCAGAGTAAAAATGGTGATTTAAAAAAAAAGAAGTATGTTTGTTAGATTATTGTAAATACAAGCAGCTGAAGTCATGAATTCACTGAGAGGGAGTGAGAAAAATAGAGCTGTTGCTCATGCAACATTTTACAAGATTTTTTTTGATCGATGGATGGATGGATAAATGGATGGACGGATTGATAGATGAATGGATAGATGGATAGATGGATGTATTGATAGATTGATAGATACATGGATGGATGGATGGATGAATGGATGTATTGATAGATACATGGATGGATGGATGTATTGATAGATTGATGGATGGATGGATGGATGTATGGATGGATGGATGGATGGATGGAAAGATGGATGGATGGATGGATGGATGGATGGATAGATACATGGATGGATAGATGGATGGATGGATAGATACATGGATAGATACATGGATGGATAGATGGATAGATAGATGGATGATTGGATGGATGGATGGATGAATGGATAGATGAATGGATGGATGGAAAAAAAGATAGTTGGATGGTTGGATGGATGGATGGATGGATGGATAGAAAATGTAATTTGAATTCTGGTCATGTTTTCATAACATAATAAACTAATAATAACCAAAGTTGCATTGAATAAGAAAAATAAGGAAATGAGACAAATCGAAGTCGAAACCAGTTAAATTCAATACATAATTATATTAACATATTATTAGTGAATCGTTTACTGAACATGTATATATAGTTTAAAATCTACTTAAAAAAAAACCTTTCATAAATGACAATATGGATTGTATCCACTCACTTTTTCTCCTCTTCATAATATTGAGTTTGCAGTTAATATCGGGCAATGCAAAAAAAAAGAAAAAAAGGAGGAGAGAGAATCCTGCCGGACTAATCTTGGGCTGAGTACAGCCATGATAATGATGATGGATTAGAAATACAGCAGTGTATTGGGATTACAACGCGATTAACTGTCCAGGGGAGGAGGACGAGGGGGCAGACCGGCATCAAGCTAATCAATCAAATCATCGGGACAAGCCCTTGTCTAGTGGAAACAATTAGACCACTTCTCCGGGATCAATAGCCCTGCATTCTGTTTAGATACCCACTGGTCACTCATTCAATAAACCCTCCTCGGGTTTTGATAAGCCTTTCCAGTCGGCGGCGAGTGGGAGCAGAAAATACATCACGCCAGGCTCCGGGAAGGCCTCGTAAAAAAGAAAAAAAAAAACTGCAAATCGAAGAAACAATATAATTTAATGTGGCAAAGGTTACTTTTCTCCGCTTGTTCATTATGAGGCGTCTCTGGCGGAAAAGGAAAAAATCTATTTAGTCGGGGGTGTTTAGGGAAAACAGCACTTCTGAAGCACAAACAAAAACAAGCCGGGAAAAAGGGAAAAATCAAAGAGCTTCATAAAGTTGCTCTGAGAAATAGTCCCGCTAGTAAAGGTGTCTCGGTTTCTAGAACAGCTCCCATACATAATTAAAGCAGGAATTTGTATCTGTCTGCACTCTGTGGCCTCCTGATGAATTAATATCTGGGTGGAAGTCCTACACAGCCATCAGATTAGCTCATTTATTCCTGTCAGCTGCTTGCTCTATCAGCTATTTGTAAGGCTGATGGTGCTGCTGGTGCCGCTGCAGTACGAGCTGGTTGAGGTTGTTAGACGTGTATTTATTATCATAAATGGCTGTTATGAATTAGGCCTGATTCAAATGTCCAGCCTATAGTGCCGCGAGTAGCGGCGCCAGAGCGATGACTCATTTCTTGTTGTTGTGCTGGTACTGCTCGAGTGTGAGAACTTTTTTTTTATTGACTGGAAAACCAAAAAAAAAAGACTGAAGCTTCCGTTATTCATCCCGGTTTTTGGGTTTGAACCATTGATAACGTTCAATATCAGTTGAAGACTATAAAAAAGATTATATATTATTCATAACTGCTGAAGAAACATGAGACTAGTTGAACATTACTGACTATATGAGTAAAGTAAGGTCTTTAATTTGAGCGTTTACGTCTATTTATTCAGACTTACTACAAAGATTCAAACCACGATTATCATTTTTCTTAAATGTTATTAATATTAAAAAGTTAAATTAAATTAAACGTATATATACATACAGATTCAAACCATGATGTTCATTTTTCTTAATTTGATCTATCAATAAAACATTCAATTTAATAAAAAAAAACAAGTGTTTATATCTCCCTATACCCCCACATCTGTAATTATGTAGTGTACACTTGTACAAATTCTTATTAATCTATCATTATTTCAGTAATTGTTGTGTTTATTTTAATTCTAGTGGGATCATTTTTTAATTTTTATTATTAAATTTCTTGTTTTTTTAAATTATTATTGTGTGTTTATTATTAGGGTTTATCAGACTATGTTTAATATCAGTACTGTATGTGTTGATTTAATTGGAATGTATGTTCAATACTTTTGTGAACTGCCGTAACACCTCAAATTTCAACAACATGGAAAGAACAAAGGTATATCTTATCTTAAATGTGTGTCTTTAAGTACAAGTCGTCATAGACAGTTGCTGTATCATTGATGTTTTTGATGACTTGATACAAAGAGTCTATAAAAGCGAGTCCTTAGAAGTTCAACTCTCAAAACTAGAAAAGCACATACCTCCCCCAAGAAGCTCAATTGACCTGAGATTTTTTTTTAATGAGGGGAGTCCATACTTTCAAATAGGGTGACATTTGATGAAGTGAAAGTGAACAGGGGCCAAATGTTAAGATAGTGACGTCTAAGTTGAAAATACATTTAAATATAATGAACACAAAATTGAGATAGAAATACGAGCAACACTTAGCAGCTTCACTTTGTAGTGTTTTTGTTTTTTTTAATCAGAGCTCGTCATAAAAATCTTGTTTTGTGGTAAACGTTGAAAACCGTTTTTTTTTCAAATATCTTTTATCATCTGGTTGAATACAGTAGCCTGTGGATCGCATAGAAACTGATTGAGGGTCACAAATGGCACTCGGGCCTGACTTGTATAAAAGGCTGCAGTAAGGAAATCATTTAAAAAAATCAAACTAACACCTGACCTGGACTTTAACTGGTTCTACTTGGATTCATTCATTGGACTACGGGTGATGTTAGCTAGGTTGCTAGTTACCATTAATTATTCATTCATGAAAAATTGTTGGCGACACAATAACATTAATATCTTGGTTTTACAAAGTGTTTTTTTTTGGTTTGTTTGTTTTATCGTGGCTGGCTAACGTAACATGTTCTTTGTCTCATTATCAACGTTTTTTTTTCAAAGGCTGAACATTTCAATTTATTTTCCTCACCAACAGCTTGAGTGTTTAGCTACTGACCAGTGATGGGTTGATGAGGCCTCGTGATACAACATATCCTGTATCATGATACAGTGTCTTAATTTTAAAAGGCCACCAAATATCATTCCTTACTTTACATATTTGGCTTTGATCTACTAATTCAGTAAAACCTGATATCACTTTCACTAAGAGTGCCATCTAATGGTCTTTCAAACTGTATCATTATACAGCATCAGAGGTATCACGATACAGTGTCTTACTATTGAAAGGCAACTAGATGGAACTTTTTAATACCTATATTTGGTTCTGATCTACTGATTCAATGAAACCTGGCATTATTTTTCACTAAGAGTGACAGTGTATAACGATACAGCATCGGATGTATCATGATACAGTGTCTTAATTTTAAAAGCCCACTAGACGTCACTCTCAGTTTTACAATCTTTGGCTCTAATCTACTTATTTAATGAAACGTGGCGAAATTTTCATTGAGTGCCATCTAGTGGCCACTCAAACTTTTTCATGATACAGCATCAGATGTATCATGATACAGTTTGACAGGCCACTAGACGGAACTTTTTACTTCATATATCTGGCTCTGATCTACTAATTCAATGAAACATGGCATTATTTTTCACAAAGAGTTTTACTGTATCACGATACAGTATCAGATGTGTCATGATACAGTGTCTTAATTTTAAAAGCCCACTAGACGAAACTCTCAGTTTTACACTCGTTGGCTCTAATCTACTTATTTAATGAAACATGGCATAATTCTCATTGAGCACCATCTAGTGGTCTTTCAAAGTGTATCACGATACAGTATCAGATGCTCCGCGAGGCCTCATCAACCGATCACTACTACTGACCATTAGACGTAACCAAGCCTTCTGACAATATTTTGCATCCACGGTCAATGATGGTCTTCAGGACCAGAACTACACAATTATCACCGACTAATAAAGTTGTGTTCATGTGTGTTACGACGGCGACGTACAGTAACTGAGGCAGACTTACGCTCGGACTGCATTAACCTTCGGTCCGCCGGTGAGGGGGGGCCGGGGTCCAGCCTGGTTTTTTTTGAAGGGACTTCCCCCATAATCAGGCTCCTGTCAGCGCCCCGGCTCCGGGAGATTAATTCCGCTGGTTTCAATTCCAGCGGCTGCTCCCCAAACCTCGACCTCGGGGTGCAGATCTGGTCCTGTTTAAAACACACGACTCAATTTAACACGGGGTACAGCTGAGAGGGGTGTGGGGGGGGGGGGTGAGGCAGGGGAATACTCTTCACCCCTCGCAAACACAAATAACATGCATCAACCAAGGAGACAGAAATCCCAAGCTTTGGGGCCGGCGCGGGAACCAATCCAATCACGGCTCGGAATTCCACCAGGGATGTTCCCCAAGTCTCGCAATTACCCCCCCCAAAAAACACAAGAAATATAACTAAAGCAGAAATAATATCAACCTCGAGATTCCTAAGCTGTTCCCGGTTTCCATCAAGCACTCGGTGGAGCTGCCGGGTCTGCCGGAGTCTGGCACTAGATAATGAACTGATGAGACAACAGCGCTAAGGAGCCGGTGATACGGGGGGACAGTGACAGAGATGTAGGGGCCGACCGTTAGTTACCTGTAATAGCCCGGGATGACGACGTGAAACCCACGGCGCCGGGTGCTGACAGATGTCGGACTTCTTCTGATCATCCATTTTCCGCGGCGGCGTTTCGTAAAAGGTCCCGTGGCATTGATAACACATTTGGCTCCGACATCAAATTCCTGCCCTATGAAAGAAAACAGCATCAATCACCGGGGGCCATTCATCTGTGGCTGGTGACAAGCCGGATTATTAATTTATCAGCGAACGCCCCCCTCGCGCCGTAATAGAGTGGCTGGAGTGTGTCCATGGGAGACTTCCCAGGATTGTAATTAATAGGAAACAGACATACCTAATTTCCCTCTTGCCTCTTTGTGTCAGCGAGCGGCTCGCTGGCAGTGACTGAGGGAGTCTTTTGAAAATTAAAGAAGGGAAATGTTTGTTAATGTGATGCCCGGTGTTGACGAGCTACTGTTTTTTAATGGGATGCATGTCCAAAAGATACCGACCGGGATAACGAATGGGCCCCCGGTTTTGGACGACAAGATGAATGACAGACCAGCCTTTTTCATCTGACGGGCGACGCGTGGACGGAGGAGGACGCACAGAGTTACATCGCACCGGAATTATCTGTAGAGATCGAGACAGTATTTGTCTTTGTGGTCGTGACCAGGACCTGGTGAGGTGGAAGATCCACAGGGATGATAAATTAACCTTTTTTTTCAGGATCAAAATGACGAAAATGTGAGTAGATCTTGATCCAAATGACTTCTGTTTACTCGTAAATCTCTCATCTCTACACCAATAAATATCTGAATCTGTTGCAAACAAAAAAAGCGAGAAGGATCGTTCCACGAAATCCTTTTCCAGAGCTTTCGAAAATGTATAAAGACATTTTTCACATTTTACACAATTTTACATTGTATCCATTTAAGATTCTAATTCATTTTAAGTGTTTCTCCTTTGACTTATTCTCTTTACATTTGCTACACTGTTGTCTCATTGCTCTTTGTTGAGGTTTTTAGCACTTTGTTCTTGTTTTTGCTGTCATGAAACTTCTGTCGTCTTCTGTGAATTGGAAACCTAATTTCCTGGAGGATTCCCCCAGAGGGATGAATAAAGTCCATCCATCCATCCACCTATCCATCTATCTATCTTTCCATCCATCCATCCATCTATCTATCTTTCCATCTATCTTTCCATCCATCCATCCATCCATCTATCCATCCATCCATCTTTCCATTCATCCATCCATCCATCCATCCATCCATCCATCCATCCATCCATCCATCCATCCATCCATCCATCTTTCCATCCAGTCAGTCATCCATCCATCCATCCATCTATCTTTCCATTCAGTCAGTCATCCATCCATATTTCCATCCATCCATCCATCCATCTATCTTTCCATCCAGTCAGTCATCCATCTTTCCATCCATCCATCTTTCCATCCATCCATCTTTCCATCCATCCATCCATCCATCTTTCCATCCATCCATCCATCCATCCATCTTTCCATCCATCCATCCATCTTTCCATCCATCCATCCATCCATCCATCCATCCATCCATCCATCCATCCATCCATCCATCCATCCATCCATCCATCCATCCATCCATCCATCTTTCCATTCATCCATCCATCCATCTATCTTTCCATCCAGTCAGTCATCCATCCATCCATCCATCTATCTTTCCATTCAGTCAGTCATCCATCCATCCATCCATATTTCCATCCATCCATCCATCCATCCATCCATCCATCCATCCATCTTTCCATCCATCCAGTCAGTCATCCATCCATCCATCCATCTTTCCATCCATCCATCAAATACATCATACCTAAATCAGGGGTCCCTAACCTTTTTGTGCCAGGGACTAGTTGAATATGGGTATTATATGCATGTGTCGACCTTCATATAAAAACATTTTTCTACTAGTTTACAGGTTTATTTTTGGAGTAAACTTGACTGAAACAAGCATTTTGACGATCCAACAGTCACAGGCTAATGTTACTTCGTCAACACCTTTTTTAAAAACAAAACACAATAATAAGACAGTAATAATCAATAGAACAATAATTATATTAACTATTTCTTTCTTTCTGTGTGGCCCCGTAACAAAATGCCTCACACACCGGTCCCCAGACACACTGTGTTAAAGCGTCCAAACCCTTGAACAACATAATACGTGTTCATTAATTGTCACTTTAAATGTACTACAAGTTCCATGTAGAATTATAATTATTGAAAACATAATGAGTCATGTTTACTGTAGTAAGTAAGCTCTTGAGAGTTTACGTTTCCTTATATATAAATCATTTTCTGATTCTTATACTTGCTACCTTAGCTTAGCTGGTAGCTAACAGTCATTTTGAGGTCAATTTTAACACCCCGTAACTTTTTCTTGTGTTTTCCAGTTTACAATCTTGGCACAAAAACAAAAACGTTAAACAAACGAAAAAAACAACAAAACAATAATTTGTTTTTTAACATTATTGCTAATAAATAATTTTCTTATTCTTGTACTTTCTAGCTTAGCTTAGCTTGTGGCTAACACTCATTTTGAGGTCGATTTTACTACCCCATAACGTTTTCTTCTGTTTTCCAGATGAGAATCTTAGCACAAAACCTAAAACAAACAAAGAATTTCAAACATCATGATACCTGCAAAAATACTTTAAATTATTATATTGGTAAAGTGAATGTCAATTTTATGTTATATTAATGTAAAAAAAAAAGGTTGGAAAGTGTTTTTTTATTTAGCATAAAAATCTTATTTACTATAAATGAAAATGTTAGAATTCTTGTTGATAAGATACATTATCTTGATGACGCACACCCCTCTCTCCAAACACCCGTGTGCCGGTCACACCCGGATCTCCTGCTTCCCCGAGATATGCTGCAGAAAACCATCTTCCTTCTTCTCTCTCAAGCAGGAATTCTCTCTGAAGAAAGCAGGACCAATGCGTGACATTTAAAAGGTAAGTAAGGCCATTTGGAGTCGGCTAATTCCGTCTCACATCCCTTTCGACAAGATCTGAAGCCTCCCCGCGCACCATAAAACGCTTATAAAATATTAAAAGCTCCGGCATTAGATGTGCGATGACGACGTGCGAAAAGAGGTAAGAGGTGATGGGAGGGCCCCCCCCCCCCCCCGGTTGATGAGAGGGCCCCCCCGCGGTGAGGGCGACACAGAGCAGGGGAAGGAGAGCGAGGCTCGGCTGGGAAAAAGGGAAGCCGGCTTTTGTCGGATTTACCTGCGATCACATCCCTGCCGTGCGGACTCGGCGGCCACGCTTCCCACTCCTTCGTCTTGTGGGTTCTGCCCTCTCCGGTAGGTGCAGCGCTTCAGTGTAATTGGCTGTGGCAGCCCCATACCTGGCAGCAGTGAGGGCGCCGGCGAAGGTTCACTCGAGCATCGTCGTGTTGTCCTGCAGCGGGGGGACAGGACCGGAGCAGGGGGATGTGAGTCACCCCGAGCCTGGTGACTGGTGGTATGGAAGTGTGTCGGAACCGATATGTCACATCTGTCCCTGTCACTTCGCATCAGCGCCACGGCCGCTCTGGCCACACAAGGAGCACACTTAAAGCCACCGTGGCCCTTTGGCCTGGATGTGGGCCCCCGTCGCCGCCGCCCCCCCCCCCTTCTTTTTCTTCTCGCACTCCTGTAAAGGGAAAGACAAGGAAAAGAGGGATTGAGAAAAAGAGGAATCAAAGTCATGTCGGTGATGGAGTCATTTTCATCTTCAGTCTTTCTTCTAATGCATTTCTTCTTCAGTTCGTCTCGTTTTTAAAACTGAATGTCAGGAGAAAATGTCATTAAATTGAATTAAAAGTGTGTTTGTTTATTTTTTTGTTTCAACTAAACTCTCGGCCGCTAGATGGCATCAGTCAATTTTTCCCTAGAGCTAAAGGAACAACTGAATCCTGCAAAATCCCTGGTATGACTGAGGACGAGAGGATACAGTCAACTCACTCGTTGCTTTTATAGGGGATGTTTGGACAAAATCTGTTCAAGTCGCGGCCAATAACCAATCAGAGCCTTTGTTCTACAGTGAAATGTGGAGAAAGAGTAAGTAAGTAAGTAATATTTATTTATATAGCGCTTTTCGAGACCAGGGTCACATTTAACAAACAGGAAGATGACGAAAATTTCAATAAAATTGAATAATTAATTAAAAATGAACATGCAAATATTCAGTGTGTTTGTTTATATTTGTGTTTCAATTAAACTCCCGGCCGCTAGATGGCAGCAGTCATTATGTCCCCCTGAGCTAAAGTGCAGATGACAGCCTGTAAAATCCCTGGTATGACTGAGGACGAGAGGATACAGTCGACTCACGTTGCTTTTAAAGCGGATGTTTGGACAAAATCTGTCCAAGTCGTAACCAATAGACAATCAGAGCCCTTGTTTTTACAGCGAAATATGGCGAAAGAGAAAATCTAAAAAACAGGAAGATAACGTCTATTTAACCCTTTTGTTATCTTAAGGTCAAGGTGACCCGGCAGCTCAAAACCAAATGTGCCCCTGGGAAAAAAAGGATTTTGTTCATACATTTTCACTTTCAGTCTTTCTTCAAATGCAGTTCAAAAAAACTGACTAATGTTTTTTATAACTCAAGGTCAGGAGAAAATGTCAATGAAATTAAATAACTAATTCAAAATTAACATGCAAATATTCAGTGTGTTTGTTTATTTTTGTGTTTCAACTAAACTCCCGGCCGCTAGATGGCAGCAGACATTATGTCCCCTTGAGCTAAAAGGACAATGAAAGCCTGCAAAAATCCCTGGTATTACTGAGGACAAGAGGATACAGTCGACTCACTTTTATAGCTGATGTTTGGACAAAATCTGTCCGATAACTAATCAGAGCCCTTGTTTTATTGTGAAATGTGGAGAGAAAATCTAACAGGAAGATAACATGTGTTTAACCCTTTTTGTTATCTTTGGGTCAAGGTGACCCGGCGGCTCAAAACCAAATGTGCCCCTGGGAAAAAAAAAGTATTTTGTTGATTTTTTTCATATATTTTCACTTTCAGTCTTTCTTCAAATGCGTTTGTTCGGTTGGACAAACTGACAAAACGTTTTTAAAACTCAAGGTCAGGAGAAAATGTCAATGAAATTAAATAATGAATTCAAAATGAACATGCAAATATTCAGTGTGTTTGTTTATTTTTGTGTTTCAACTAAACTCCCGGCCGCTAGATGGCAGCATTCATTATGTCCCCCCTGGAGCTAAAGGAACAACAGAATCCTTCAAAATCCTTGGTTTGACTGAGGACGAGAGGATACAGTCGACTCACGTTGCTTTTAAAGTGGATGTTTGGACCAAATCTGTCCAAGTCGCGGCCAATCACCAATCACAGCCTTTGTTCTACAGTGAAATGTGGAGAAAGAGAAAACTTTTCCAGACCAGGGTCACAAAGCGCTTAAACAATCAGAACAATGAAATCCTGCAAAATCCCTGGTATGACTCAGGACGAGAGGATACACTCCAGTTGTTTTAAAGCTGATGTTTCGACAAAATCGGTCCCAAGTCGCAGCCAATAACCAATCAGGGCCCTTGTTTTCCAGTGAAATGTGGAGAATAGGTAAAAATAGTAATAATGAATTAGATGTAACCGTTGAAAACATTGAATTTGTATTTTTTAATGATAAAGGAAATTAAAAAGTCAAAACATGCAAAGAAAACGAATTATATAACTTAGTAACTATAAATGATTCACAAGTGACATCGTCATTTTCACATCACTATCGACGAAGTAAATACTTACATTTGTAGCTCGGCTTTTTACAGGTTTTACCCGCCATTGATTTAGGTCTTCATCTGCAATGCATTCTGGGATTCCAATTACTACCAAGGGAGGTCCCGAAGGATCCCAAAACTTGGGAAGCTTCGGCCGTCACTCTCATTCCTCAACTTTTAAGTACTAGGACATCCCTCGCTTGTTGAAGGTTGAAGAACGAGTTTAAGGAAAGGATTAAATCGGACGACGTTGGAGGCGTTTACACCAAACGCGACAAGAAACTGATAAACATTAGTGTCGCTTTTTTGAAAACAGAATCTGTCGCCGCCAATAACCAATCAGAATCCTTGCTTTACAGTGAAACGTGGAGAAATTGAAAATTGAACAAGCAGGAAGACAACACGTGTTTAACCCTTTTGGTATCTCAGGGTCAAGGTGACCCGGGGCCCCAAAAACAAAACGTGCCCTGGGGACGAAAAAAAAGTATTTTCTTGATATTATTTCATACATCATGTTACACAAATAGCATAAAACAGCTGCTCTGACTTACTACTTTTTTTCTGATCAGACAACAAAAAGAGATTAATAAAATACAATAAATTAAATTAAAATAAGATAAGAGACATCACATAAAATGGTATATAAATAAAAATATAGAATAATACATTTATAAGAATATACTGTATATACATATATATATACATACATACAGTATAATATAATATATATGTATATATAAATATCATAAAAAAAAAACTACAAATGAAACGTTTTCAACAATGATATCTAATTAATTATAACTTTTCTTGTTAGGTTTTATACAGATTTCTTATTGAATCCTCTTTCAAAATGTCAACACAATTTAAAACTAAAATTAAGTTAAATAAAGGCCTTGTGTGTACGTTTCATATGTGTATTATTTAAATATCGTTGTTAAAAATAAATCAGAATAAACCTCACAACAAACAAGGTTTTTGGTTTTAAACAGTAACTTTAGTTATATATATATATATATATATATATATATATATATATATATAAAACATACCATAAAAACTTTTAAGACTAAATATTGACGTAAAAGCAATCTTAACATAAAGAATGATTTTCAAAAATGTAGCTTTTTTGCGTGCATTACGACCACCTATTACATCTGTATCAAAAATAAATCAACAAATATATTCATCTCTTGTAAT
This sequence comes from Callionymus lyra, assembly GCF_982586985.1. NCBI lineage: Eukaryota > Metazoa > Chordata > Actinopteri > Syngnathiformes > Callionymidae > Callionymus > Callionymus lyra. Next base: position 14,243,572 of record NC_141829.1, read on the forward strand.
TGTCTAATAAAGACCAAGTCAAAGGTCAAGACTTCACCGAGTGATCACATGATTATGCAGGAACACAAATGTAAAAAAAGACTCTCACACTTCCTTCAACGCGTCCTGACAGCTGCTGATCCGTCCGATCGCACCTTCAACCGTCGAGATTTATGGACGAATCCCTCCTCAAACGGCAGAGATCCATACTCGGAGTCAGCGGGTCACAAGTTTTGTAATTTAAATGAAAGGGTCTCAAAGGTGACAAATGAACAAAGCCCGCTTTCATTAGCAAGAGATTCTTATGTACATCTTTGAAGATTTATTGCCGGACGCCGCTCTGCTCCAAAAGTGAGGAGGGGACGGAGATGATTAATCACTTTTAATGTTGGTGTCTCCGCTGACTTTCTTTCTATTTGTTATTGCCAAGGTGCTTGGAGTCACGGCGTTGGCGAGGAGGGTCCTTTTGTTGCCCTGATTTATTTTTTTTTGCATCCCGGCGACTTGAGGGCGAGCCGGGCTGGTGGGGTCCGTCTTAATGCTACGGCACGCTGGAAGCCATCTCCCCACTACGGGGGAAATAAATAAATAATTGTTTGCAAACACAAGAAAGAAAGGAAAAAAAACAACAGATTTTAAAGGCCACATTTTAGAATGAATTACATACAAGAGCATGCACCCTGCCATGATGTATTAGGAAGACCACGCGACTCACTTCTTCATCTCTGTGGGGCTGAATGTGACCATTAGAGTTTCGCAAAACTCCTGCCAATAGTGTGTTTGTGTGCGAGCGCTCCGGCGCAACACAACGTTGTCGTTTGTAAACGTGACACTACGGCGGACGACGGTCGCCCAGATTTCCTGTCATCGGTTGTACGAATGGAGTTTTAAAGTCAATAACAAATACATTTTTAAAGGGTTTCAAAAGATTGAGAATTTCGTTCTACATACTAATATAATTAAAAATGGCCCATAGCTTCTTCTAAACAAAACAAAATATATATTTTTCTGTTCTAAAATCTTATTTTGATGCTAAATTGTGAATTTTCTTACTAAAATAACATGAATGTCACTGCGTCAGTCTGGGAAAAGTGCGGCCCGGGGGCCCCACAAGACCCTTTGACTCCATCAATGTGGCCAGAGGTCAAAATACTCATAGAAAACTGAAAAATTGGAAATGTTTTCGATGGCTAACAATCTTATTATTAGTTCAACTCTTATAATTTGTGAAAGATCTTTGTCTGAAATTTTCCTTTAATTTGTCTTTTTCATGGGTATTGATTCTTTATTTTAAAGAAATTAAACAAAAAATATTTTATGGCTTTGTAACAATAAAAATTAACCGTTTAAAAAAAAGACAGCATAGCGTGATTGTATAGATATAAATATTAATAAGTTATAATAGTGCAATATAATATAAACAGATGAATAAATACATTTTTTAAATATTGCATATAATGTATTAATATAAAAGTATACATTTTAATATAAATAGAAAAAAAAAGTTTTAAAGAGTGCATTGATATATTTTTACTTTTTTTTTTCTTCTTCATAATTTCTCAATACAATTAAATAAGAAAAATCAATAAACCAAACATTAAAGTATTTTTTTAATGTCATTTTTATTTATTTTAATGTTTTCCCATCATATTCAATTCTGTATTTTTCCCTTCCTTCTTGACCCTTATATCAGTCACACTATATAATGTGGCCCCTCGAGGAAGTTCAGTTTCCCACCCCTGCTTCGCTTACATCAAGGTCAAGTGACACGAGCAGCGGCGTCACTGGAGGATGTTTCCTGACAAGACCCTGTGACTTCATAACACTTTTAATATCTCTTGATGATACATTTATCTCCATATGCTCCGTAATGACTCAATAATACCCAACAGACGTGGGCAGAGTGATGCCCGGGGGCCACATGCGGCCCTTTTCCTGTGCTTATGTGGCTCTATGAATTCATTATTTTATTGTATATTGTTATTTATATGTATTAATTCATGGATTACTACACTTTGTTTGTTGCTACATGCTAACATCGTTGGACCAAAGTTGGTTCTTTCATAGTGAGATATGGATTTAATCTTATCTTAAGGGGCCACATTTTATACTGTTGTGAGCAGATTAAAGACAATATGACATTTTATAAAAGATTAACATTGGTAGCAACATTAGCATTGGTAGCAAGATTAGCATTGGTAGCAACATTAGCATTGGTAGCAACATTAGCATTGGTAGCAAGATTAGCATAGGTAGTAAGATTAGCGTTGGTAGCAAGATTAGCATAGGTAGTAAGATTAGTGCTGGTAGCAACATTAAAATTGGTAGAAATATTAGCATTTGTAGCAATATTAGCATTGGTAGCAACAATAACATTTGCTGCCAGATCGGTGATGTCACACGAGTGGAAGTCGAACCTGAAAACGTTTGAACTAAAGCATCTCAATCAAACATGAAGCGATTCAGGACGTTGGAGCAGCAGCTGATCCTCAGCGATAGCTAAGCTCCCCTCGTGCCCTTTGACCCCCTCATTCTCAGCTCCTCCGCGAGGGCCCGGCCCAGATTGGCACCGGGTGGAAAACAGCCGCATTAATACCGCATTAAATGTCAGGAATGCGGGGATTAGTGGCATCTATGGCAGGATTTATGAATGAACAGCAGAGTGCGGCTGTAATAACCCGAGCATGATAACAGTAATGATGGCGATCATTATCATTAGCAATTAAAAAGGCAAAATGGCGGCATGACAGAGACGAGCTAAATGAGCATCAAAGCACCCGAAAGGACCCCGAGTTATCCTCCCCCGCCCATCCTCCCACCACTCCCCCCGTCTGGTTCTTCTCCCCACCTCCCCCTCCGCCCGACCCACCCCGGCTCACACCCGCTCAGCCTCCCGGAGGTACCAGAGTCAGTGGAGTGAGAGGAAGTCGGCAGCGAGACCTCGCGCCGCGAGATGACAGAGACAATCATGACAATGAATTTTATGTCTCGCAGACATGAGGCCGGAGATGCTCGGCTGGGCTGACGTTCCCAATTAAATTGTTACAGGTGCAGAGACCGAGGCCCCGGATCCGGCGCATGCTCTTAAATATACAAGATATATACATATTTATATATTTATATTTATATTGATAAAAAATGTATATTGATTAAAATAAATGATTGTTAGCAACGACCTGGCAGGCGATAGAGTAGGTGCAAAAACTCATACTCAGAACTCTACAAAGAAAAAACTCATTCTGAAAGAGTAGAATTCTTCAAGTCATTCAGGGATCCAGATGGTAATTCGGAACACTACCAAAATATAAACATAGTTTTATCTTTCTGAACATTTAACAAATTTATTTTAACTCATTCAAACAACACAAGACAAATATGATGATGTCTCAAAAACTCCATGGCAGAGGTATTTAAATGTAATATTATAAGTGAAAGTGAAAGTAAGATGAAAATTGCAGTTTTCTTTCTCAATACTAAATTACTTTATGTGTTGTCCAGCCATGGCATTGTTATTATTATTAGTAGTAGTAGCGGTAGTGGTAGTAGTAGTAGTGGTATAAGAAGAAGCCATAGTAGTAGTATACGTAACAGTAGTAGCAATGGTAGCAGTAGTAAAATTAGTAGTATTAGTATAAGTTATAGAAAAAGTAGTAGCTGTAGTAGTAGTAGTAGTAGAATTAGTAGTAGTAGCAGAGGTAATAGCAACAGTAGTAATAGCAGCAGTAGTAATAAATGTATTCGAAGGGAGAAGTAGTAGTAATAGTAGTAATAGCAGTGATAGTAGTAGTAGTAGTGATAGCAGTATTAGTAGTAATAGCAATAGTAGTAGTATTAGCAGTGATAGTAGTAGTAATAGTAGTAAAAGTAGTTATATCAGTAGTAGTAGTAGTAGTAGTAGTAATAGCAGTAGTAGTAGTGATAGCAGTAGTAGTAGTAGTAGAAGCAGTGATAGTGGTAGTAGTAGTGATAGCAGTAGTACTAGTAAAAGCAGTAATAGTAGTTGTAATAGTAGTAAAAGTAGTAAAATCAGTAGTAGCAGTAATTGTAGTAACATCAATATTAATAGTAAAGGTACTATTATTAATAGTAATAGCAGAAATAGAAGAGTATGTTATATTAGTGGTATTTTAAAGTATCAAAATGGATTGAAGCCTTTGCAATAAACAAATATAATTATAATAAAAAGTGTGTTATTATCCAATAAATAATGAAGAGAGAACGACATCTCTGAGTCCAGTGCAGACAAACAGTCTATTCTGAAGGTTCTCTCAACAACGTGACGGCCTGATTAGAAGACGAGCAGAGGAATTGAACCTGATCTCCAGCAGGTCACAGCAGAAAATGTCACTGCTGTAATGTAGCACCAGCTTCAGGGAGCATAAACAACAACTAATAACCACTAAATGTTCAATCCTCTCCTGCAAACAAACCCCACTGGTGTCGACGCGTGCGAACAAGACAAGAAAACCCACAATTATATAAGTTTTTGTTCGTAAAAATAGCTCCTGAAAAATCCCCTCCGCTGCTACTTACTTCTGCCAAGTGAATAAGGTTGACAGATCAGTGCTGGGTTAGTAGCCATGTTCCCGCAGAAGTCCGCTGCCTTTTTGCAGTCCATGAGAATCCACATATCATCAGATGCTCAATGAGGTCTGACAGATGGCCTCCAGGAACAAAGTTGGGACTTTGCAGCTGCGAGGGAGACCCTGAGTGGAGAGGACATGCTATGTACACCCCGGCTAACAATCAACATATGCTTTGTTTTTGTCCACGCCAACACACGCCAACACACGCCAACACACGGCACACATCGCCCGCAGAAACGTCCGCCGCCGCTGCCGGCCATTTTTTTTTTTATAAGATGTTGTTCCCGTTTTGTTTACGCTCACGCAGGCGGCAATTATGCAGCAGCGTCAGGAGGAGCCGTTATCACATGATCTGATGAAACAAGGATTTAATTTAAATATTACATCATTTATTCTTTAATTGAGTTTAGTTTGAGTATGTTTGGGATTTAAAATGTTATTTCTTCTGATTCTATTGCATTTCTTTGAGGTTATTTCAATGTTAATGTATATATAACTATTCAAATTGATTCTATATAGAGAACATGGACATTTTTAACTGATTTTTTCGTTTTTTTAGGTTAAATGAATGAATTAAGAAATAAATACATCGAAATTAGCTACATTTTTAAATAGAGAAAATGCTTTTACATTTTTTAGTTTTAAGCAAAGATGTTTTTAATTATTATTACTCTTTTTTAGGTGAAAATATATAATTAATTAATATAAATCTTATGCCTTATCTTGTTTATTGAATCAAAATGATTTCATAGGTAAAATACTTTAATAAAGGAGAGTTTTAGGCACAGACTCAATTTTGTATTATTTATTTATAATACTTATATACTTAATTTGTCTAATCTAAAGGATTTTTATTGAGAAATTATTTAATAAGGATATATATTCATCTAAATATGTATAATAAAATGTCTCATTTTTGAAGGACGGACAATTTTATTTCTTCTTTTCATTTTTTGAATGGTTCTGTTCTTTAATTTATAAATATATACATATAAAAAGGAATAAATCTACAGGATTTTATAAAGAAAATACACGGACAACTTATTTATTCGATTTTTGGATTAAATGAAATAATTAAAAATGAAACAAACATTTTAATCCAAACGATTTATTTTTAGAGATAAGGCTTGTTTTAAGCACAGACAATGTTTATTTATTCATTATTAGTATTCTTAAGGTGAAAGTATTGAATTAAGAAATATAAACCTGAATAAAAGGATTTTTTATTTAAAGTGAAATGATTTAATTAGTAAACTTATACATTTAAATATGTGTAATCAAAATGATGGTATTGAGAAAAATGCTGTTACTACTATCATTCTTTAGGTAAATAAATAAATCAAGACATACATACATGTAAATATCTTAAATCAAAAGATTATGACAAATAAAAGCTTTAAAAACGACACCAGTCAAACAATAATGACTTTAAATGTATTAACGTATTTATTATTTGAGTGACTTAATTCACTAATAAATACATCACAATCTGTCTTATCAAAATGATACTACAGAAAAACTGCTTCAATATTTTTTATTTTTAAACACACAATGAGACTTGATTATGAGCAGATTAAAAAAAGAATTTTCTCTTATTTCAATATATTTAATACATTATTTTATAATTGATTATGCTTTAAAAATATATATATGCGTTTATTTCCATCTCATATTACAAACACACACACACATATACATATATATATAAATAAACTTAGGATAGGATTATTTTACTACAAATATCTGCCTATATTCACCAGCATTGACTGGATTCAACGTATATATTGTTCTTCTCCACATCCTCAAAGGGACGATTTCTCGCCTCTCGACGCCACGAATCCGATCGGAGACGAGCGGCGAAGACTAAAAGCTTCATTGAAATACCAAACATATTACCCTCGTTGCACATGCAAGGCAGGGAGAAGTTGTCGGTAACTAGCGGGACACATTTAGATTTTAACAATTTGCAGTCAGATTGCTGCGACCAGGACCGCCCGCTGTGATAAGTGCTGCCATTTTTAACAATGCAGCGAGACTTTGATGGTACACACTCGCTCGCAGCACATCCTGTGCCGTCAGAGCGAGAAAGAAAGAGAGAGAGAGAGACGGTTCGGTAATAAGAAAACAAAGCATTTTGTCGTCGTGATGGACTCGTCAGGACGCGCCGGATTCTCCCTGAACCCGGGTCTCCGCCCGGGGTCGGACCGGGAGACGGGAGGCGCAATGACAGGGCGGCGTGATGAGTTAAGGCCCCGCCGCCGAAGAACGAGAGAGGAATCAGAAAAATCTCAACTCCCTCCCTCAGTAATGAGCCACACCTGTACACTGCTTTAAATACCAAAGAGAAGATTTAAATGTCAGGTGCAATTAAAGCTTATGATTCAACACTGCACCAATCAAATCAAGACCCCCGAGTTCAGGCGAGTGTGCGAGAGGAAGGGCGCCGAGCTACTCTTGGACCACTCTTCCCATATCTTACACGCTGATGGATCTGCCAGCCCAAAGGTGATAGTAAAGTTTACTACTCTTCGGCTGAACTTCCCCAACCTTCCCCCGGCTTTATGTCTCTTCATTGGCATTAATGTGTCACTTTTAAAGTCAAAAACGTAGATATGTCTCCATCTCGTGACTTTACGAACCTCCTTCGTCAGCGGAGTTTCTAAAAGTACGACCAATGTTTTCACTTTGACCGGGGAATGTGATAAAACGGGAACGTCACGATCCAATCATCGTTGACCAACATCATCTTAGATGAAGGTTGATCGTTGGAAGTTTTGTGACATTTTCTATTTTATTTTTTTGCAAAAGCTAGGACGAGGATGTGAAACTCAAGCAGACGAGAGGCCAAAAGTCTTCTATCTCTGGGTTTGTTTTTGTTAAACAAAGTTCTTCAACAACAGTTTTACCAGTTTTACCATATTTTTAGGACTATAAGGCCCATCGGATGGATGGACGGATTGATAGATACATGGAAGGATGGATGGATTGATAGATACATGGATGGATGGATGGATGGATGGATGGATGGATGGATTGATAGATACATGGAAGGATGGATGGATTGATAGATACATGGATGGATGGATGGATTGATAGATACATGGATGGATGGATGGATTGATAGATACATGGAAGGATGGATGGATTGATAGATACATGGATGGATGGATGGATGGATGGATGGATGGATGGATGGATGGATGGATGGATGGATTGATAGATACATGGAAGGATGGATGGATTGATAGATACATGGATGGATGGATGGATTGATAGATACATGGAAGGATGGATGGATTGATAGATACATGGATGGATGGATGGATGGATTGATAGATACATGGATGGATGGATTGATAGATACATGGATGGATGGATGGATGGATTGATAGATACATGGAAGGATGGAAGGATTGATAGATACATGGATGGATGGATGGATGGATGGATGGAAAGATACGTGGATGGATGGATAATAGATACATGGATGGACTACTACTCTTCGGCTGAACTTCCCCAACCTTCCCCCGGCTTTATGTCTCTTCATTGGCATTAATGTGTCACTTTTAAAGTCAAAAACGTAGATATGTCTCCATCTTGTGACTTTACGAACCTCCTTCGTCAGCGGAGTTTCTAAAAGTACGACCAATGTTTTCACTTTGACCGGGGAATGTGATAAAACGGGAACGTCCCGATCCAATCATCGTTGACCAACATCATCTTAGATGAAGGTTGATCGTTGGAAGTTTTGTGACATTTTCTATTTTATTTTTTTGCAAAAGCTAGGACGAGGATGTGAAACTCAAGCAGACGAGAGGCCAAAAGTCTTCTATCTCTGGGTTTGTTTTTGTTAAACAAAGTTCTTCAACAACAGTTTTGCCATATTTTTAGGACTATAAGGCCCATCGGATGGATGGACGGATGGACGGACAGACGAAAGGATGGATACATTGATACATGGATACATGGATGGATGGATGGATACAAATTCCTACTTTGGTCCACTGGATAGATACGTGGAAGGAGGGATAATAGATACATGGATGGATGGATATATTAATATATACATGGATGGATAGATAGATACATGAATGGATGGATGGATAGATACATGAATGGATGGATGGATAGATACATGAATGGATAGATACATGAATGGATGGATGGATAGATACATGGATGGATGGATGGATAGATACATGGATGGATGGATTGATAGATACATGGATGGATGGATGGATTGATAGATACATGGAAGGATGGAAGGATTGATAGATACATGGATGGATGGATGGATGGATAGATATGTGGATGGATGGATAATAGATACGTGGATGGATGGATATATTAATATATACATGGATGGATGGGTGGATGGATAGATGTATAGATACATGATGGATGGATGGATGGATGGATGGATGGATGGATGGATGGATGGATTGATAGATACATGGATGGATGGGTGGATTGATAGATACATGGAAGGATGGATGGATTGATAGATACATGGATGGATGGATGGATTGATAGATACATGGATGGATGGATGGATGGATTGATAGATACATGGAAGGATGGAAGGATTGATAGATACATGGATGGATGGAAGGATTGATAGATACATGGATGGATGGATGGATGGATAGATACGTGGATGGATGGATAATAGATACATGGATGGATGGATATATTAATATATACATGGATGGATGGATGGATGGATGGATGGATGGATGGATGGTAGATTGGTAGGTACATGGATGGATGGATAGATTGATAGATACATGGATGGATGGATGGATGGATAGATTGATAGATACATGGATGGATAGATTGATAGATACATGGATGGATGGATATATTAATATATACATGGATGGATGGATGGATGGATGGATGGATGGATGGATGGACCACACAGCTACACAGACAATACATTCATAAAACAAGAACAAAGTGCAATAAAAAGAAAGTGAAAGACGACACAATCTAAGGATAAAGATAAAGAACGTAGACGGTAGAACCTGCAGAGGAGTTTCCTTCAGATCTTAAATACATCACATTAAAAATAAATAAATGGACCAAATTTCCACTGTTGTTCACTTTAAATGTTGATCAAACAACAGTCTGGAGTTCAACGGTTCCAACAGGAAGTGGCGTCTCTCCGACCGTCCCCCGAAGTCGCGTCACCGTTTTCATCGTTCCACTTTCCCTCGCCGCTGACACGCCTGCGTTTAACTGTCGAGTCGGCGCTCGCGTCTCATGCTAATCACGCTAATTGGTCTCCTCGGCAGCTGACCTCTGAACCCGCCGCATGTTCCTACAGATAGAAAAATAACACTCTTCAAGGAAAAAACACCCGCCCGGATTAATGAGATACGGCGAGTTGTAACGGAAAAATGGTGACATTTGGGTCTGAACCTGGGCGACAACCCTACAGGTGACCAGGGCGGGGAATGAGGTGAGATAATCCGGTGAATTATGGTTAAAGTTAAAGAAAGAAATGTTTCTGAAGTTTTTTTTTACGAGAGGTCTGGGGCGTTGGAGGCGAACATGTCACTGCTTCCCCCCGTGAATGAAGAATGAAGGCGGGGGGGTAAATAAAGCAATATGACCAGAGGGACCAGGAATTTCGGCGGATAAGTGTCAGCTGCGGAGAAAAAATGAAGCATTTACCTGTTTCTAATCCGATTTCGCCATGGCTTTGTGTAGACATCGGACTCCTCCGTGAACGAGCTCGGCGCTCGGGCCGCCCTGATGAGGAATCGTCTCGGGCGCACCGGGGCAGTTTCTTCCCCCCCAGAACCCGACGAGCCGAGCCGAACACATTTGGATCCTTATTGTCCCCAAATCCCGGGGAATGGATCCGACGCTCCCTCACATATGCACAAGACTCCACTGTAATATTCATGACGGGAACAATATTGTGAGGACATACATATTCCATTGCTTCAAAACCAACATCTATTTTCGGCGCCGGCGACAGCTGGAAGCACCGAAAAGGAAGTGGTTAAAAAAAAAAGAAGGGACTTCTGACTTGAAGATCTAAGCACTGTGAAGTCGAGATGGTGCGCCACAGATGGTGTCGGGAGTGGGATGTGTTAAAGACTGAACCCCCGGAACTGTATTTGATTTACGGCTTTAATTGTACCTCCGTGTGCGGCCCCTTGATGGGGTTGTGTAGAGGACAAGTCATTGCGTGATGCCCACCAAAAGAGGGGGTGGAGGGGTTTGAAAAATGTACGGGGACCCCCAGTAACGAGAGTTGTACGATAGCGTTAATTTCGAAAAGGTGTCAGAATGAAGCCGTTCAATCGATCTTCATTAACAAGTACAGACAAACGGAGGATGTGCTAAAGGACGGGAAGTTGGGATGTTTGGGGCCAAATGCAGGCCCTCATGCAGGGGCCTTATCAACATGTTTTAGGCAGGGTATCTGAGGAACCCATAAAGATTATTGAACCCTTATTTAAAAGACAATTTATTACTTTTTTTCCCCAAAAACAACCCAGATAAAGGGTTCAGGCAGGAACTATCTTGTCTTAAGGGGCCACAATATATAAAGTGACTGTGTGAGGGGCCCTCAAGCCAGAAAAAGAGGTGTAGAAAGAAGATATGAAATATATGGAGATTATAGACTAAAGATACAGAATATAATGGCAAAAAATTTGACACAAGAATCAACATGAATAAAACTTAGTAGGTCAATCAAATATTAATATCTGCAGCGAGAATTCTGACCTGCTCTAGTAGAAGAACTCACATTTCCCCGATCCTTAAATCTCTTCACTGGCTTTCAGTTTCTTTCAGGATCAACTTTAAAATTCTGCTTCTAGCAGAGCTATTCATGGTCTTTTTAGTATACATTTTTTGAGTATTTTTTTGGATTGTTTAAGTTCTTTGTGACCCTGGTCTAGAAAAGCAATATATAAATATATATTACTTACTAACTTACTTATAAAATGTATTTAACATAAAACTAAACAAAAAAAAGGGTCTCAATATTAACACTATTTCTTTTGTGGAAAAAAAAAGGAAAACAGATATATAACAAACAACTTGAGAAAGTTGTATTTAGATTTTAAACAAATAAACTAGAAAAGTGTTATTATAGTTATATATAGTGTTTTTAGGGCCTCATACATACAGTCAAAGGGCCTCACTTTTTACCTCCGTCTGATTCAGTCTGTAAAGATTCACCATGAGTAGTACAACCATAGGTTTTAGATGCAGGTGTTAATAGAAGCAACACTGACGGCGAGGACGATGTTTCGTGTAAAGCTCTTACAACTTAACCAGCTACGAACGATTAACTTCGTCTGTCGGGAGACGCCGAAGGATGAAGGAGTCGTTGAGCCTCGACAGCAGTGTGTCGAACACTCTTCCGAGTCTTAGAGAGGATTTCAATGACAAGGAGCCTCTGCCTTCCTCTGTTACCACCAACAGTTTGTCGATCTCAATTTATTATTGATGTATTTGCACAAAGATTGTTGTTTTTTTTAACTTAGAATTCAAAGTTCGACATGCAAAGTTTAATTACTGACCTCTCAGTGAAGGTTTCTGATTCTGAAGATCAGGTGAAGAAATCCCAACATTTCAACCATATTTATCACATACTAAGTACCAGATATTTCCTGAATTTAAGCTAATTTTTTGAGAAATAAAGGGACGTAAAAGGGACAAATTTAAACACGTCCGATTTCAACGATTATTTTATCATATTTAATACGTATCTATTTTAAAGATGAGGCCTCTAATCTACCCCCAACAAGTTTCTTTTAGTTTTTTTATAATTAAATTCAATTAAATTTTATTTAAAGTGTCTAATTATAAAGTTATTTCAAGACACTTTACAGCTATAGTGGAGAAAGTAAATACAGATCCCATCAATTCAACAATGAGTAAATCACAGCGTGGCGTTGGCGAGGAAAAACTTCCTTTTAGAAGGCAGAAACCTCGAGCAGAACCAGACTCATTGTTGACGGCCTCCTGCTGTAACCGGCTGGGAGGAAGGATGGGGGGAGAGAAGAGTGAGGGAGGATACAGTAAGAGAAAAAAAAACCCGTTATATTTCCTCAAGTAAAGTGTGTTTGTGTATCAGTTCAAGAAAAGGCCCGTTCGAGGGATGTTTACGGAACCGATTTGTACTTAATATCACGACAACGATATGATCCTCAACCTTTTGTGACAATCTATGACGGGAGAGATCGTCGCCAAGACTAGCTCCGCCCACTCATTACCTTTCATTCATTCATTTTTTCCACACTTTCATTCCTTTATTGCACGGATGTCAAACTCCATCAGTCAAGGAGCCGCAATCGTTTTGCGTTACTCTCGGTTGGCGGCGGAACAAATGTTTGATTTACCAAATTGTATTTAATGGGTTTGAATTCAATTCATAATCCTTTTTTTATTTTAATCTTATAATCGGTGGTTCGGGAATCACATTTCCTCAGGGGCCACATCTTGTACAGTGGATGATGTGAGGGGCCACAAGTATACAATTGTATTTTATATAACTTGCATTTTTAAATCTGATTTTTATATTCATTAAAATGTTTTTGATACTCAAAAATAATAAATACTCCAAACCCTATAGTCATATTTGTATTCATTAAAAATAGAAACGCATAAGGAATAAAATGGTTGGGTTCTACATGCCTTAAAAGTCTTCGCCAAAAACTTTTTGGATAATTAAACCTCCACCAACTGTACCGGCGAGAGTTCATCCATGCACAACCTTCTTTACCTCCATGTGTTTCCCCTCCACTCACAACATCCCAGCCAAAAGGAAACCAGTCATCCATTTCATTGCCGTGACTCCGGGGGACAGTACACATTAATAAATGCGTTTCATTATTATGCATATGTCTCTGTACTCCTCGTGATGGATTTCCAGGACGAAGGATGTCGTGCATTTTATGTGACAAAGCTGTCAGGCACCATCAAGCAATAAAAAGCCATACATCACCTGCTTGTTTATATTCCGCAGCCAATAACTTATCAAAATATTGTCTTAGCGGATTAATCACCGATCCGGCGTGTGGCGGCGCAGACGAGCCGGGAGGAGCGACGCTAATGACGCCGCCGCTAGTTGGTCCGGACCGTAATAAGAGAGGATTAACTTAAATAAGAAAAAGAGAAGACGAATTAAAAAGCGCTGCTGTCGTTATGAAGATGTTTGGCAGCAGGACACTGACGCCGAGACTTGAGATGATCGATGGTTCTGGTCAAGGACAAAACAAAAACAGCGGTTAAGCGTTTTCTTTGAAACTTAACTCACGATTTTCTATCCATAAGATTGATACTATAAATACTTTTAATCCAGTATTTTGAAATACAAGAACAGAAGAAAATAGTAATACAATTACAAGGTAGTATTGGCAAGAATATGGCGATAGGATAATTACCACCATTCAGGAGAAACGATACCATATATCGTGATGCTGTAGTAACAAGTATATATGTGTAGTATTGTCGAGTACTTGACTCTGGTGTTGTAGTATTTACAGACCACATGACTCTTGACGAAGTCGTAACTGCTTTCATTTGTTTTCAAACAAAAATATTAAAAGCTATAAAAGCTGCAGGAGTCGACTGTATCCTCTCGTCCTCAGTCAAAGTTGGGATCTCGCTCTGGATTTCATTGTTCCTTCAGTTGTGGAGGACGTAATGACTGCTGCCGAGAGTTTGGTTGCAACACGAAAATGAACAAAAGTGGTTCATTTTCGAATCATCTAATATTTAATGCACACGTTATTTAAAAAATAAACCACAAAATAAATGTGTTACAAAATTCAATGAGATTAGAACCAAAAAAAATCTAAACAGTACTGTTGAATATGAAAACAGTATTGCAAAAAAAACCATTGCGATATACAAGTGTATCAATACTTTTCACCTACTTGATAATGGCTAATAATAATGACATAATATTACGATAAATTAACGAAAAAGGTAATGGTTAAGTGGTCATGGCTCAAGGCCTTAGAAGTTGCAGGTTCAATCCCAGCTCCGAAAAATCCAATTGTGTGATTGTGTCTCCGAGCAAATGGCTTCCGAGCTGAAGTTCTCTGTCTCCTTATGTTCAGATCATTCAGAGCTGTTTTTTCCACAGTTACACTTTACCCCTGATTACAACTGACAGTTGAGCTGGCGCGTCTGCGTCGCAGCCTACTGCCATCAGTGTCTAATTGGATGAGAAACAATTGTTGTAAGTCCCTTTGCGGAAAAAACGTCTGCTAAAAATTAATTAATGTAATTAATTGTAACATCATTTGAAGGTTTTACCTTTAGAAATGTCAATATTGAAAGTGAAGAAAAAATATCAAAACATCCAATCCATCAAAAATGTTGCTTTTAAGTTTTCATGACTAAAATGTTTCTTTTCACAGGTTCTAAACATATTGATAAAGGTGCGATAGACACACATTTTCAGGGAATTACACATGACACATAGAGTGATGTAACCAGTCACATGACCACTACACTACATGGCACAATACACAATTAGAAAGTTACAAGTATCGTTCTCAAAACAATGATGCTTGTATTTTACAAAAGAAAAATGTAGCTGAAAAACGAAAGCCGAAAATGACTCACAACACAGTTTGCGTAACGCACTACAAAATTACCAGATCAGAAATATCAACTATTTTAATCCCGTTTGATGTCCTTTAAAAAAAATATGAAGGACTTTCTTGGAATACCTGAAGCTTATTCATTCATTGACTTTGGATCAGACAAATGATGCTAAGCTAACAGAGTAGCTAACTGTTAAAGCTATTGTCAGTATCAGTTAGCAGTAAAAGAGTTAATCGTGCTCGTCAATACTACGTCCTTGTATTAGTCTAAAGTTTAAGGATCTAATTCTGTTTGTTCGCACATAAAGTAGACCGCGGGCGTTCTTGGTTAATCACCATTTTGGACGGAAGGATTTCTCAGGACTTTTCCGATCCATTCACTGTGGCTCACTTTGTTGTGGTTCAACTCTTCAACAGTTCTGGCCTCGTGTTCCAGCAGCGAGTCTTTCTCCTCAGAGCGTCCAAAATAAAGACGTTTGGATGAAATGAAAAAATCCCGCCATTCAGCCTCTTCCAGAGCGAGTCGTCAAGGCTTAGAGGCAAAGCTTTTTACCCAAATTCCCTGGTCGGCCGCTGGAGACGCTTTGGTGTGGCCGAAACTGACTGGCAGCGGTCGACACAACAAGATAATCTGTCAGGGCTGATTTATTTCGCTCTCAAATGGAATTGTTTAGCGGCAGAATAAATATGAAAACAGATTTTGATTTAATTGAAAAGATGAACAAATAAAGTGGAAGCTGCTTAAAGAAGAATTGACTGATTTTTTTCTTTTCTTCTTAAATATTTTGTCGGACAATATTGAGGAATAAATAAGTTCCAGTGGCCTCTCTCCACATCCAGCTGTGAAACATACGAAAACGTATCAAGCCGTTACATTATGACCACCAAGCTATAATTGCTGCGTATTTTCCTTCAAAAAGCAGGAGTCCCCAAACTTTTGCATAATGGGGACCCGGGGTCAGTTTGTAACAGAAACATGTGACGATTGAAAAAAAAGAAGAAAAATAATAATAAAAAAAGAGTGTTGTTTTTCAGAAAGCCACTTATAAACAAATAAAAGGCAGGGCTTAAATATAAACACTATTTATGAAGGTAATAATAATCAAATAACTCTCTCTGGGTTTTTCACAGAAATAAGTCAATTGACTTTCAGAAAATTTTCATTAACTTTCTGACAACTAATCTTAACTTTTATTTAAATTAGGGCCTTCAATTTTGATATATTTAAGTTAAGGTAAAACTTTATTGATCCCTCAGGAGGTCTCCTTTGGGAAATTGTTTTCCAAATTTCAAATCAGAGATATAGAATATTACAACAAAAACATACAGTCTTGATATTTGTTTAGCTAGTCTAAAAAAAAGAAAGACCCCCTTGATAATGGGTGGTACTATATTTTTGGTTCGCATTGTATATTAAAAGAAAATAATCAAAATGCGTCTCTGGTATCATTATCTAAATCCTGATTTTTTTTTTGGAGTGATTAATCCTACCGATCCGATAGATCTTCTCCCTAAGCTTAAGGGAATATAAACATGAATTTAGGGAATGTCGTTATATGACTTCAAATAACGTAAAAAAAGTAATGCATAAGAAATATTGCTATAATAAACTGTAAAGAGTAAGTTGCTTTTTTCTCTCATCAAACAATTTATTTTGCTATAACAAATATAATTAAGGTGCAGAAAATGTTTTTCATCATGATAAATGTTTAAGATAAAAACCATACATGCCATAGTAGACCCTGGGTTACGCTTTAATAAATAAAATGAAATGTATTTTTGAAAAAACTTCTCGGTTGAATCCAAAGATTCTTTCGCTTCGCAATCCAATGGGCAGTAATGCAAAGACATACAAGAGGACACAACAAAGGTATTAAAGCAAGATAGCAGCAGAAACCTGACGACAATGAGTCATGTGACTAGACCTGATGCTACCAATCATCTATAAAATAGCAGGATTGACAATTGACAGTGTTTCATATCGAGACATCCATACCATTATTATATCTAAAGAATATATACATTTTATTTTCATATTTTCGTATTTATTTGTGCTTACAAACATTGCTTTTTAAAATGTATTTTTCTATTGTCGTTCATTGGAAAGTGGTTGCATTAACCTTTGCATTATCTCAGGGTCAAGGTGACCCACAGGCCTG
The DNA here is from genome assembly GCF_982586985.1 of Callionymus lyra. NCBI lineage: Eukaryota > Metazoa > Chordata > Actinopteri > Syngnathiformes > Callionymidae > Callionymus > Callionymus lyra. Next base: position 14,260,882 of record NC_141829.1, read on the forward strand.
AAAACAAATGTGTTTGTTGTATCCCTTGTGTTATCTCAGGGTCAAGGTGACCCACAGGCCTGAAAAAAATGTTTTTTTGTATCGCTCATGTTATCTTAGGGTCAAGGTGACCCACAGGCCTGAAAACCAATGTGTTTGTTGTATCCCTTGTGTTATCTCAGGGTCAAGGTGACCCACAGGCCTGAAAACGAATGTGTTTGTTGTATCCCTTGTGTTATCTCAGGGTCAAGGTGACCCACAGGCCTGAAAACGAATGTGTTTGTTGTATCCCTTGTGTTGTCTAAAGTTTAAGGTGAACGACCTCCCTGGCTTCTATAAATACATATGCAGTGGTGAAGGTCGTTCATCTTGACCCAGAGAAGACAAAAGGGGTTAAAATAATTTTCTCATCTAATGTTGACATTTTCTTTTTATCACCAGAACAAAATCTCTGGATAAAAACTTTTTTTTTTCTCAGCTTCAAAAGGACAAACTGTCACTTCTAATCAAATAAAATCTCTCTTTTTTTTCTTCCCGTTAAAGGCAGTGACAAGATGATCTGTAGATTCGACTCTCAGATCATTTGGGAACATTTATAATTGTGGTTCATCAAAAGAAGAAAACTGTCTTGATTTTTCCACTTTTTGGTTACGATCCAGCCAACAATTGATTGTGTTCCCGGGGACACCTGCAGCTTTCCGAATACATTTCCACTTTGGTGGAGGAAAAACACGGGGCGGAGGAAATATTGCCCACGACCACATGAATATGCAGGGACTTGATACCAGCAGTGTCATTACTAATGTTGCTGCCAATTACAGAGCATGTCATGACACCGTGATTCATGAATATTCATCACTGACTGATATAGACAGCGGCCGTGCGCACCAGCCTCCGATCCCATTTGACTCTCTCATTGTGAATGGGGAACAGGTACCTTCATCATGCCATGGCGGCGCCTTCCAGCTGCAAGACAAGCTGCTCCAGAAGGCATCGCTAGTTAACAGTGTGTTATATAAAGGTGTATAAAAGTGATGAAGTGCCGGCTGCTTCTAAAGAGCAGGCATTAAAGCATATTAAGTAGACATTTAAGCTTGTGTGAGGAGCCGGTCCTAGGAATGGAAAGACACCAGCGCGGTCGAGGCAAGATGCCTTCAGGGTCGGCTCCGTTTCAATTGCAAGAGAGTTCGGCTGCCGAGCGGTGATTGGAAAATGAAATGAGGGTTTGTGGAACCCCGGCAGAACCCGGAGAGATCGGAGAAGTTCATTTACTGAATAGATCTTGTTTAAAACCATCTGTGGGAGGATGAAGGCAATCCAAAGAGAACTGGCTAACTACAACTGACCATTAGCATAATGGCGCTAGCTAAGTCAGCCGTTTGAGACTCTGAGCAGAGTCACAAGTCACTCGCTGCATTAAATTAAACCGGTTACAGAAGAAAAGATTAAATATGTAGGAGAAGATCAGGTGATGAAATGGAAAGACTAGCTGTTTTCTGACCAAAAATCCAAAAACATCTTTAAGAAGTTTTTCATCTAATCTTACAGGTTAAGCCAACATTCTCACGTAATTATTGTGATTTAAATCTCTTACTAGAGAATTCATTCATTTTAGTACTTCAGTGACTTAGGCCCATCTGTCAAATTGAGCCTGAGAAACCTGGGTGTTGTATTTGAAAAGGACATGTCTCTAGTACACATCAATGTGTTTGTGTCTCCTCGTTTAGACTATTGTAACAGTTTATTTTCATGTGTTAACAAGAAGGATCTTTCTCACCTGCAGTTAATACAAAACTCTGTAGCGAGAATTCTGACCTGCTCTAGTAGAAGAACTCACATTTCTCCGATCCTTAAAACTCTTCACTGGCTGCCAGTTTCTTTCAGGATCAACTTTAAAATTCTGGTTCTTACTTTCAGATCTAATTCTAATTCATGGTCAGACTCCTCCTTACATGAGTGATCTGATCCAGCCTTACACCCGAGCTCGGGCTCTGAGGTCTGTGGATCAGAATCTACTGTTGGTTCCTGAACACACTTCTGGACCAGAGGAGAAAAGTCCCTCCAGACTGTTGCTCCTAGGCTTTGGAACGATCTTCCTCTCCCTCTGTGTTGGATGTATCTACTGACTTCTTGAAAAAACATTTTAAGACCTATTTACACTAATTTTCTGGGACTCCTGTGATTGTCTTATGTTGTATTGGCCTTTAGAGTTTTCAAATTTGTAGGTATTTTGAACTGTGTATTTCTTTCGATTGTTTAAGTGCTTTGTGACCCTGGTCTAGAAAGGCGCTTAACAGTAACTGTTACTTACTTACTTACTTAAAAAGCATCAGAAATAATGTGGAAAAAACTCAGAATATGTATATTTAAATAGATACATTAGTTTCTAATGTAAATAGATATGAATCTATAATATCGAAAATCTCCAAATGCAATGACTGTATCAAGGATTAGAAATAAAGTTTAAATGGCTTTAAACATCAGACAGTGACAAATAATGACAATATGATTTGACAAAAACAATAAATAAATAAAATGTGTTACGTAACCCATAATAAATATAGTGTGGAAATTGTTAATTAGATCAATTATGAAACTAAACAAAATTAAATGATTCCAAAAATACGTTTTAATCAAAGGTCGAATAAGGACATGGAAGCAGCTTCGGTTCATAAAAGTGTTGATTTGTAGTGGATCCTGATGTAAAAGAGGAAGTGACCAGTGGTTTCATTGTCTTTGGGTTAATGAGAAGGTTAATTGTGAGCAGCTGAGGCTCAGAGTGGGTAGTGAACAATAGTGCCCTCTAGAGGCGAGTGTAATACAACTCCTCCCCCTTTCCAAAAAAAAAACAACCCACAAACCCCACCACTCAGCATGCTCTCTGCATGAAATACACAACTTCCTGCAGACAAATCTGTGTCGTAAGAATCCCACCGACCTCCGTGTTTGAATTACTGCCCAAACTAATAAAAATTCTGGGGACAGACTGAAGTGGGAGCCCAGGTGTGACCGTCAGATTACTCCCACATCAGCGGCTCCATCGCTTCAGAACAATGAGGCCCCGCAAGATTCTGTAGGCGACTGCGTCAACTTCTGCGTCACTCCTGCATCCTGGCTCGACTATCACGCTTCCCTCTCCAGGGTCCCGAGGTGGAGCTACAGGCCCGGCTAATTACCAAACACACACATTCAATAGGCAGAGCCCCCCCGCCCGCCGCCACCGTACCCCACCCCATCTGAAGTCTAAATCTGGCACACAATTGCAGCACGCCGGCCCCCGTCGGATGATAGCTAAGAATAATATTGACCCTTTCTTTTCTTCATCAGGCCCCTCACGTGCTGCAGCCACTGGAACACATCGGCTTGTTTACCTTCTAGAAACACAACAATAGTGCGATTTGAAATACAATACACTCGATACAATAGTTCTATTTGTAGATTATGGGATCTAAAAATATGCTTGTGTTACAAGTTTGCATGAGGGTTTAAGTAGTTGAACAATCAGACTTAATACTTAGTACTACGTTTTGTAAACAACAATAGCTTTATCGACCAGTGGTGGCGCTGTTTTGCTCTTTAATTATTGTGGATAATTGCGAGAATAGAATGATGGGATGGAGGTCAGCAGTGTAACCAGACAACAATTAAATCAAAAGTTGAGTAGATAATGGAAAACACAATCATTTTTCATCTTTTTAAAGTTTTTTCCATGATTTATTTTAGCACATTGTTGTAGTGATGCAGCATAAAAGTAGTAAATATATAATTAAACATGCGTTGCAGCCTACTCCCATCAGTATGTGAATGTGTGATGGGGGAATGCATGACTGTCAAAGCGCTTTGTGACCCTGGTCTAGAAATGCACTATACAAATAGACATTATTATTATTATTAATTCAAATTGTTCATGGTACAATATTTAGTTTAAAATAGCTAATTTTAGTTTTTATGTATACTTTTTTTTTATATATACTTATCTTGTTAATGGTGCTGATCATAACACAGGGGGGCCATCTGAAAGGTCAGTCAAGGGCCACCAATGCTGGGCCTTACCCTGGTTTTGAATGTTGACATTCATGATATCAAAACAAAAGTGAATTTAAACGCTATATGTATGTCCTTAAATGTATTTGTTAATAAAGATCAACTCTGTGTTTGACATATTTTTTGTGTGTTCTAATAAAATATAGTCTTTTTACTAAAGAATGAAATCAAAAATAAATAAACAAATTGTCATATTAATGCATTACTTGACTCTTTCATATCTAGTAAGTGAAACTAAACGTTTAAATTATTTATTTTCAGCTACAATCTTAAACATATGAATATTATTATTTTAAATTGTTGATGTTGACATACTTTTTGGAAGGGTAGGGGGGTGACTTGCAACCCCCCCCCCCAAAAAACCCACATGTGTGCTGGTGTCCATGTGGGCAGAAAACATACATCACAGAGCAGAACCAGCAGCGATGCTAGGGCTGAGGAGAGCTCGGCCTCCCATTGGCCGGCGCTCCTGTCGACGCGGATGACGTGCGTCTGTGAAACACGTGGGCCGCCAGATCCAGAGCTCACATAAACAAAGCCACATTGGTGTGAGTGGGTTAGTCCAGACTGCTGTGCTGTCAGCGCGCGGAGTCACGGGGGTTCGCCACTCTTTGGGGTTTTTGAGGTTTTTGCTGGTCTCCACCGAACGCACATGATTTCAGGAGCTTTTTTTTTTTTTCTTCTTCTTCCCTTCGATTGATGATCCACATCTGCTGTGATTATTTCATGGATTGCGAGACACGAAGAGCCTGATGTGACAAGAGGTAAGACTTTTGGATTCAAGATCAGGATTTGATCTGAAATCAGCAGGATTTGGAGACTAAACAGCTCTTGATAATATAATTGTGACTTTTTTTATTTTATTTTTCAATTTAAAACACCACATTTTATAAACTATATTTATATCGTCACGACAATAATCACTAAAATAAGTATATATCAAGTGTACATCATATTTAATTCGTGTTAAATTCATGTATTATTATTAGTATAAAACTTGATGCACAAAACAATCTTGTCAATTGAAGGATTGTATAAAAGCTTCTTTAATAACTCCATTCTGAACTTTTCTTTACTAAAACCTAAACTTTATTTGCCTGTAAATATAACAATATTGCTTTTTTTCTTAAAAATAACAGTTAATATTGTTAATTCTGATTTAAAGTTCGCTTTTTAAAACTTCACGTGTATCACAATAAGACGAAAAATAAAATAAAAGTGTATTCCAATTTGAATCATTCGCTCAAGAGGCTTTTAAATTAGGATAAAACGTCAATTTTGTGCGTAAATTGAGTTTCTTATACGTTCAAGTAACGTTTTTTTTTATTATTATTAGGGGAAGATCCAGAAAAGCATCCGCGCCTCCACGCAGAACTCATTTCAAGTGTCGCACCAACTCTTTCAGACGACTTGAGGTAACTAGAAACAAGGAGATTTATTTCAAAGGAGCGACAAACATTCGGGTGAAGATGCTGATGTTCTCTCGTCTCGCTCCCGCAGCCATGCCCTGCGTCCAGGCTCAGTATGGATCATCACCCCAAGGCGCGAGTCCTGCCTCCCAGAGCTACAGCTACCACTCCGGAGAGTACAGCTGCGACTTCCTAACGCCCGAGTTCGTAAAGTTTAGCATGGACTTGACCAACACCGAGATCTCGGCCACCACCTCTCTGCCCAGCTTCAGCACCTTCATGGACAACTACAACACCAGCTACGACGTCAAGCCCCCCTGCCTCTACCAGGTGCCCCACTCGGGCGAGCAGTCCTCCATCAAGGTGGAGGAGATGCACAGCTACCACCACCAGCAGGGCCACCTGCCGCCGCAGACGGAGGAGATGATGGTGCACTCCGGGTACTTCAAACCGTCCTCCCCGCACGCGCCCAGCACCCCGAACTTCCAAGTGCAGCCCAACCACATGTGGGAGGACCCCGGATCCCTGCACAGTTTCCACCAGAACTATGTCACCTCGCACATGATGGACCAGCGCAAGAACCCGGTGTCGAGACTCTCCCTGTTCTCCTTCAAGCAGTCCCCCCCGGGGACCCCGGTGTCCAGCTGTCAGATGCGCTTCGACGGCCCGCTGCACGTGTCCATGACGCACGACAACCCGCACCGCGGCCTGGACGGACAGAGCTTCGCGGTGCCGGGCGCCATCCGCAAGCAGGCGGGTCTGACGTTCCCGCACTCCCTGCAGCTGGGACACCAGTTGGTGGACAGTCAGGTGCCGTCGCCCCCGTCGCGCGGATCCCCGTCCAACGAGGGTCTGTGTGCGGTGTGCGGGGACAACGCGGCGTGTCAGCATTATGGTGTGAGGACCTGCGAGGGCTGTAAGGGATTTTTCAAGGTGGGTTTTCACGAATTAAGTAGAAATATCGAGGAGAACTTGAACTTTGATTCCGGTTCGGGTGATTTTTACGCGCAGATGTAAAACGTTAGATCCGGAACGTTTTAGAAAGTCTTAGTTTTTTTTAATTAAAACGTTATTTCCGATCTACACAATTGAACATTCTTATAATAAGTACAATTTAACGCCTTTATAGTGTGTGTTTATAAGAGATAAAGGCCCCGCAGTTGATATTTTTCCTCCCTTTTTCCTTTTCTCAGCGCACAGTCCAGAAAAACGCAAAATACGTGTGTCTAGCGAATAAAAACTGTCCTGTCGACAAACGCCGACGAAATCGGTGCCAGTTCTGTCGTTTCCAAAAGTGCCTCGTGGTCGGCATGGTGAGAGAAGGTATGTTCAGGCCAGGTATTTATTATTTTTCCACTCCCACTACTGTCTTCTCTCTCTATCACGCGCGCTGATGGATGTGGCTGACGGTGTTGTCGTTTTCTTTTCTCTTGCAGTTGTGCGAACAGATAATTTAAAAGGTCGAAGAGGACGCCTGCCATCCAAACCCAAAAGTCCCCAGGAGCCTTCACCTCCGTCGCCACCCGTGAGCCTCATAAGCGCACTAGTTCGGGCCCATGTGGACTCCAACCCCTCCATGTCAGCCCTGGACTACTCCCGAGTGAGTCCCTTTAAATCTATCACTGAAAAGTTTCCTGGCCTTTTCTCGGACACTTAATGTGGCAAAAAAAAAAAGCGCATTGAAATGTGGAACTTAATAAAAGAAAGACATTAATTTAATAGTGGAGAGAGAAAGGGGGGGGGATGAATAAAAGAAAGAGGCGCTCTTTAGTCTCTTTTTGCAATTTCACGGATTATATATTTTAAAAAGGAGCATCATTAAGTCTCCGTTTTAAATTAAATTCCAGTTCCAGGCGAACCCTGACTACCAAATGGCCGGAGACAACACTCAGCACATCCAGCAGTTCTATGACCTGCTGACCGGCTCCATGGAGATCATCCGAGGCTGGGCCGAGAAGATCCCCAACTTCGCCGACCTTCCCAAGCAGGACCAGGATCTTTTATTCGAGTCGGCGTTTCTGGAGCTGTTCGTGCTGCGCCTCGCGTACAGGTGCGCACTATTTTTTTTATTTTCTTTTTATATAGATCGCAAAAACATGGCTTAAATTGTCCTTTTATTGGCAGGTCCAACCCGGTGGAAGGGAAGCTTATTTTCTGCAATGGCGTGGTGTTGCACAGGTTACAGTGCGTGCGTGGATTTGGGGAGTGGGTGGACGCGATCGCGGAGTTTTCGTCGAATTTGCAGAGCATGAACATCGACATCTCGGCGTTTTCCTGCATCGCGGCGCTCGCCATGGTCACAGGTGCGCACAAAAATAAAAGAAACCCCCTTCAAATTCTATTCAACTAATCCATCTTGTTTTTGGTGTGTGTTTTTATAGAACGACACGGGCTGAAGGAGCCGAAGCGAGTGGAGGATCTGCAGAACAAGATCGTCAACTGCCTGAAAGACCAAGTGACTTTCAACGGCGGAGGCTTGAATCGGCCGAACTACTTGTCAAAACTTTTGGGGAAGCTCCCAGAACTGCGCACGCTCTGTACACAAGGTCTGCAGCGCATCTTTTACCTAAAACTAGAAGATCTCGTCCCTCCACCTGCCATCATTGACAAACTCTTCCTCGACACACTCCCTTTCTGAGTGGCATGAACTTTTTCAAAAAAGACGACAACAAAAAACTCGTTTAAATAACCCCGATTTGAAAAAAGCTTCTCTAATAATATCAAGAAAAAATAAGCGAGATATTGAATGCTGTTTATTTATCGTTGCCAAACAACGTCATCACTTTAATCTTGTAAGTATTGATCTTAAGATGTAATATAATTCACACACACACGCGCGCGCACACACACAAGACATTGTACATTAGATTACTGCATCGATTTGTACAAACTTTGTTATAATGAATTTATTTAATTTGGACTTCGTGCCTATGTGTTTCTGACAGAACTCCTGAAAACTATCCAGAAAAGAAAACGCATGATTTATCCCACTTCCCTCTCTTTTTTTTTTTTGGTTTTCTTTTATAGGCTGATGTCTATATAAACTATATACCGGACACTATGTAGTCTGCTAGATTTGATACAAGTTCGTAGTTGGCACACCCTTTTGACGCATATGTGGATTAATAATATCTCATCTGTATAGAGAAATGAGGGACTCATGGTGTTTGTAAAACTGTCAGACATTCCTTGTTTGTATGTGCTGTAAGTATTGTTGCTGTTGAATATAAACGTTTCTATATATTTATTATTTATATCGCCAACACGAAGCATGGTGCAATTTAAAAATCAGAACCATCCAAGTTTCCTGCTGAGCACGTTTGTCTACGTTCCATGTGTTCTAGAGCTAGATTTGACTTCAACTAATACGGGAGCTTGTGTGCGAGAGAGTGTGTGTTTGTGTGAGCGTGTGTGTGCGTGTGTGTGTGTGTAGGCCGAAACATGTTTGACATCATGGTGTACTGCTGTGACGCATTTTGATGCCCAAGTCCAAAACTTTAGAGATAAAGAACTATTTAATGTTTACAAATAAAACTTTTAAATGAAAAATTTCGTTGAAAAACATGTCTCTCTCGATTAAATACAGAACCAAAAAACAAAAAAGAAATTCGATAACACCTGTTTTTTTTCATCATTGTATTATCGGTTCTTCTCACCTGAAGGCCTCGCTGCGCACAAACAAACTCCTGGCCTTCCGAGTTCAATTTCATTTTACGCCCGTTTCTTTTTCACGTTTCAAAGAAACATCATTTGTCGCATGTTAAGGACATGCATTTTTTTCTGTCCTTATAATATTCATTTATTAATCTAATGCGTTTATTATAAATATTTGTATTTAGAAATAATGGTTTTCGTTTTAATTCATGTGTAATATTTGGTTTAAAAGCATCATATTTGCGAACATTTGAGTCCGATGTCTTTCACGGATGATCGCAAAATTATCATTTGTTTTCTTCATTTCTGAGGCTTAAACGTGAGACCGATTTAAACTAAACATTTATGTTGTTCATATTTTATTTTGGGAATGACTGCGGGAGGTTGCGCGACGCTTTATATTGAAAATCATAATTTGGGGGAAAATGGATGGAGGATTATAAACAAATAAAAGTTAAGATATATTATATTTTATTCATATAAAAATGCGAATTAAGTGATGCGCATACGCGTAGAAAACTCATATATTTACACATATAAGTGTTGAAGATTTATTCCATTCGAAATTCACACACTTTTATTTTGCGCACCTAAAATCCGCGTCATTTCCAACTGCTCACCATCAAACATTCAGAACTAAGAAATAATTCTTCTAATTCCTTCTTCGTTCTGTCACAATATTTGTTAACGCACTGCGTCCATCTCCCCATATTGCGCCAGATCTCGGCGGGCATTTATTAAAACCAATTGACTTGCGCAAACTAATTCAAACCAGCTGTTTAGCGGTAATAACTCTGCAGATGAACACTTGTATATAAAGCGCGCAGTGATTGGACTGTCACGATCCTTTAAGTGGAGTCTGTGGGAGCAGAAGTGATGCCTTGCTCCAAGGCACGTCTGCCTCCATATTTATCACACCATCGGGATGAAGGGAGGGCGTTCTCTGGTTCTCTCCTCTTTTTTTTTTTGTTCCATAGCCATCAGAAGGCAATAAATTGTCTAAATAATTAGATGTGTAAAGTCTTAATTCCAAGGCAAATTGGGAGAGCATTCAGAAGCAGTTTGCTGACATTTAGCAGATCTGCTGCAACGGTTCACTACCATGTCACAAGTGTTGACTCTCCAGTGCAGTTTTGAAGACACTCTGCTAATATTGCTCAAATTCCTGTCGTGATTATATATAATGAGAGGACACTCAGTCTTCATTCATTAGGATCCTCATTTACACTGAGGGCCTGGGATGAATATTAAGGATGTGTCTGAAACAAAAGCCAGGGGAGATCAGCGTTTAAGAGTGAAGGGAAGTTTTACACGACATTTTTTAGACTTTAAAATACTTTTTGTACTTATTTGACTTCTTATTCAATCGGAGTATTCATGGTGGTCTTATCCACCTTTTATTTTTTGTTTTCTGGCATGAGTGAAATCCTAAAACCCCTAAAATAGTCTAAAAATGCCACCTTGTGATTCGAGTGTGTTATAGCAATGTTTAAATTAATTAATTTAACTTTTAACTTGCGAAGCTAATTCAGTGTAACTACTGATATTCATTAGATAACAATATAAATATTATAATAAATATTTCATTAACAAGTTTCAAGGGGGAAAGTACATTAGTCATATGGAGGCACGATTAAATGCGAGAGTCGACAAGATGTATCAAAAATATTGTCATAGTTTCATAATAACAAACCTAGATAAGTTAGTTATTAAAGATTCCCTCGGAGAGTTAAATGCAAGTGAGTTGCATTTGTGATAAAGAAAAAAAAAAGTCAATATATCTGCTTTATTTGGTGATTTCTATTTACTTATATCTCTGCATCTATAGTGTCGTGACAAAGTACCTTTAAAACAACAATTCTCTTTCAAATGCACGTGTAAGAAATAGATCTGACGCAATATCTTTAAATATAATTAGCTATAAACACAAATATTTCACAAGAATGTTCTTAGAAAGATAGTGTCTGACTTGAATCATGGTCACAGACTGGTTTCTTGATTGATATAATCCGTCTTTAAATCTGAATTCTAAATTATTTTGTATCTTCCTGTCCAAATTGTCATGTAAAAAATCTCAACCCAATCCCGACAGCAACCACTGAACGCTGTTTATCTCCATGGAAACAATCTCTTACCTCAGAACCGCATTTATTTGATTCTTTTTCATCTCACAAACTGAGCGTAAAGAAAACAGTGTCTCTCTCAGACACACAAAAGCCTCGGCCACTGAATCTCGAGCCGCACTCGAGGACCCATCATAAAAAAACGTTGTGTATTTGTCACACGGAAGCCACCGCGGTCGACAATGTGTCCGCCAGGAAAAAGACAGATGTTGGTCAATAGTTTTCATCAGCAGACCACTTGTGTCGCGACAGGGAGACGCGAGAGGGACGATCCGTCAAAATAAAAGCGGCCTGATGGGAGAATTTAGCGGCGAGGTAGCAACACTTCTCTTGTGTGTGTGATAATGGTTGTGTCTCCGGAAACATTGTGAGTCTGTTTGGAAGGGAATCACAAGTTGAAGGAGATGATGGTTAACGTGGTCAAGTCAAGACAGGATAATGTGTCACACAAATGTGGATTAATATGTTTGGAAATAGATACACTTACGCACAACTGTTACACAATGTTCGGTGTCTATTCATGTCCAGCAAGTTTCTTCTTATTTTGGTGATTTTTAAGTTTTCCTGTTGTGTATTTATCAATGGCAGAAATCAACAAATCAAATCAAGAGTCCAGCATTTTGGCGGCCATTTTTTACCATTTTCTTATTTTAATAACCTGAAATAATCCCTACAAAACAGTGTATTGATCGTTGGAGTTCAAGTTAAAACATAGCTTTGAAATATTATCAAGCAAATTTAATGTATTTCAAGATCTTATGTACGACAAAAAAATGACAGCAATTGACAAATATTGCCAACATTAGTCTAAGAGAAAGGAACTGTTTAGAGTTTACATTAAAAACATCAGCAGTACTTTACCAAACACGTTCAACATCCGATCTGATGGACGTCCAAGTTTGAAGAAAATGTGTAAATATTGAACTTAGTTGAGAACGAAAAAAAATGGGTTTTGCTATAACTCGGGGCTGATGGGAGTCTTGTTGAACTTCTAATGAGCAAAGTTTTTCCAACTGAAGTTTGGTCGATGCATACAATGAGGGAATTGTCTTAGAAGCTTAAATACTAAACTTATCAACTAGTAGCTGAAATAATGATTAATAAGTTCAGTCTTTTGTGTCAAAACCTTAAGCTGGATTTGACATTTTCCACTTAACATGTGGCATTCTGGTGATGGCTAACACCAATGACCAACCACCATCATAAACAAATAAACTTATCAAATAGATGCCAACAAAACCATTGCGGTAAACAAATATTTTTAAAGTATTTTTGTCCAGATAGTTAAAAATGTTGGTGACATGCATTTGGTCTGAAGACAGTATATTTAACTGGTTCAGGAAATAACTAGTGGTTGGTTATGATGGGTCCAGTACCTACAGAATATCGTCCCTGAAGAAATTAAATTGTTAAGTTTAAGGAAAAAAGGTGTGGAAAAAAATGGCCGTTTGTGTCACAAAAAGATGATTTATGCACTAAAGTACCGAAATTCCTTCTTAAATTGGGATGGGCAGTCATTTTACCTCTATGTTCCATCCATCTTTTACTTAATGGGGACCCAGCCTCTAGGAGAGGTGGGGGGAAAACCACGGATATGTCGACAGTCCACCATAGAGCAGTGGTAGCACTACCTGTCCGTGAGGCATTGGATATCAGGTCACAAAAAAAAGTATTTTTCCAAATATAATTTATGTTCTATTGATTAATACTGTCTTAAAGCGGTTAGATTTTTTAAAAAGATGGTATTTTCTTCTGAAGTAACAATGGCATGTGACTCTAGTCACGTCAAGACGTTTGTTTTAAGGAAGTTTACTCACAAAATATACCTTTAAACAAGTGAAAATTTGTGAAAAACTAACTTTTGATTTGATTTGATTTATGTTTACTGACATTAAACTTGTCCACGGTATAAAAAATCCACAGAAAACCACTGGGAACTACAGTCAATTCACCAGGAAACTCATAATTTAGGCATGTTTTTGGGATGTGGGAGGAAACCGGAGTGTCTTAATGAAACCTAGACAATTGGAAGTCCTAAAAACTCCACTTAGAACAGAACCAACTGAAATCGAACCCACAACCTTGCCTCTAACGGGGAAGTAAACAGAAAAAACTCAGATTGAGTCCTTTAACTATTATGGTCTTCCTTCCTTTTCACTCTTTCGTGACCTCTTTTCATCCATCCATCAAATACACAACTACCTGAGTAATAACAATAGCTAGGAAAATGACCAAAAGTCATTTATCCGATTCATCGAGTGATTCAATAACAGTCAAATCGACGCAAATGAATCTAAAAAGTTATATTGTGTCCTTCTCGGTGATTCCTCCGCCAGACCGCCGACATCTCTGGTGTTACCTTTCCCTCCGTTCAGCCGGCGGCTCCCGACTCCGCGGTAAAACACGTTGATTACACAACATATGAATCTCCGGCGTCGCCGTCGTCCTTCCTTCGCTCCAAACAAAATGAATGAATAATGAGTGCGATGACGGCTCTTCGGATACGTCTCTCTACAGTCGTTTTCTGCCGTGACTATTTGATTTAGCGTATGGGAACGCTGATGATTGTCCAATAAATAATGCAAAAAGCTGATTTCCACGTGGCGAGGCCGGGGAAAAAAAAAAAAGAAAAAAAAAGGGGGAAATTCCACCTTGCATATAGATGGAGGAAGAGCCGTGTCCGCCGCCGCCGCCGCTCAGCCTGTGGCCCCGGCGCCGCTTTATCATTCATAGGGCTAAACAGACAATCAATTCAGCAGCCATGTATGAAGGATGAAGGGATGCGACAAGCTGTGAATGATGAGGAGCCAAAAATCAAAGGCCTCACTTCTCCTGAGCTCTAATGGCCATTACCAGGCCAGACAGCAGCAGTAAAATGAGGTTAATCATTCGCACAGATCCTCTTCCAGAAGATTGACTGAACTTGACGCCTGGTCGGATCACTCATAAATATTTACTTGGGATTAAACAGCTGCGTACGTTTGCGCATTGATCGCCCGACGGACGACCGTCACGTTATTGTTTCAAGTGCGGCCGGTGGAATCTATTAGGCGCCGGAGTTGTACAGGACTCAATTATGACCGGCGGCCGAATTAAAAAGTCCACCCAAAGTGACAGGATATTAGGATTGGACCACTTCCTGATGACCTCTGATGACCTTTGATGACCTCTGATGACCTGTTACCACCGTTTCTCCATCATACGTAATAAACTGCGAACAGGTCGATCTTCCTTTTAAAGACATATTTGTCTATATTTCAGGTTTTGTACGACACAGATTGCATGTGTCAAACCAATATATTCAGCTTGACCCAGAGAAAACAGAAGGGATACCACAAACACATTTTCTTTCAGGACTCCGGGTCCCCTTGACCCTGAGACAACACAAGGGATACCACAAACACATTTGTTTTCAGGACTCCGGGTCACCTTGACCCAGAGATCACACAAGGGATACAATAAACTCATTTTTTTTCAAGTCTTCAGGTCAACATGACCCTGAGATAACACAAGGGATACGAGAAACACATTTGTTCTCAGGGCTCCGGGTCACCTTGACACAGAGATAACACAAGGGATACCACAAACACATTTGTTTTCAGGACTTTTGGTCACCTTGACCCTGAGACAACACAAGAGATACAATAAACGTATTTGTTTTCAGGACTCTGGCTCACCTTGACCCAGAGACAACACAAGGGATACCACAAACTCATTTGTTTTCAGGTCTTTGGGTCATGATGACCCTGAGATAACACGAGGGTCAAAGACGCCAGTGTTGAAGATAAGATACGACAAAAACTTCCAATAAAAACTTCCAATACCAGTTGAAGGAAAGGAATTTGTTCGTTTAAGGACAACAAACACTGAGAAAATAAGATAAATTAAGCCTCAAAGAATGAAAAGGAAATTTTAAAATCCCACTCCTGCTTCCTGTTAGGGAAATATACATTTAGTTTGACAACTAAAAGATTTTTGCGTCTTGAGTTATCAAGTTCTACATCCCAACGTAGATCTGAAAACAATATTAAGTCACAAATGTGTCAAGAAAGAAGAAAAACTTACCTTCAAATAATTGTTTTGTGTTTCCTCACATTTCCAGTATGTGTGGGTGTGGATGCAGGAGGTAAACAACTCTGTGAAGGACAAAATAAAAATATAGAGATTGTTAAGGATTCAATATTTATTGAAATAAATCATTATTAAAGAAACCAGAAATGCACTGAGACAGTGCATACCTCCTAGGAGCTAGTATCACAACACTTTATTATTTTACTATTTTCCACACAACTCATCAATATATGAACTGATTCTAAAACCGTGTACACTCTAGTTTGTTTGTCTAGTTTGTTTCAACCAAAGCCATCCTCAACAAGTACTGAATAAACAATAAATAAAATATTTTGTCAGAAAACATACAGGTTTGGTGAGGAACATCCAAAACTGTCTGAAATCCTTACAAAACACTACATTCATTAAAATACATGAATCAATATGGAATTAGTTCCATTATTGGGTAAAAATGGTAAAAACACTGACTCATCAAAGTTCACAGCTTTTGCACACAACGTTTCATATCAAATAATATACAATAGTACAAATTTAAAGATAGTAATGGGTGAAATAGTACATTTTAGTGACTTCATTCATTGACTTAGTATTCATACATTCCATACATCTATCCATCCATCCATCCATCCATCAGTGTATCTATCCAATCCATCTATCTATACATTGTTAAAGACAGTGGACCAAAGTAGGAATTTGTATCCATCCATCATCCACCCATCCATCCATCCATCCATCCATCTATACATTGTGAAACTGAGTGGACCAAAGTAGCAATTTGTATCCACCATCCATCCATCCATCCATCCATGTATCTATCCATCTATCCATCTATCCATGTTTCTATCCATCTATGTATCTATCCATCAATCCATCCATGTAGCTATGCATTTATCCATCCATCCCTCTCTATATACATTGTTAAACTGAGTGGACCAAAGTAGGAATTTGTATCCATCCATCCATCCATCCATCCATCCATATATCCATCCATCCATCCATCCATCCACCCACACCCACCCATACATCCATGTATCTATACATATATCCATCCATACATCCATGTATCTATACATATATCCATCCATCCATCCATCCATGTATCTATACATATATCCATCCATCCATCCATGTATCTATACATATATCCATCCATCCATCCATGTATCTATACATATATCCATCCATCCATCCATCCATCCATCCATCCATGTATCTATACATATATCCATCCATCCATGTATCTATACATATATCCATCCATCCATCCATCCATGTATCTATACATATATCCATATATCCATCCATCCATCCATCCATGTATCTATACATATATCCATCCATCCATCCATGTATCTATACATATATCCATCCATCCATCCACCCATGTATCTATACATATATCCATCCATACATCCATGTATCTATACATATATCCATCCATCCATCCATGTATCTATACATATATCCATCCATCCATCCACCCATGTATCTATACATATATCCATCCATACATCCATGTATCTATACATATATCCATCCATCCATCCACCATGTATCTATACATATATCCATCCATGCATCCATGTATCTATACATATATCCATCCATCCATCCATGTATCTATACATATATCCATCCATCCATCCATCCATCCATGTATCTATACATATATCCATCCATCCATCCATGTATCTATACATATATCCATCCATCCATCCATGTATCTATACATATATCCATCCATCCATCCATGTATCTATACATATATCCATCCATCCATCCATCCATCCATGTATCTATACATATATCCATCCATCCATCCATCCATGTATCTATACATATATCCATCCATCCATCCATCCATGTATCTATACATATATCCATATATCCATCCATCCATCCATCCATGTATCTATACATATATCCATCCATCCATCCATGTATCTATACATATATCCATCCATCCATCCATCCATGTATCTATACATATATCCATATATCCATCCATCCATCCATCCATGTATCTATACATATATCCATCCATCCATCCATGTATCTATACATATATCCATCCATCCATCCACCCATGTATCTATACATATATCCATGTATCTATACATATATTTATCCATCCATCCACCCATGTATCTATACATATATCCATCCATACATCCATGTATCTATACATATATCCATCCATCCATCCATGTATCTATACATATATCCATCCATCCATCCATCCATGTATCTATACATATATCCATACGTACATCCATGTATTTATACATATATCCATCCATCCATGTATCTATAAATATATCCATCCATACATCCATGTATCTATACATATATCCATCCATGTATCTGTACATATATCCATCCCTCCATGCATCTATAAATACATCCATCCATCCATGTATCCCTCTATCAATACATTGTTGAACTGAGCAACCAAAGTAGAATAATAAGAACAAAGGTCTACACTCCTGATTTCACCAAAATTCAGTTTCACTTCAGAAAAACGTTTTTATTATAAATGTATTTTGTCCAGAAACTTTCAAAAAATGAAATGAGAATGTATACAATGGTGTTAAAGGTTCTTTGAGTCTTCTACAGAAGTAAATGGTGGCTCAATCACTAGGAGGCTTTTATGATTAGCAGAACATACTAAATGTATGTCGAAGGAGACAAAGAAGTCACGGTGGAACCTTGCAGTAAGAAAGTAAGTTTAACCTCAGTACAGAAAGTTAGTCCAGATCACCAACCAAAAAGCAGACAAAATTAATAATATCCATTTTAATGCTAAGATTTCTAGGCATTTAGATGTTATTTTAAAGGTCTGTTATTTCCATTATAATGTTAAAAATCATCTCTTCCATAAGATGCCTCTCTTCTCTTACATAGTTTTTTAAACAAATCTTTTAAGTCAAAATACCTGAGATAATCTTGATGGTACTGAATTATGAAACATGAATCTTAACCAAGATTAAGATCTGATTTGATGACACAACGAAAGCATCTGAAGCGTCGTCGCTCTGGTTGATCTTA
Organism: Callionymus lyra; assembly: GCF_982586985.1. NCBI lineage: Eukaryota > Metazoa > Chordata > Actinopteri > Syngnathiformes > Callionymidae > Callionymus > Callionymus lyra. The sequence goes on from NC_141829.1 coordinate 14,279,210, forward strand.
GTGAGACAACATATGCAATCGTAAATGTCACACGTGTGTACCTTCTTTCTACACAATCTCCAGCCTTACTATCCATGTGTTTGTTTGTGCTACGACTCCACAATAACATATATGGCGAGAGACGCTTGTAATCCCGCCTTCGTCTTAACCCGCTACACAAACAAGCAGATGTGGATAATATATGCACTTTTGATTGATAAAGTGTCGCCTCCGACTGAATGAAAGAGGCCTACAGTTTAGGTTTATGGACATGTATCGGTATTGAACACAGGCTTAGTCCTTTGACCTTATTGACAAAAACGGAATCGGAAATTTCCTTTATAGAAAGAGTTAATGTTTCCTCGGGCGGACATGTTTCCAATTCAATTAGTTTTAATGAAGCCGGTGCTCAGTGGTCACTGGAGGAGAAAAAACAGGCATAAACGCCTGATAGTAATACAGGACGTATTAAGAAGAAGGGATCAGACGCCGCGCGTCTTGCTAAGTGGCGAAAAATGCCTCCATCAGGCTGGTCGGAGCCACCGGCTCGGGAGGCGGCGAATTGAATGAGCCTCAAATGATGCATTAGGTCTCTGGGGCGAGAGCCGGAGGAGAGGGAAGAGCAAAACTGTAAGAACACACCAGTCTCTGAGACTCGACAATTATCCCTGAACTCATCATTGAATAATAATAAAAGAAAAAGTTCTTCTTTTAAAAACAATTCTGTTTTGAGTCATTGGCACCTCGTGTCGCGATGATGCGAGAGGCAGCGGCAGAAGTGAGCTCTCGCCGAGTCTGATGTCATCGCGTAAAATGTCAAGTCGGTCAGACGTGCTCGGCTGAGGCGGGAAAATAAAGCTCTTATTGTAGAAAGAAGAAGGAGAAACATGAACGTGTGGTTTGATGTCATGGAGACGGTTTTCATCAAACCTAATAGTAAGAATAATTTGGAAGCTTTGTACTTTGTTCAAAAATGAACTTAAGGAAGCTTACATTAATGACATGGAAGTATTTAGTATATAAGTGTCATCAGAATATTAAATACTTGAGTTTTTATTGTAATGTTGCTGTTTTCATTTGCATTATTTTTTGGATTCATTGTATTGCATTATACTATATTGAAAAGTTGCATTTGTTTTTATTGAATAATTGACTTCATTTATTTTTATACAGAAATGTTAAATTAAATTAATGAATTAATTGAATTTAATTAAAAAAAAATCAATTTAAAAATGAATAACGATTGTTTACACATAGAGTTTTATTTTCTAATTACAATAATTAAAAAACACATTTCCTAAATTTAATATTTCTTCATTTGTAGCCTTTTAAATTAAATATAAAAGTCTAGTAATAAGTTTCACCAGACAACACTAAAAGATTACCAAGCTTTTTTACTCATCAAACTATTTGTAAAAAAAATGCATATATATCATTCAGTTATTAAAAAAAACAACAACTTATAAATATACACATTATTGAATTTAATTAAACTAAAACAGACTAAAACATTTTAATGTATAAGTTATTAAACTAAATTATTCAAAAACCTAATTAAATGCTTATAAAAAAACAACTTAATTTACAATAAAAAAATCCAAGTTTCAACCTTCAAAATGTTAAATTCAAGCATCCAATATTCCGATGTCAAGGATATACTTCCGTAATTTAGGGAAATGTTCATTATTCCAATAAAAAAAATGAGTTCAGAGATCCACTGGTGGACTCTCCAAGGGTCAACAGGGGAATATGATGTGTGTGTCTGGACAAAAGCAATAAGGAGGCTGTGTGGCTGTGTGTTAGTGTGTGTGTGTGTGTGTGTGTGTGTGTGTGTGTGTGTGTGTGTGTGTGTGTGTGTGTGTGTGTGTGTGTTTGTGTCACAACCGACAGAAGAGATCCAGCCCAGGCTTACACACAGCTTTGTCATATCAATGGGAGATTAGGAACACACATGTCAGGCCAGACTGAGCCTGATGCAATCAAGCACCTGCCAGGTCTTCACATCAACCTCCAGCTTCCATCGTGACAAAAGACACACAAGCTAAACATGCATCACGTTTTAAACCAACATATCCTTCGCCAGGAGACGACGTTATGAAGTGATTCCACGTCAATACGGCGTTAAATCAACTTGAAACTAGCTCGACTTTATTTATCCGTGTATAAAGGTTTTTGAAAAAAGATGTATTTGATTCGTAATGCTTCAACTCAAAATTATGACAAAAAAAGAGTTACAAAGACTAAAAATATATGTTTATATGTACCGTATTTTACTGACTATAGGTCAAACTTAAAATCCTTTAATTTTCTGAGAGAAATCTACAGTGCACCTTATAATCCGGTGAACCTTATGTATGGTTGAACTCACTGAACCGCCATTGATTGTATGTAGTAAAAAGTGCTAGAAAAATGTGTTAAAATGTTGGTATGAAGAAGCAACATGAGGCGCTGTAGTATTACTGCATAAGGTGCTGTGGTATTACTCCACAAGGTGCTGTAGTATTACTGCGCAAGGTCGTATGATATTACTCCACAAGGTGCTGTGGTATTACTCGACAAAGTGTTATGGTATTAAAATACGAGGTGTCATGGTTTTACTCTACGACGTGTCATGATATTACAATACGAGGCATCGTGGTATTACTCTACGACGTGTTATGGTATTAAAATACGAGGTGTCATGGTTTTACTCTACGACGTGTCATGGTTTTACTCTACGTCGTGTCATGATATTACAATACGAGGCATCGTGGTATTAAAATATGAGGTTTCAGGGTTTTACTCTACGACGTGTCATGGTATTACAACACGAGGCATTGTGGTTTTATCCATGACGTGTCATTGTATTACTCTACGACGTTTAATGGTATTACTCTACGACTTGTCGTGGTATTACTCTACAACATGTCATGGTATTACTCTACGATGTGTCATGGTATTACTCAAAAACATGTCATGGTATTACTCTACGACGTGTTATGGTATTAAAATACGAGGTGTCATGGTTTTACTCTACGACGTGTCATGGTTTTACTCTACGTCGTGTCATGATATTACAATACGAGGCATCGTGGTATTAAAATATGAGGTTTCAGGGTTTTACTCTACGACGTGTCATGGTATTACAACACGAGGCATTGTGGTTTTATCCATGACGTGTCATTGTATTACTCTACGACGTTTAATGGTATTACTCTACGACTTGTCGTGGTATTACTCTACAACATGTCATGGTATTACTCTACGATGTGTCATGGTATTACTCAAAAACATGTCATGGTATTACTCTACGACGTGTCATGGTATTACTCAACAATATGTCATGGTATTACTCTACAACGTGTCATGGTATTACTCTACAATGTGTCATGGTATTACTCAACAACGTGTCATGGTATTACTCTACAACGTGTCATGGTATTACTCTACGACGTGTCATGGTATTACTATACAAGGTGTCATGGTATTACTATACAAGGTGTCATAGTATTACTCTACAAGGTGTCATGGTATTACTCTACAAGATGTCATGGTATTACTCTACGACATGTCATGGTATTACTCCACAAGGTGTCATGGTATTACTATACAAGGTGTCATGGTATAACTCTTCAAAATGTCATGGTATTACTCTACGACATGTCATGGTATTACTATACGACATGTCATGGTATTACTCTATGACGTGTCATGGTATTACTCTATGACGTGTCATGGTATTACTCTACAATGTGTCATGGTATTACTCTACGACATGTCATGGTATTACTCTACAAGATGTCATGGTATTACTCTACGACGTGTCATGGTATTACTCTACGACGTGTCATGGTATTACTCTACAAGATGTCATGGTATTACTCTACGACGTGTCATGGTATTACTCTACGATGTGTCATGGTATTACTCTACGACATGTCATGGTATTACTCTACAAGGTGTCGTGGTATGTGGTATAACTCTGTTTATTTTGCCATATAAGGCATTAAGTCATCATGACTTGATCATGTTAAATCAATGAAACGTTTTCAACTTTAAAAAAAAAAAAAAAAACTGGGAAAAACGACCAAAATGAACGAAATCCTGACCAGGTGACGGACATTTTTCTTTCTTCCTGCAGGAGAAGGAGACTAAAAGAGATTCATCTGCAGGAGGACTCGAGGTCATCCAACCTAGTCATCCTCGGAGCACTTGAAAAATATTGAGTGAAGACTGTAGATAGTATTTTTCTCCCCCTCTCCCCCCCCCCCCCAAAAAAAAAGGGAAGACTCTGACTGAAGAGAATCACTGACCTTCAAACAAGCTCTCTATCCATATAGAGTAGGGCGAAGACATGCACAATCCATCAAAAATGCACATGAACTTTCCCTCTTCAAATAGATCGCTCTTGAATAGCAGTCAATGGATCAACTATGAATATTGCATGCATGGCATTGCAGAGGATCAGATTGAATTCACAAGGAAGGGAAAGAAAAAACAAATCCCTGGTATTAGAATATGTTTTTTCCGTGATACTGTTCCCGATTTAAATGTGGAAAAATAGAAAATACAACGATCAGGATTTTAAGTGAAATAATTAAAAATAGATTAGAGTTATTGTAACAAAAAAGACAGATGTTGTTCTTGAAATTGCTTTTTTTTTTTTCGCCAAAGTATCGGTCTCGGGACAGGAAAGATCACTTTTAATTTCAGCCGTTGTTTGATTGCATGAACCCGCCCCCCCTCACGCCTCCTCCTGCACGACACGCCGATCACAGGTCAGCGGCTGGTGCAGCGGAGCGTGAAACAAACAAATAGAAAAAGGCACCTTGTGGCACTTGACTCGCGTCGGAATGCTGCTGCCAGTGAGCCTTCTGGCGACCCTTCCAGGCTCCAGAAGCACGACCCGTGGTTCCCGAGCAAAGATTGAAGGAGGAGGGCTTCGGGGAGAACATCGCACGTGAACCAGACGCGTTAGGAGTCGAAGAGCCGGAGCAGAACCAGACCAGAGCTGTGTCTCAAATCGCATACTAGTGTACTAAAAGTTAGTATTTTTAGTACGTTAGTGTGTCTCAATTCTTAGTATGCGAAATTTAGTGCGCCATGCATACTAAATTGGCATACTAACACGCCCACAAAACTAGCATGGTTCGATGGACACTAACCATACTAAACAGCCGCCATTTTAGTGACGTTTTAAACGGAAGTTACGTCATATATAAATGCATATATATGCATATACTTAAATGTGTATTTTCCGCAGCAGTAGGAGGATAAACACGTCTTCGCTGCTGATACCAGCTTAAATATCTCGCGATTATTTAGATTCTCATATTTTTTCTTTATTTCTTTTTCCAAAGTTGCAATACGTGCTGCCAGCAGGTGGCGATAGCCATCACACAGCTGGTTGAAACATCGTTAAATAGAAGTAGAAGAAGAAGCTGTCATGTGATTTCCGGTTAGTGTGTAGCTTCAGGGTTTGATTTGAGACATACTTTCTGCGGAGAATTTGCGTACTAGTTAGTATGCATACTAAACTGATGCATACTAACTTCTAGCATACTAAGATTAGTATGCGATTTGAGACACAGCACTGGTCTTTTTCAAGAAGTCCTGTATTTAGTTGCAGCTCAATCAAATTAAAAAAAAGAATTCAACCATTTTAATTAAGTTTGAAAATATCTCTATAGATATTCACCAATGCTTGTGCATTATTTTAGAAAAAAATACTATTTTCTAATGGGATTGAAGTATAGAAATCAGGGATGTGACCAAAGGCTTAGGGTTCTAACGATACACTAATATCATGAAACAAAAAAATGCAATACAATATATTCGGCTCACGATACAATTTGATACGATATATTCGGCTCACAATATGATTTGTTATGATATATTCGGCTCACGATAAAATTTGATACGATATATTAGGCTCAAGATACAATTTGATACGATATATTCGGCTCACGATACAATTTGATACGATATATTCGGCTCATGATACAATTTGATACGATATATTCGGCTCAAGATACAATTTGATACGATATATTCGGCTCACGATACAATTTGATACGATATATTCGGCTCACGATATGATATATTCTGCTCACGATACAATATATTCTGCTCACGATATGATATATTCTGCTCACGATACAATATATTCTGCTCACGATATGATATATTCTGCTCACGATACAATATATTCTGCTCACGATATGATATATTCTGCTCACGATACGATATATTCTGCTCACGATATGATATATTCTGCTCACGATACGATATATTCTGCTCACGATACGATATATTCAGCTCACGATATGATATATTCTGCTCACGATACGATATATTCTGCTCACGATACAATATATTCTGCTCACGATACGATATATTCTGCTCACGATATGATATATATTCTGCTCACGATACGATATATTCTGCTCACGATATGATATATTCTGCTCACGATACGATATATTCTGCTCACGATACGATATATTCTGCTCACGATACGATATATTCTGCTCACGATACGATATATTCTGCTCACGATATGATATATTCTGCTCAGGATACGATATATTCTGCTCACTATACTATATATTTGGCTCACGATACAATTTAATATGATTGATTCAGCTCACGATACTATACATTTGGCTCATGTTATGATTCAATATGATTTATTCAACTCACGATGATATATTCAGCTCACAATATGCTATATTAAACTCACTTCCTTTGCGCTCAGTACGGAATATTCCGCTGACAATTCAATTCAATACGGTACATATTTAGCTCACAATATTATTTTGATACAATACATTTCTGTACACTTTTATAATTCTTCCAAATTTTTTAGTGAACACTGAATTTTAGTGAAATACTGTGATTTCCCCACAATCTTTGGTAGAACTAAGCGCCATAATATGTCCAAACATCAGTTTTAAACTGGTTATATATCCTATCCTCTCGTCCTCAGTCACCACCGGGATTTTGATTTTTCCTTTATATATGGAGGACATAATGACTGCTGCCATCTAGAAACTGTAATTGAAACACCAACATGAACACACGCTGTGAATACTCACATGTTAATTATGGCAACTTTCGGGATTGACGACACACGGTGACAAACCTCAATGTTTGACCAATCACAGCAGAGTGGGCGTGGTTATAGTAAACAAGATTTATTATCCAAAAAATGGAAGAGTTTTCAGTGGGCGGGGCTTGAGATCATTTTCTAATGTAAATATTATAATGAAAAGAGAGTTTTGTACAAACACATACTGATGATACAATAGAGTCCCACATCTATTTAAGACACACTTAAATCAACACATTAGTTAAACGTTAAAGAAGCAAAAGAAGGCAACTAAGGTAAAGTCATTTTCAGACAAAATCCCACTTTGAAGCATAAATCTCATTTAATGGATCATTAAAACATTAAAATGTGACTAAACCCTGTTTGCATCTGCGACAGAATGAAGTGCGAGACTAAAAGAAAGCTGTGACAACCTCAGGCTATTTCCTGGATGGTGGAATGTGTTGCTACTCCAGATGAAGCCTGAAAAGCACAGCATCACCATGAAATTAACTGAAAAAACATAACTTTATCTTCTATTTTTTTTAACCATCTTTAAACACTACAACAAACTATCGAGGATTTAGTTTTATATCCTCGTCTCATCTTTGTTCGCTGAGCGGTTATAGAGTGAGACAGATTCCTGGTTCCCGTTTTATTAGCTTGTTTACTCAACTATTTATCATTTGATCAATAACTGCAGGTGCCGATGGATCTGTGCGGCCGGTTTGGGAGGAAGGAGAGTGAACGCCGACTTCCTCGTTCGATGCACATTTGTAGCTTTGCCCGCTTTATCGTCTTTCTCCAGTTTGATACTTTTAGTTTTTCTGCATCATTTAATTATTCGATTTTATTAAACAACTAGTGAGGAGTTTGTTAAAGTCTGGTAGGACTAGTTACCGAAGAGTTTACCTGAACTAATATAATATTGTCTGTTTCAGGTCCAGCACCATTAAAACATTAACACAAATGTGTTGTCGTGTTGTCATGGATTGATGAAACCTCATGACACTAATGTGTCGTAAAGACATTTATTAAGATACATTTTCAAAGGCCACTAGATCTGCTTTTCTAATTCAATCAACTCTGGCATCATTTCCAAGCAAAGAGTGCCATCTAGTGGCCTTTCAAAATGAAGACACTGTATTACGATACATTGTCTTCAACACAAAACTGTATCATGAAGCCTCGCCCACTCTGTTTTGGTTAAAGTGTTCCTTCCATGACCAAAATAAATACATTAACCATTGGAATTATTTAATGGAATCAAAAATACGTTTTTTTTTTCCTTGACTTAATAGTGATAGTCTAATGAGTCTTCATGAAGCAGTGTCATTTTGTTTAGAGGTCAGTAGGTGGCGCCATCAGTTTAAAAATGATGTTTCATTGGAACAGTTGTTCAAAACAAAGTAAAATAGTGGACTAGTGGACTAACGACACTGCTTCATGAAGCTTCATCAGACCATCACTAGAATCTATATTTGACTTTATTCCTTTCTGTTAAATAAAACATTTTATTTCTTTATTTATTTTCCTCTAATTTATGTATAAACAAATTTCAACTTTCATGTTTTTTTCCACATCAGTATCTGAGGGCAATTAAACCTTATATAATTAAACGTTCATTAAATGTTATAGCACATGAAAACATATATTATCCAGAAGAGAAAACATTATGCAGTAATGTAATGTCAAGAATACATTAAAATAAACTATATTTTACTTTCTTTTAATTAATATACGTTATTTTATTGTTTATTCTTTAACTCAAGATCTTTAAAAATTATATTTTGCCTAAATCGAACTTGTCAACAACATTGTCTGAGGTCAATGAAAACCTGAAATAATTACCTTTTCATTCAACGTTACAGTACATTAAAATGTATATTGTCCTGAAACTACGTCTCCCACAATCCATGTTGATTCTTATACAAAGCGTTTGTGCTTCAATCCAAAAACAAAAAGGAAGATTTGAAGGAGAAGAATCAGGAGGAATTAATGTAAAATAAACACTAAATCTATGACGACAACTGAACGTAATCCACTGAACACATTTCCACGTCTCTTATAAACCGTCAGCCGATAAGGAGCAGCCATGTTTTTTTTTGTGTTTTTTTTTAAAGAAAAGGAGCCGACGTCACCGGAGGTAAGTGGAAGGGAAATGTGAACAGGCGATCATCCCCCGTGATAAGAAAATAAATCCTCCGGTAAAGGCCGGGAGCATCGCCCAGACAGTTGGGAGTCATCTCAAAACTCAAGAGGGAAGAGGCAAGACAAGAGGTCACAATTACGCCCCCCCAAACCCCTCCACCTCCTCCTCATGAAGTCCTCTAATATATTCAGTTAGCTCCGCGATGGCGAGAGGGGAAAATTCTAATTAAAGTGTGCAGGGAATTTTGACACATGTGAGGCAGGGATCAATATTTAGCACCATAATCAGCAATTCCTGATGTCTTTGACGGCGTCACCGCAGCTCTCCATTAGAGCAGGCAGACAGACGGGCAGGCAGGCAGACAGACGGGCAGGCAGGCGGGCGGGCGAGCAGGCGGACCCCGGCAATAGAACCGACAAACTCCCAGGAACCATGAATCAAAGCAAATGATGCCTCTCTCCTGGTCCATTTTGCTCTGCCTTTTATCTTCATTCATCCTCTTAAAGGAGAAAAGTGAACTCTGTCAGGCTGCTTTTGTGATGCGGGCGGAGGGGAAGTGGGAAGGAAAGGAAGAAAAATGCCAGACTGGATATTTAGTAGATGAAGAGGAAGTGGAGCCTCGCCTGGAGTCGGAGGACTGTAGGTCATCACGGGTCACCGGTTGTCCACGTTAGAGACGAGACGGTGCAGGTATCGTACGACTCAAACTATTAAGAAAAATGCGCGTCGGTGACGAGGAATGTTTCGTTACAATTAAATCGCATTAGTTCGGATTGGGAGGAGGCCCCGGGACGGACCGTGGACAAAATACCAGTAATAGCACCTTTATATATGGTTGTCTTATACATTTCAATTATTATTATTTTTATTAAAGAACACTTCAGGTGCAACATGCTGAAAAAAATGGATGGATGAAGAAAGATGGCCAGAAAATTTAATGAAAATATGCAAAAGTTTTTATTTTATAATACATTCTTGGTTGTTTTTTGAAATAAAGTCCTATATAAAAGGTTTTTTGAGCAAACTTTCTTTCTTCAATTTAGCTTAAAAGATAAAAAAATACAAAAAAGGAGGAAATGGGTATAAAAAAAAGTCCTGAAGGAGAATAAGTAAAATATTTATATTTTTGTTACCTCGCCAAGAATTTTCTACATTTTAATTATTTTCTACATTTTAGATTTTTTTTTAAATGATCTCCTCTGGGTTAGAGTTTGGGTTAGGATCAGCAGATTCTGATCCAGATCACTGATGTAAGAAGGAGTCTGACCATGAATAGATCTGAAAGTAAGAACCAGAATTTTAAAAATTGATCCTGAAAGAAACTGGCAGCCAGTGAAGAGTTTTAAGGATCGGAGAAATGTGAGTTCTTCTACTAGAGCGGCTCAGAATTCTCACTGCAGAGTTTTGTATTAACTGCAGGCGAGACAGATCCTTCTTGTTTAGATCGTACTAATAGTTTATTTTACAAATCATAATATTGGTATATTTCAGTTTTTATCCTGCATTGTTTCTTGTTTTTGTGCAGTCATACAGAAGCTTGCAAAACATTGTATTTTTTAATTGTGTTATTTTAAGATGTGTTTATCTGTAACCGGTGTTGCTAAGAATTTGAATTTCTCTACGGAGATCAATAAAGTATCCATTATTATATATTATTATTACATTAAAGTGGTGTTTAAAGTTCATAAATGTTCTTTTGAATTCAGTTTTTTAAGTGGAACTCTGACATGTCTCTGATCCTGGGAAACAAAGGCTGGAGGTGTTGCACGGGTAAAGACCAGCATCAGAACATGTTGTTTCCAGGGGGGGGGCACGAGGGCGAAAGAGGGGGCATTAAGAAGGTGTGCATATGTATGTGGAGTGAGGGGTGAGGAGGAGGAAGAGGAGGGCGGCGGCGGCGTCTCCCGGTGTCAGCCCGTCTCCTTGTTCCTGGCTTGTCAGTGACACGCTCGCGGGTACTTACCATCCCGAGTTGCTCCAATTAATGGTCGTCCCACTGCGCTGTCCGTTGTGCGGGCGTGCCGGCCCGGGTGACAAGATCTGGTCCAGGGATCTGTCTCTGCGGTGACACCGGGAAGGAATTTTTAAGAGGCGGCGCTGATGCTCGCACACACAGGCGCACGGGGGAAAGGTGGATAACAAAGACTCTTGTAAATGAGTGGCAGCCGGGAAGGCTTTGAGGATTCTCTAATTACTCGCCGCAATCTATCTAAGTCAGCGGCCTTCTAATTTGATTTATCAGAATGCATGAAATCCCTGGAATAATGCCCTTATTAAAAGGACAGAATTGACGGGGGGACAAGAGGTCTGCTGAGAGGAGGAGAGGAGGAAGATTTAAGCATCAATTACAGTCAAAAAGAGAATTAATAGTTATTAATCCCAACAAACATAGCGATCGTTCTTCCTGCTACTTCTCTGGCACTTGGAGACAATCCTCCTCACATCAGGCCTGACACACACACACACACACACACCTACACACACACACACTCTCAGAAACATTTTTACTTAATCATTCATTAAGGAGAGGATTGATCAATTGGTTGGGGGGGCAACTCCATTGGCTGAAGGAAAAAAGGGGGAACAAGACCCCCATGAAAATTCAAACGTGCCCATTTTTTTATGGAATTTAATGTGTTGCATAGAAAGGAAGGAATATTAGTACAATATTTATTACGTGATTAAATCAGGAGTATTCCAATAATTTCACCTACTTTCGTCAACTGTAAGGGGGCGCAAACAGGGAAAGAAGACCCCCAAGAAAATTAAAATATGTCAAATTTAACACTTATTTGTATTTAAACAATGTTGTGTTACATTATAAAATAAAGAGTATTCACATAGTTTCACCTTCAGAAATGTTAGCATTTTAACGATATGTAGTACAATACAAGGTACAAAGTATTCCCAGAATTAAAGCTCATTTCACCTATAGTAAGGGGGCGCAAAGGGGGGAAGCCCACCCCCATGAAAATTCAAACGTGCACTGTTTTTGTTTAATTTAAACCATAAATGTTGCATAGAAAGGAAGGTTTATTATCGGTATTTCACCTACTTTTGTCAACTGTAAGGGGGCGCAAACAGGAAAAGAAGACCCCCATGAAAAATCTAATACGTCAAATTCATCCAATTTATTTGAATTTAAACAATATGTTTTACATTATAAAATAAGGTAAGGTAAAAAGGTAAAACTTTATTGATCCCTCAGGAGGTCTCCTTCGGGGAATTGTTTTAAATAAGGAAAATAAGGAGTGTTCCCATAATTTCACCTTCAAATACGTCAAGAATATTACATAAGTAGGTACAGACTACTTCCAGAAATACATTTTCATTTAACCTATTATAAGGGGGCGCAAAGGGGAGAAGCCCCCCCCCATGAAAATTCAAACATGTCAATTTTTAATGGAAGTTTAACCATATATGTTGCATATTAAGGAAGTCTTAAAGCCAGTATTTCACCTACTTTCGTCATCTATAAGGGGGCGCAAAAAGGGAATGAAAATTCAAACATTTCTTTTTTTTCACTCAAACCATATGTACCACATAGAAAATGCAAAATATAACCAGATTTACACCTTATTTTGCCAATAACAAGTGGGCACAAAGGCACACATTTATTTGAATTAAAGAAATATGTATTACGTATTAAAATAAGGAGTATTCCCTTAATTTCACCTCCTTTCGCCAATTATAAGGGGGCAAAATGGGGAAAAGACCTCATGAAAATTCAAATACATCCAATTCTTTAAGATATTTATACCATATGTATTACGTACAGATAAATGCCAGAATGAATTCATCACAGCAACTTTTATAAGGGGGCACACAGGAGTAAGAAGCCAACATGAAAATTCAAATACATACAATTTTATTTAACCATAGTATAACATAGTAAGTAAGGAATATCCCAAGAACATTAATGTAAACCACATCAAAAAAGGTTAGCATTTTAACCATATGTATTACAATAGTAGGTACGGAGTATTCCCAGAATTAAACTTTATTTTACCCATTATAAGGGGGCGCGAAGGGGAGAAGCACACCCCCATGAACATTTAAATACTTAAAATTCAAACCAATTACAAAGTAAGTTAGGAGTATTTACAGAATTTCACCTACATAAGCCAAATATAAGGGGGCACAAACCCCTGATAATGTATATGATTTAAATTTTGATGAAATGTAAACCATATATATTACATAGTAAGTAAGACAAATTCTGAATTTAACTTCCTTTTACCCCTTTTGAGAAATTATAAAAGGTTTTACTATGTTAAACTATATGCATTACATAGTTTTAAGGGAACTTATATCATTTTAATACATATTAGATGAGGTTACGTTGACCTTGTAACAGTTTCAGGATTTTCCAAAGCATTTATTTAAATGGGATCACAGACAGCAGATGGCATCACTCAAACCCCTGCAGGAGCCGAGGTCACAAGTATTTGTATGCAAGAGAAAACAGTTTTTGGTAGTTATGTGTCAACGTAAAAAAAAAGATATGTTTGTAGATATGTTTAAAAAAAACTATAAGGACATTTAAAAAATTAGGATTAAATTAGGATTATGAGTCAAACCTTATCTTTATTTTATAACTGATGGTCTGTAAATGAGACAGGAGACTTGTCCAGCCTCTCACCCTGTGTAGCTGGGACAAGCAAACAAGCTTTTAAATCCTAAAACTGATGTTTTAAACTTCAAAACACCAACAGTTGTGTGTCTAACGTCTAAACAGGAGATGTGTGTGGCCATTATCAGGAGAATCCACATTGAAAACGCACAGTTAAACGGTTTCGTGCAGAAAAAAAAAGAAGCAATAAACAAACGACAAAAGAGCAGCTGACGTTAATACGTCTTCCTCCAGATGAGCAGCATCATTTTGTCCACCGGTGGATCAAAGGTCTTTAACTCTTTAACTAAATTCTGGCTGACAAATTCAATTGCTGTCAGTCTTCTCTGGCCTTCAACGTAATACGTGCATTTTGATTGAATTTGCCGAGCAAATACATACATATACATGTTGTTTATCTGGTTAGCGGCACACGCAGAAAATCGATAGTTACAGCCGCGCTCCGTCATTCCTAAGTGCATCATGAAACAGCAACATATTCCTCTAATCAAATCCACGGAACCACACAGATTGTTAATTCAGGATATTAAGCGTTTGCAACATTTACGACGTCTTCTTTCGTCCGTTGATGACTGTCGGTGCAATCGCACGAACCAAGGAAATAAAAGAAGACGTTTAATCCTAGAAATGTGATTTGGAAAAAGGTCAACGTCCACACGGATGACAACGGCTCAAGGATCGGAAAATAAGTCCTTCATACAGGAGGATTCTGGACGAGGAAGAAGGATTTTGAAAACCAACAACCCCTGGAGCAAGTTTGACTTTATGACCATGAATGAGATTCTTAGCTTAGACCACAACTGGTGATTCAGGCCCTTAGAAAATATGCAAGTCTTTATTTTATTAAGACTATAATTAATGTTTTTACATTTCATAGATATTTAATTGTTTTCTACCTTTTTTTAATCTAATTTTTTTGTCAATACTTTCCTAAACATATCTCTATTTGTTAATACACGTTTACTGACAACACATTTACTATTTTCTAAATATAGCAACAATTATATGAAAAAAACATCAAAATGTGTTTGATTGTTTGATTAATGATCATTATTTACATTTTTTTCAATATTATTATTATTATGTATTTTTATTTTCCTTTATATTTTTATCAGGACTAATGAAAACATACATTGGATTCAATTACAATTATTTTTTACTTTGTTTATTTGAATTATTTTCCATATGATTTAAAATAAATATATTTTATTTGGTTATTATTATTATTATTATTATTATGTATTTTTAGTTTCCATACTTTTTTTTTATTATAATAAAATTAAAACATACTTTGATTAAATTATAATTCTAGTTTACGTTGTTTTTTTTGCATACTTTTCCTCATGATTTAAAATAAATATATTTTATTTGGTTATTATTATTATTATGCATTTTTCGTTTCCATATTTTTTTTATAATGAAATAAAAAAAAACAATTTCATTAAATTAAAATCATTTTTTACTTTTTTTTTTTGCATAATTTTCCTCATGATTTAAGACAAATGTCTTTATTAAGTTATTATTATTATGTATTTTTCGTTTTCATTATTTTGTATTATGATCAAATAAAAACATACATTTTAATAAAATACAATTATTTCCTACTTTTTTTTTTTTAATTACTATTCCATTATTTTTTTTAATTTATAAAACGCTTAAGTATGTATTATTATTATTTATCTTTAGTAATGCTTTTATCGTGATCAATAATAAAAATATATTCGACTAAAATATTTATTTGTATTTTTATGCTTTATTTTCATCATGATTTCTCTTCTTAATTAAACATTAACTGCAGAATTCAAACTAGTATTTAACAAATAAACAACTGTTTATTTACCAGAATGATTAACAGATCAAATGAAAAACAGAAACACTTGATTATTGAGGAATAAAACAAGTCCTTAAAAGTATGGAAAGAAAACGATGAATTCAAATAGTTAAAGTAACTTATTTTGCATCAAAATATGGTTTTACAGACAAAAAAAAAAGTGTTGTAAAAGTTAAAACAAAACATAAGTTTCATTAATATACAACAACACGTCAGCTTTTTTTTCTGCTAAACGACGCCAACATCAGAAGTGGATCGTTTTCCCGCACAATAGCGAGCGGACGTGGACGTGTCATGTTAAATAATTGCGGGTGTCGTGACGGCTGTATCAGGCGACAGTTTTATGTTCAATCCAGCAGCTTTTGTTCCAGGCTTGCCGAGCATCTGAGCGGGAGGATGCCAGTGTGCTGCTGCCGCGCTGTCACTCACGCTCAGGCAGTATTTAGACAGCGAGCCCAGAGCCGGAGCTCGGCTGCCACTTCCTGCCTTTTAAACAGCCTCTTCCTCAGAGAGACAGTTCAGCAGCGAGTGCCAGTCAACGTGCACGCTCATACATCCTCGTGCACGCTCATACATCCTCGTGCACACACAGACACACATAATGTAGTCAAGCTATTTAAAAACTTCAACATCCTGCCTAGTCATCGGTTAAAAACATTATGAAACATGTCGATAAGTAGTATTCAAACTGTATCAGTACCATAAAAGTCAAATACACAACATTGATTGATGTTTTTACAACACAAACAAACACAATACTTGTTTTTTAACTATTCCAACACTCTTCTGAGTGGGTTTTTGCTATTTTACGAGTATGATATACAGTTATTTTTTATTTTATGACCGTTGATCAGAAGGTATTTGTGAGAATTTGTACCTTTTTCCAAGATAAGGGTATTATTTTGTATGTCTTTGGTTAAATTACTGTGAGAATTGCCTGTGTTATAAAAAGCACTATTTTTATGACATGGTAAGAAGTAAGACATTAATGATCTGACTGTGATGATACTGTTTTTTTGTAGGTACTTTTTATATATGTATTTATCTGGTGTGGTAGTACTGAGCAGTCAGTGTGGTTGTTTCACTCTCACTTACTTTTGCAGGTTTTGAGTGAAAGTAAAAAATGTGAATTACTTTTTTTAATTACTTTCTATCTTTACATACATAGGTCAAAACACTGCTCCGTCTTTGTCCCACGCTCAGTGAACGCATCGCTGCAGTTGACAGGATTTGATGACCTGTATCGTCACCACTACTATTGAAAAACTCTTATAGTTTCAGTGACTTGAATTAGAATTGTCCCGATAAGTCCTTTTAACTCTTGACTCAAGTGAATCTGCTCTGTGTTTGGGAAGTTCCTACAATAGAAGTTTCAATGCTACCAACAAATATGAGTTTTAAGTCACAATTCTCTGTGTTTAGATGGACTTATCTAGATCAGATATTTCAGGAAGTAAAGGAATATAAAATGGAATTGTCGATAGCAAGTGTTATAAATAAAAAAAATACATCGTGTTTGAAGTTGAGATTCATTTCCCATTATCAAGTTTCTTTTCAATGAAAAGCAGGTGACAGGAGCCTGTCCCAGCTTCATAGGGTCAGAGACAGTACATATTAAAAATCACTTGCACAGTTTGGTCTTGATTATGATTTTTAAAATGAACTTTTTTAATGTTCACTAATAAGTTATGCCCAAATATTAGACGTAATTTCACGTAAAATATATATATTAGGGGGTGTGTATTGGCAAGAATCTGACGATACGATACATGTGCGACAATACAATGTATTACGATACAGTAGCAACAACGATATATGTTTTATTTTAAAGAAACAACACTTTTTCTGGATTTTACAACAAAGTGTGAGAGCTTGTAGGAAAGTGCTTTTCAAAATAATAATAAAAATGTAAACTTACATTAAAAATACACAATGAAGTGTCAAACAACCTGAAGCAACATGCAATATCCAGTATCTGTCAGGGTTTTTTTTAACCTTAAACTTTCTTTTAGAGTCAAAATGAGTCCAAACATCATCTTTAAAAGCTGCTGGACTCTGGTGTTTCCTTTCTTTTGCACTCATTGCTGACATTTTGCTGGTTTTGTTGCTACTTTATCACGGAGGAACTGACGAATGTTGCCAACTAGTGGCCGGAGGTTTAATTGCAGCATACAAATGAATATACGTCGCAAATAATTATAAAACAAATCATCGAATGATGGCCTTTTATACACTCACTATTGAAATATAAACCATAAAATAACTTTGAATTAAAATAAATTAAATTTCCAAGGTTTCCAAGTAGATATCGATGCAGTGCCATTGAATATCGGAATTAAAAAAAATGTAATTTATCGTTAAATTGCTATGGTTTTTTTAATTTAACTTAATGTAACTTTCTTATTGTACTTTATAATTTCTCGTGTGTGTTATTGTTTGTTTCATCAACTTTTGTGTAGCATTTAGTGGCAAACATGTTGTTTCTAAGAGCTTTATAAATAAAACGGTATGTTTGGATAACATGTTCCTTTATTGTTACCACAGTTAAGGGAATGTGTGCAGTCACAGAAGGAAGTTTTCAGTAGTACTTTACCCATTATAATAATGAAACAATATATTTTTTAAATAGTCATAAAAAAAACTAAACTCATTATAAATAAGGGTTGTCGCAAAACTTACATTTCCAATTTTGATATCAAT
The DNA here is from genome assembly GCF_982586985.1 of Callionymus lyra. Classification (NCBI taxonomy): domain Eukaryota; kingdom Metazoa; phylum Chordata; class Actinopteri; order Syngnathiformes; family Callionymidae; genus Callionymus; species Callionymus lyra. The sequence continues at coordinate 14,297,574 of NC_141829.1, forward strand.
ATTCAATACTCAAAACCGCTACAAAAAAGAACCTCGAATTGAAAATATATATTTTTACTATAAAGAAAAATGCAAGAATAACCTGTGTTACAAATGTAAAAATTGACAGAAGCACATGATAAATATTCACTTAAAAAACGGTTGGTGGTACTGAGTGGTACTTTTGAAAATTAATATCTTATCTGGATACACAATTTTGATCAGTCTAAGGTAAATATACCAATAATTTTATTTTAAATTCGTAGAATAAGATAATGTTCGTCCAAATCTATATTAACTCGGATTCGGGAAATCTAAAAGTTTCCTTGAACTCTGATTTACGCAGCAGCATGTTCCGAGGCCACAGTCGCTATATTTACAAATTATTAGAATTATTAGTCGCGATCATTTGGCTGCGGAGAAAAAAAACGTCCGGAGGGCAGGGAATCATGGGAAAGGACGCCACGGGAAACTCTCATTGCCGCTGAATCTAAAGCATTGAATGAATCCACTGTGTGGTCGCTTGATAACCGTCGTAATTATCAAACAGAAAACTTTTAATAAAAACAAGATGTTTTCTGCCTTTGATTCATATGGACTTCGACTCTAATCTCTGGATTGATTCATCACACACACAGATACACACACGTTTTGCTGTTGTTTGGTGTGTGTGTGTGTGCGGCTGGGAGTCAAAGGTTCATTGTGACGGGTCTCCTCGGTACGACAACAAAGTGGAGCCGCGGGCGTCTGGACAGCAGATTCATCAGCATTACTTGAATGGAGGAACAAGCTCATACAGCATTACGCGGCTGACAGCCGAGATGAATCTGAGCAACTGTGCGCGTCGTGGATCCTCATAGACCGCCAGTCACGGGGGCAGCGTCGGCCGAGACTGAAGGATGAGATGGGGAGGTCGGAAAAAGATAACACATCAAGCGGGGGCCTGTCCGGGTGCGGCGCATTATCGGCGCTGTCCTGTAGAGTGTCGGGGACAATGGCAGCGTTAGCCGCCAGAGTGGCGTTGACATCATCGACGGCGAGGAAAAAAAAAAAAAAACCTCGCCAGTGTCGTGCAGTCACTCACACTTCCACAACATATCTGTCACCGTGCTCAAAGTGTCAGGCCGCCGACACCTTTTCACGTGAATGAAAATTCTGACGAAAAAAAAAAAAAAATGGTGGATGGCCTTTAAGGAGGAGGAAGAGAGAAGCGGCAGGAATAGCACATCTCTTTAAAAAAAAAAGGAGGCTTATAATTTGCAATCATGGCATACCAATAGCTCTCAGAGAGAAAATTACAGGAGGAAAAGAAAAAAAAGCTAGATCTGACATATCCTTTTAACTGGCAGAAACACATCCATTGTAGACAGAAGTCTTGTTTACTTGCTAAAATGGCATCAATTAGGAGCAGAAGGCAAAATTTGCATATTCTCTTAATGGACTGGCCTTTCTTCCGCGGCGTTCTCAAACTGATTGTATGGAAGGGACATGTTAAGGGAAAGCGAGAAAAGGTCAGGTGTCTGCACCGTTCAGGTGATCATATTTTTCACCAAACACTCGTGCATTTTTTTTCTCCACGGCTATTGTCATGTGATATGCAGCCTCCGGAGCAAACGCTCGTGCGCTCTGGGAGATCTGATGGTAAATTATCACGCCTGGACGTCAGTCAACGCCTCCTATATGGACCCGCTGGACTCACGGCCGTTGGGTTTTTTAAAACAATGAGAATATGTTGATCTGAAGGCTGGTGATGTCACGGGGCTTCATATTAGCTGCTAGCTAAACATCATATGGGGGTCGTCGACAAATTGATGCTGGTGCTGGTTGAATACGGCCGAGGGGCCACGTGTGGCCCTTTGACTGATAAACAATAAAAACTTGAAGATATCTTGAATATATATATAGATAAGTGATGCGTTGATGAGTCCTCATGAAACAGCGTTGTAGTGAAGACACTGTGTCATGATACAGATGTGTAGTGACGACACTGTATCATGAGACAGCGTTGTAGTGAAGACACTGTGTCATGATACAGATGTGTAGTGACGACACTGTATCATGAGACAGCGTTGTAGTGAAGACACTGTGTCATGATACAGATGTGTAGTGACGACACTGTATCATGAGACAGCGTTGTAGTGTAGACACTGTGTCATGATACAGATGTGTAGTGACGACACTGTATCATGAGACAGCGTTGTAGTGAAGACACTGTGTCATGATACAGATGTGTAGTGACGACACTGTATCATGAGACAGCGTTGTAGTGAAGACACTGTGTCATGATACAGATGTGTAGTGACGACACTGTATCATGAGACAGCGTTGTAGTGAAGACACTGTGTCATGATACAGATGTGTAGTGACGACACTGTATCATGGAACAGCTTCGTACTGACGACATTGTTACTTGAAACAGCTTTGTAGTGCTGACACTGTATCATGATACAGCCTTGTAGTGCTGACACTGTGTCATGATACAGCCTTGTAGTGCTGACACTGTGTCATGAAACAGCTTTGTAGTGACGACACTGTATCATGAAACAGCTTTGTAGTGCTGACACTGTATCATGATACAGCCTTGTAGTGCTGACACTGTGTCATGAAACAGCTTTGTAGTGACGACACTGTATCATGAAACAGCTTTGTAGTGACGACACTGTATCATGAAACAGCTTTGTAGTGACGACACTGTATCATGAAACAAATTTGTAGTGATGACACTGTATCATGAAACAGCTGTGTAGTGAAGACACTGTATCATGAGACAGATTTTTAATGCTGACACTGTATCATGAAACAGCTTTGTAGTAACGACACTGTTTCATGATATGGTGTTTTCACAATTTCTAAAAATTATAATGCCATCAAGAGGCCTTTTAAAATGAAAACACTGTATCATGACACCTCATTTAATCGTTTTATTAATAATTAAATAATAATAATAATCATTTATAAACATATAAATATCTATATTTATATTATAAAAAAGTAAAACAAATATTTTAATACAAAATTATATTTACTTTGAAAATCCATAGCTCTTAAAGTATAATATATATATATATATATATATATATATATTATATTTGGAAATATAATAAAATATCTTACATCATTCATCATTTTTACTTTTTACATTTTACTTTGTATTTTTTTAACTGGTTGACATTATAGATCCAGTCAAGGTGTCAACCAAGAAAAAAGAAGGGGATGGGGCTTCTATTGTAAGATATGGAATGAAACAAAAAAACAAAAAATGTCTTTAAACTTTTTCTGTGAAAACTGAAGCGTCTCCAACTCTGCGATGTACAACAAGCAATACAAATCTTTCAGTTGATAGAACTGAATTCAACAAATGCAGGTCGTAAAGCATAAAGAAAAAAGTTTTCCTTATGCTTAGTTACATTTTTTAAAGACTAATTTCTAATTTAATATATTCAGTGACTAACAACACTGATGGGAGTAGGCTGCGACGCACCGTGTCATCTCACCATCATGAGAAATCGAGGTAAAGTGTCTTGCTTAAGGACCCATGACAGCTGGAGGTGGGATTGAACCCACAACCCCTCAACAGTCTTGTCTGCACATTATGGTATTTAAAAATTCCTGAAAATGTTGTATCAATTAAAAAAGTATGGTGGTGTTACTGGTCGCAGTGGTTAGCAAAATCGCCCTCGCAGCGAGAAAGTTGCCGGTTCAAATCCTTTTAGAGTTTTTATGTTCTCCCTGTGTTGCGTGAGTTTACACCGGGCACTCCGGTTTCCTCCCACAGTCCAAATACATACATACGTTGATCGGGAATTTGGGGAAATTGTCCGTAGATATGAGTGTGCGTGTTAATAGTTGTGTGTCTGTGTGCCGTTCGACAGACTGGCGTCCTGTCCAGGGTGTCCCTCGCCTCTCGCCCCAAAGAAAATAGGATGGAATCAAGCCCCCCCTGTGACCCTCATAAGGGATTAAGCGGCGTAGAAAATGAACGAATGAGTGGTGGTGTTACAGGAGGTCAAGAGAAACGAGTGATTCCCATCATGACATAAACAGCAAGAAAGTATTTTAAAGGGGAATTAAAAAGTATTTAGCGAAGAGATCAATACTCCTTATGGAGCGCCGCTCTGATCAATCCCAATGATCCTCCAGTTCATTCTCATTATGAACAGCCTCCATCCATTTGAAAACAAATTAATTCGGAAAATGATATTTCATCATCAGGGTCCGACGCCGCCGCACGTTTCTTTTCCCTTCCTTCCTCCCCCCCCCACCCCCTCGACCCCCGACCCTCCCCCGACTCCCGCCGCCCCCAAATTGACTGGTCTTGCACAGTTGCGGCCGAAAACAAGAAAGGAATTGCAAGTGTCAAGACGCAGTTTACAAATATGACATCTCCTCTGGCGTGGCTGAAAATATGAAGTATTGATTTATGTGCAGTAAAAGGTCTTATAAAAATGATCACATACACATGAGGGATTAATGCGCGGAAGATCAATAGAAATTTCATTCTTGACACTGGACTGTCACCTATGGTGAAATGCTAAAATAAAGAAATCAATATTATCTATGAAATGTCAAATTTATTATAATTATGTGGATGAAAGCCGGCCAAGTGGCTCCCGGGGGGCCGAGAAGGATAGGTTACCCCTCTCAAGCATCCCTCATGTCCCTCCCTTTCCCATGCTGCCAATTTCCGGAGCAATATTGGTGTAAAGGGTTTCACCTGTTATGTATGGCCTTGTTGTAGCAAATTCCTCCTGGAATATTTAACTGGGAGAAGACTGACAATCGGCTGGAGCCGCAGTTCAGCGCCCGCAGGTTGTGTAGTTAACAGCTGTTAGCTTTCGGCGCACATTGTGTGACTCTCTTATCGAAAGCTATTTGGCAGCTGCCGCTGACACCGACAAGGCTGGGGTCCGCGGAGGTACGACATCTCAGCGTGCGTCCTCGCTCGGAGATGACACGTATTGATCCCGCTTGTTTTGTTGCAAGAATGAAGAAGAAGAAGAAGAAAGACAGACCAAAAAAAAAAATAGAGAACATTAAGCAGAGATATGAACGCGCACGTTCAGCAACCTTAAAAAGAAGTCGGATTAGCAATGATATGGATTCTTTTAAGGCCAATAAGCAATGTTTACACAAGAGCCTTTTTCAGACTCGAGAGAGGCTTGAAAACAAGGAATAATATTTGAACATAAAAAAGAATTTAAAAAAAATCTCGTCTTTTAGCATTCCTAGTTGCGAACCAGAAAATGTTTTACTAAATTATACAAGTACAATTTCCTTGACAAGCACATGTTTAAATAAAATGCAATTGTGTTATTTGACTTTTTTATTATTAATAAACTAGAGCTGCATGTTAACTCAAATTGTAATCTGTATTTTGTCGTTAACGATTAAACAAGCCTTGTCATTTGAATACGGCTTTATAGTAAACTAAGCAAGGTTCATTACAGTGGTCAGCGAACCATATAGGGGGCGACCACGTGGTTCATACTTCAATTCAATTCCTAAAACACTAGTAGTAACAAACAACAAAGAAAGGAAGAAATTATGTATGTAAAAAATGATCGATAAATCTCGATATTTTTATTACAGATACCGTATCGATATTTTTTATATATATAACCTTTGAAATAACATTTTATTTTAATTAAAATGTTATTGTTTATATTTCAATAGTGTAATAGAATCATTTGATGTTTTATTTTACAATTAACATTCAAATATTCACGCATTTATTCTATTGTGTGGTGCAATTAAACCTCCGGCCACTAGTTGGTTTGTCATTTCCTCCGTGACACAGTAACAACAAAACCGGCGAAATGTCAGCAATGAGTGAAAAAGAAAGGAAATACCAGTGTCCAGCAGATTTTAAAGATGAATTTTGGACTCATTTTGGCTTTAAAACAAAGTTTAAAGTATAAAAAATTAAATTAAAAAAATTAAACACCGACAGATACTGGATATTGCATTGTGTATTGTTAATGTTAGTGTACATTTTTTTTAATATTTTTGAAAAGTACTAAAAGCCAGAAAAAGTGTTGAAACAAAATATCTTTGTTACTACAGTATCGCAATACATGGCAATATATCGTATCGTCACATGTCTCATATCGTAAAGCCAGATTCTTGCCAATAAACACCTCTACAAATAACTAACAAGGATGTTTACTTTTTCTTAGCATTAATTTATACAATTTACATACATTAAATTAAATCAGCTTATATGTTGTTCTCTGGTAATACAATAAAAATACTGATATTTCCCCAAATATAATGTGTAATCAATAAATATTTGTTTATAATTGTATTTGAATAAATCTTGAATAAAATAAAATAAAACTGTAATAAGTACGTTCAAATCTTTCGTCTTTATGACACATAAAAGGTCCATTGAAAAGGGAAGTTGTCCTTGAATGACCTAAAAAAAACCAACGTATTCCTCGAAGAAAATCATGTCAGGAAAACTAATTTAAACAAAACAATAGAGGTTCAAGAGATCCTTCCTCCCGGCCAATCAGAACAGAAGGCCGTTCACACCAAGTCTGGTTCTGCTTGAGGTTTCTGCCTGTTAAAAGGATGTTTTTCTTGTGAGCCACTGTTGCTCATTATGACTCACAGCTTTTCATGGATCTTATATAGTGTTTTTTAGTTTTTTTTAAGTATATTGAGATATTTTAAGATTATAATTTGACACTTTAAATGCAATTGATCATTTTACATTAAAAGAATTGCAGGATTCATGGATCACCCCTGGCAAAAATAAACACTACACACATACACTAAAAACTTTAAAGATATTGTCAACAATGGCAAACACCCAAACTGACCCTTGCTTTCTTATTTGCTTTTTCGCATTTTAAAACTGAGACTGACTTGTGTTCATTCCCTGGTTTTCCATGTCTAATTAATATCCTTTGAATGCATGGGGATCAATGGGTTTAATCAATCCCGGGTAGTGCCTCTGGCCTTCTAAAGGTCACTTAGATATGGAATGGGAAATCATCAGAGTCCGATCACAAAAGGGGGGAGAGCAGGTAATTTGAATTAGACAGGCAAACTTTGCATGTATGATCACACATTCTCCACTACGGCAAAACGATTCCACCGTTCCGTCTTCCCCCGTTTTGAGGGGAAATCGCCTGTTTTTTCCACCAGAGGCCCACTGAGCACGCTGGAGTGTGGCAGCTGTGTAATCCTTTTAACAAGCGATGGGGCTATTAAACGAAGCGCCGGTGCAGCTGCAAATGGCCAATAAAGGCGGCACAATATCATCCCTATTAAACAGTAATCTCAGCAGGCTTAAGAAGTTCCCTGAAAAATGGGAAGGGAAACCGTAACAAAATGTAATCAAGCAAAACACCGGGATTTTCCTCGACACAAGGAGCCAAACAATTTTCCACACCCACTTACATGAAAGGTGTGGGAGCAACAGCGCTCCCGACTTCTGAGAAATTCTCAGTCCCTTCAGGTGACGGCCGTCTGCCGCCTTATCACGGACGAGGGAGGGGTGGGGGGGGGATGCTGTCAATCGTAGCCATTTATCGCCACAGATATTAAATGGAAACAGGAGAAAATAACAAAAATTGTTACATTTTTAAAGTGGCCAAATCGAATTCATAAGATCACAATTCGGGAGATAGAAGCCGGTTTATTTGTCCGGCCTTTCACCGGCTTATGTGCTCAGTCAGATGAAAGCGGAACAGAGAGCCGGCGCTGATGGAGCCTTTGAGCCTGGGAGAGGAGGCTCTTGAAGGGGGGCCGGGGAGAGTGATAACCAGGGGAGGCAACCGGGGAAGCTCCCCTCCGCCGCCGAGGAAGGTTTTCCAACTTATCAGAGTCTGCACGCGGGAAATGATTACCCCTCTACCGGGCCGATTACTGCTGCCACTCTGGGTCAAAAGCGGGATAAAAGAGAGAACTGAAGCCTCCCTATCCGGCCTCCGATCATCCATTAGCACTCGGGAAGCGAAGGGGGCTTGTCTGGCCCCTCCGACGTGGGGGCTTGTCAGTCTGCCGCACGAGAACAGAAGGAATGTAATCACGCCGACGTTGATATCATGCGGGACAGCACAACATCTGAATACGAGGACGCACCGGCACGTCCTCCGCCTATTACTTATTCATTTGAGTTTGTTTAAGAGGCGCCCGCCTCCAGCGTTGTTGACACTGCCGGAGCACGGTTCACCATGCATATGAATAGCAATGCATCGCACGGCGCATACCACCCCCAAGGTGCTCCCTTCACAATAAAACAACTTCTGAGATTCAAGAATTTCAGAAACATCCTGGGATCGGGAATCCAACTGACAACTTTGAAAATGTTTACCACGTCCCAGTGACGCTAGTTCGTCTGAATTCCCAACTAAACAGGTCATTGTCCCGTGAAAAGAGGTTTATTGATTGTTCTTTTAAAAGTGTCGTAGATTACGACTTCAGACGACGAGACAAGGAACACATCGGACCCACTAAAAGTCTAAAACGAAACAAGATATAAAAGAAAAGAACACTGTGTCTTGCAGTTTATACAGAGTCACGGCACCAGTTTCTGGTCGTTTTTTACGAGGGGATTCCATACAAATAAGTGGGGTGAGACTTTAGAAGGGTAGCTTGAAGGTCCAGAGTTTGAGAAGGATGTTCTGCCTCTGGGATGGTCAAACCCTCTACTTCTATTTCCAGTTGACTTATATAAAGAGAAAATAAAAGAAGGATACACAATGTTCTCCATGATTTAGCACTTGTTGAAAATACCAACAGTATCCAGACATCGTGACACAAAGAACGCGTGGGAATGTGCCTCTTGCATTTGCTTTTTGTAAATATTAACTAAAAATCCATTGTTCAGATATTCTTATGTTGCTCTGAAAGGGGCCATGTTGCTCTATTTCAACTGTAGATTCTCGGCTTACCCTTAAAAAAAAGTAGCGTTTTCCAAAAAGCGACGTAAAGTTACCGCTAAGCGACGTAAAGTTACCGCTATTTGATAAGTTTTTTTTAAACCAAGATATGTCCGAACATCAGCTTTAAAAGCTGCTGGAGTCGACCGTATCCTCTCGTCCTCAGTCATTGCCAGGATCTTGTGGGATTTCATTGTCCCTTTAGCTGCTGAGGACTAATGACTGCTGCCATCTAATGGCTGGAAGTTAAAATTTCAACTAAAAAAGGTGACCCAGAGATAACATAAGGGATACCACAAACTAATTTGTTCTCAGGCACTCGGGTCACCTTGACCCAGATATAACCGAAGGGATAACACAAAAACATTTGTGGTTGTGCCTCTGGGTCACCTTGACCCAGATATAACACAAGGGATACCACAATCACATTAGTTTTCAGGCATTTGCGTCAGCTTGACCCAGAGATAACACAAGTGATACCACTAACACATTTGTTTCCGGGCCTCTTGGTCATTTTAACCTCAGGGAAACACAAGGGATACCACAAAAACATTTGTTTCCGGGACTCTTGGTCACTTTAACCTCAGAATTAACACAAGGGATACCACAAACACATTTGTTTTCGGGCCTTCCACATGAGTGCCTTGACTTTGTTTCAAGCTGTGCTCGGCAACAGTAGCTGATGTTGACATGTTTTCTTTTTATTGACTTGTATTCAGTGAAGTTGTCTTTATATTTATGAGTGCAACAGTGTTTACTCCCATGCGAACAAGTGAAGAATCTACATTTAATGCTTCGCTCTGTATGCATCCCCGGCTGATGGCGTGTTACTTGTGGACGAAGGACACGTGCGGACACAGCTGACCACACTCACCCCTGCCTATTACAGCGCGACCCTTCAGATCGAGGGTCACCGATCCAGCCACTCTTTAGCCGCCGCGACCAGGAAATGCAAAAAAAACAAACTCCTGGGCGACTGTTGGTGGCCACAGTAATAGAGAGAGGAGAGTCTGGCTCGTACGCCTCCCTGCACAGGTCACACCGGAGGTCTGAAAACAGTAGATTGCTGCAGGTCGAGGACGAGGACGCTGTGATTTGGAGGAGATCGTCTCCGGGGAGTGATTGTGGACGAGTTAACTCAGTCATGAGAGCATGTAGAGTCCAGGAGGAAGGGACGAGGAACGGAGGTTGATGATGATGAGGATGATGATGATGGTATTTTGTATTATGACTTTCTATGGATGGTCTTTGTGTTAATAAGATCATTATTACTTCCATTATCTGTTGGTAAATAATGTTTTCTGGTTCTAGATTCATCTATTTTTAACCACGATTATTGATTTTATTTTTGAAATATCTTATAACAATAATTATGTGATTAACACACAATTATCCAAGTATTTATAATGATCTTTTAATATTGTTTATTTAATTACTTCCCAGACATACTTTGACACGGTAATAGACATTTTCTTAACCCGGAATTCATCAGTACTTTCCTGGTTAAATAAAGGTTTAATTTAGGTTAATTTTACTATATCTTTAAAAAATCATTATGCAATTAAACATAAGACGATCAAAGTATTTTATTATAATGTTGTATTATTGTTTAATTATTGACTTTCTAGACATACTTTAATACCACCGAAGACCATTTATTGACCCAGAATTCATTGGGGCTTTCCTGGTTAAATAAAGGTAAATAATGATGAAACAAAAAAACATGATATGATCAAAAAAAAGTTGTTTATCTCAGTAATTCCATTTAATAATTAACTTATATATGTAATACACAGAGGGAGAAAAAACTAAACTAAAGAAAGTAAAACCGTCTCCAGAGTTAATAAATGGAATCACTGGAGTTATTGAGGAACACGTTAGCGAGGACGACAAATTTTGAAGTTCATTATGGGGTGTGAAAAAGTGTGCTATGATAGATTTGCTGATGGTCATACTTGATTGTGTTCAGCCCCAAACAAATGTGTTTGTGGTATCCTTTTTGTTGTCTCTGAGTCAAGGTGAATGACCTCACTGGCTCTCAGTAATACATATGCAGTGGCTGAGGTTGTTCACCTTGACACAGAGATAACACAAGGGATACCACAAACACATTTTTGATCAGGCCTTCGGGTCAGCTTTACCCTGAGACAACACAAGGGTTAAATGAACAAATTACTGAGCAAGACAAATCTGGTTTAATTCGTCTAAATTCTTAAAACGTTGAAGTGCATTATGGGACGTGAAAGAGTGCGAAAATGATAGATTCCCCTGTCGGCCATATTCGACTGTTGATTCTCAAAATCCACATTCAAGACTTGGCCCACGAGAACCACCACACAGATGAGGACCACGAGTGGCTGAGATCTCCCGACATGGAAAAGTCTGGTGAAAGTGCTGTTTTCAATGATCCAAAGCACCTCGTCTTGTCCTTTTCACACGCTTCAAATGAATTATGTATCGGCGGTGATTTATGGCGTGCCATGCTCAGCCCTCTGCCTCTCCTTCAGTGGACCGGCCTACATGGATTTTTCGCCGGGATCCAACTGGGAAAACCAAAATTGCTCAATTTAAGGAAGTAATTAAAACTGTCCACAATCAATATTTATCTTTAGAAGGGGCCCCCGGCGGGGAGGGAGGTTTTTATCGTCTCCCCTTCCCCCCCTTTACTCAGCCTCTGCTCCATGTCTGGTGTGCTCTCTCTCTCTTTTTCCCTCTCTTTCCCCCTCTCTCTCTCTCTCTCTCTCTCTCTCTCTCTCGTGGACAGCTGTTCGGACCAGAGCCAGCAGCAAAGCTGTACCCACTCACGGCTAACGTGACACGCGTCGACAATAATCGAGTGACCGTAATCTGTGCCGCACTTCAACATATTGATGAAGCTTTAAACCCGTGGTTGACGAGAGGCGACTGGACGAGGACGGGAAACATATTTGGGATGAAAGAAAAGACGAGATACTTCAACATTTTCCTGACAATATCTATGAATTAAAGGATTTTTTTAGTATATTTATATCAAAATCAAGGTAGATAAATGTTCATGTTGTTATGGTGATTGATAGTGTTTAAGATAAGATAAGGGACAGAGATTCTTGATGCTAACAATAGGAGTAAAACAATGTTGAACGAAAGGAATTTGTTTGGTCAGGAAGTACAAAAACAGAGATAATTTCGATAAGGAGCCTCAAATAATAAAAGACAAATTCAGAATCCTACTGAGTTTGAAGGATATTTGTGTTGTGTCACTGTGATGGAAATTTACAAAATAAATGTTGGGGAAAAAAAATATTTTTTTTGAAATTTTATGTTTTTATGTCTTATTTTCTGTCGTTTTTTCCGTAGAACCTGGACCCAAAATGGTAGTGATGGTCTAACGAAGCTTCATGAAGCAGTGTCATTAGACTAGAGTCCACTAGATGGCGGCCTCTGCACTATTTTCCTTTGTTTTGAACAACTGTTCTAAAGAAACATCACATCATTTTTAAACTGATGGCACCACCTACTGACCTCTAAACAACACAACACCATTTCATGAAGCTTCATCAGTCCATCACTAGTATCATGAAGCTTCATCAGACCATCAATAATATCAAGAAGCTTCATCAGACCATCAATAGTTTCATGAAGCTTCATCAGAACATCACTAGTATCAAGAAGCTTCATCAGACCATCAATAGTATCATGAAGCTTAATCCGATTATGAAGCTTCATCAGACCATAAATAGTATCATGAAGCTTCATCAGACCATCAATAATATCAAGAAGCTTCATCAGACCATCAATAGTTTCATGAAGCTTGATCAGTCCATCATTAGTATCATGAAGCTTCATCAGACCATCAATAATATCATGAAGCTTCATCCGATTATGAAGCTTCATCAGACCATCACTAGTATCAAGAAGCTCCATCAGACCTTCAATAGTATCATGAAGCTTCATCCGATCATGAAGTTTCTCCATCTGTCGATTTACTCTGTTTTCCTCACTGATGAACAAAACCTGAAGATACAGTACTTCATTTCCTCCAGGTATACAAATTTACACTTTTCATTTATATATTTTACACGGCAGAATCCACATGAAAACCACACTATTATCAGTTTAACAAAATCAAATGCGTTAGTGTCAGTATTTAGGTGAAGTGAGGAAAGATACCGGTGTTTAAATTGTTTGATCACAGTCACAGGAGTCATGCTAAGTCCTTCTATTGATCTCTGTGATTAAAAAAAAGGAGTTTACACAACGAGCCTGCACACATACGTCCAACCTTTGGCCTTGAACTTAAGGTCACGGCCCAGAAAATTCAGATGAAGAGATCCAAAACGAGTGTCTTTAATCACTCGGTGGTGTCTCCGGTGAGAAAATGGTTCGATGTTTGGTCGGAGAGGAAGAGAAAGATGCCTCTACAGAAGGTTTAAGAGACACAAGAACGAAAATCTGTGAAAAGTTAATGTAATACTTGTTAAAACGATTGAATTAATACTATTTCATGGTTCCTATGTTCAATTTAAGACTTTCCAATACTGTAATTGAGGACCAACCCCCACAATTAACCAAATCTTCCACATTTTCCAGAAAACAACAGATTAATGACACAGATTTAGGGACAGTTTTAGCTAAATGTTTATGATTTATCCACTGAAAAACTAGTGATGATCTGATGAAGCTTCATGAAACCGTGTCATTATTTTCAGAGTCCACTAGATGGCGGTCTCTTCCCCATTTTCCTTTATTTTGAACAACTGATCTAATGAAAAATTACGTCATTTTTAAACTGACGGCGCCACCTCCCTACCTCTAAACAACATGACACTGTTTCATGAAGCTTCATCAGACCATCACTATGAAAAAACCCTCCCTTCATTGGACTGATATAAAACCTTAAAAAAAAAAATTGAGAAGATTTAAATGTTATTCTAAATAAGGTCTTATTTTTTTTAATTCACAAAATTAATGCATTTTATAACGTTTTAAAAATCCGCCCGTAGTAACCCTATTTTGATGGTAAAAAAAACAACAAGACAGGTTTCAGGTAGAAATTACATTATTTTGATGAATTTTGCGTGATAATTAAGCACCTGTCACTCAAAACGTGATCATTTTCTGATCGTCCAGGACTCATGAATAATCAACAGCGTGTAGTTTGATAATTACCGTGACATTAATCCTGTTTACAAGCGAGCGGAGTCAGAAAACCATCCGTAAAAAAAAGAGGATGTTTGAAGAGTGATTTAAGAGAGGGAAGGTTTGATCAGCAGCTTTATTGTATTTCCACGACTCTGCAAATGGAGCTAATAGTCTGAGAGGAATGATCAGGGGTCACGGGGGGAGAGCGTTTCCATCAAAAGAACATAACCTTCAGGTCCCAGACTTATACGTCTTCGTTTCCTCGGGTCGGGTATTTACCGGCGGTCGCTTGAGTGAGGGGGAAACAGTCCCGTTCAACAGGACGGGTCGGTCGGAGCGTCTCGCTGCAGGCGGAAATCTTCTATATCATCCATTTTAATTATCCTCACAAGTGCTCCTGGTGCTCCTGGTGCTCCCAGGCACCCGGGGCTCGAGGGGAGAATCCAGGGAATTTTCTTGTAATCTATTTGGGGCGTGAAGTGTGACCCCCCCCCCAAAAAAAAAGTTTGTATGTACGCTTGAGCGCACAAATACAATACAATTCTTAAATGGAGTTCAAAGAAAGGGTCAGTGTGTTTAGAAAAGAGAAAGGTCAGAGTGTCTTGACTGTATTAACGTGACCCTAATGAAGACAATGATCATGTAGAGACTAACACATATTTTTTATTTAATTACATTATTCATTTAGTAATCTCTAAATATAATAAGGTATAGTTTTGGGGCTTTCGTGAGCTGCTTTTCACTTTTTTGTGAAATTTTATAGAAACAAATTGCTTTCAAATCAATTATTTTCAGCATTTTTACCTTGATTTTCTTAGTCGCAGTCTTTGTAAGTATAATGTTTACCATCTGTAACCAAAACTCCATTAACAATAAATCAAATTATCAATGAGATTTTATCTTTTAAATATTGGATTGATGAAACTGGCACAATTACAGTGTTTTTAGTTGTTGTTTTTTGTTTTTTGTTTCTTTCAAGATGCTGACACGTGTGAGTTAAATGACGTCCAGGATATGACAGGTTTCTTTTAAATTAAAGTTTAAATTGGAATTGTTGGAGGATCCTCTGGTGATGTACGAAAATTCAACTTTATTTTAATAGAAAACTGAATGTACTGATAAAGAGTCAAACACTTGAATTATTCATAAAAAAAAAAGAATTTGTTGTTCCTGCTTCAAGTCGTAATAAACTTAAAAATCAAATTTAACATTTAAATTTAAGTTTATATCTTTAAATCGTCTTCAATTTTCAAAAGTTGTTGAATTGCCGTGAAACTAAAAAAATAAAAGAGAAAAGCCAATATTTTCCTTTTTTAATGAATTATTGCTCGTGTTAACCAATAAATTGAAGCTATTAATTGATTCAGTTTGTGTTTTATTTTCCAACTAAACCTTGTTTTATCTGATCGATAAACACATTTGACCCTTTATTATAATGTGAAATGTCACATTTTTGTACTTCTCTTTAACCACTAAAATATACGTGCGGTCAAATTTTCGCTTTTATTTTAAGTAGAATAAAGGATAAGTAAATGATTTAATAGCTGCTGCTCTTTTTCCAATATATTATAGATAAAACAGGAACCATCAATTATGCTTTTGGCTTCCTCTGAGCCTTAAAAAAAATACATTTATTATTTATATTCATTTCTGATGAATGGAGCCAACTATGTAACTATGCATCTTATTTGATGTAAAAAAAAAAGAATGTATTATTAACCCTAACTCACGGTTGCATCCTCGCCCTGAGACGGTTGTTGTTGCACCCCATACGGAGTCAACCTGGAGGTCAATATAGCAAAGGTCATCCTCCCCACGTCAATCTCCGGCTGCAGTCGAGCCGACGCGCGCTCGGTGATCATTACGACGGCAGACCTTCCTCCCTGCCTCTCAATACCTCGGCGGGGGGGTCCCCCACTGACCACTGCAGTCCCCGCTGAGTGAGACCGACTTCTGTCCACATAGACTGTTTATGGGGATTTTCTAATTGGACTAATATTGTTTGGAGTGAAAGGGACGACGTGACTCGGTGCCCTGGAGGGACTCTTGATGATGTTTGAGTTTGAGATTACTGCTGTTGATTCGGAAGATTATGGGCTTCTCGCGGGTTGGGAAGAAAAGGAATGCACAGCACGGGCCGTTTGAATTAGCAGCTAATGACAGAAGTAATCAATTCTGCGGTGCAGATGAAAAACTGTTTATTACGGGGAGACATTTGGGATTAAATTAAAGATGCGTCCAGACACCTCCTTGTATCGACTACAAACGGCATCAATGCAACCATAGGGACCCGAAGGCGACGGTGAAAGAACTCGGATTATAGAAAGACGATGGATTATGAGGGAAAAAAAAAGGTGCATTATGTCGGTAAACCTGCAAATATACATTATTGTTGAATCCAATTGAGGACAATTACAATAGATTGGGGTGAAATCACTAAGCCATTAGCGCCACTAGAGGGAAGTCTGGAAAATTATCGATAATTGCAATCAATTGTTGCTTTTCAGACAAACTTCCGGTTCCTTTTCTGCTCCATAGATTGTGTTGAATGGCTGCAGGATGTGTTGAATGACGTGTGAGAATGTATCAATAAATAAAGGAAATTTAATAACCATTCATGATCAAAACTTGGTAATGTGTGTATTTTTAAAAAAAGAAAAACTGATAAATGACAAAGTCAGTGAACATTAGATTAATCACTCGTTAGCAAGTGTTCTTTTGCACTGAAAATGAATGAAAGCTGAATAATTAAACTTAAGATTCGTACTATTAGCCGTTTTCTTTAATTTAGTATTGATCTTATGAAATTGGTATCGGGGAAAAGCTATCATTCCGGAACCAATACCATAGTGAAGATATCGGTAACGATACCAGTATCGAAATCTTCAAACAATACCCTACACTATTCCTAGAGTTTATTTTCTGGACGTAGAACTGACCTTATCTTGTTCAAAATATTGAACGTATTCAGTGAATGAATTACTGAATTTATCTTTATATATCTCTGGGTCAAGGGTCCAGAGTCAACACAAGGAATACCACATACACCTTTGTTTTCAGGCCTACATGTCGTCTTGACCCTGAGATAACACAAGGGATACCACAAACATATTTGTTTTTTGGGTCTTCGGGTCACCTTGACCCAGAGGGATACCACAAACACATTTGTTTTCAGGCCTACGGGTCACTTTGACCCTGAGAAAACACAAGGGATAGCACAAACACATTTGGTTTCAGGCCTACAGGTCGCTTTGACCCTGAGATAACGCAAGGGATACCACAAACATGTTTTTTTCAACCCTACAGGTCACCTTGACCAAGATATAACACAAGGGATACCAAGAACACATTTGTTTTTGGGCCTTCGGGTCACCCTGATCCTGAAATAAAACAAGGGATACCACAAACACCTTTGTTTTCAGCCCTACAGGTCACTTTGACCAAGAAAAAACACAAGTCATACTACAAACACATTTGCTTTCAGGCCTTCTGGTCACATTGACCCTGAGATAACACAAGGGATACCACAAACATATTTGTTTTTGGGCCTTCAGGTCACCTTGACCCAGAGGCAACACAAAATATACCATAAACACATTTGTTTTCAGGCCTACATGTCGCTTTGACCCCGAGATAACACAAGGGATACAACAAACATATTTGTTTTTGGTCCTTCGGGTTGCTTTGACCCTGAGAAAACACAAGGGATACCACAAACACATTTGTTTACTTGCCTACAGGTCACCTTGACCAAGATATAACACAAGGGATACCACGAACACATTTGCTTTTGGGCCTTCGGATCACATTGACACTGAGAGAGCACTAGGGATACAACAAACACTTTTGTTTACTTGCCTACAGGTCACCTTGACCAAGATATAACACAAGGGATACCACGAACACATTTGCTTTTGGGCCTTCGGATCACATTGACACTGAGAGAGCACTAGGGATACAACAAACACTTTTGTTTTTAGCCCTACAGGTCACTTTGACCATGAGACAACACAAGGGATACCACAGACACATTTGTTTTCAGGCCTTTGGGTCACTTTGACCCTGAGACAACACAAGGGTTAAATTGATCATGAGTAACAGAAGAGTATATCATCTTTTATGTTTGGATAATTATGAGCTGCTTGGCAGAGGTATTTTCTTTCTCACTTCGTGCCGCTCATAAAGACAGTGACGTCTCCAGAGCCGCCGCTAACCAAGAATGAATCAGCTCAGGGTTGGGGGTCTAAATACAAAATGTCAGATGCTGCCGCTCAAACTCGTGTTGGCGATTTCTTTCAGCGGAACAACACAATAATCCTGCTTTCATTTCCAGTGAAGGTCAAAGTTGGCCAGCGAGCCAGGAAATACTTCCCGCTCCATCTCCTCGAGTATAAATTATGGAATTAGAGTATCGATCGCTAACTGTAGCTCCCAGCAATCACTTTCAGCGGCCATGACAAGATTATTTTATCCTACTTTTTCCGTATTATTACATGTTGCGTTTGAGTTATTCCGGCGGCATGGGAAGTGACAGGCTGAATTTATTCGATAAAGCGAAGGCAGTTAGGGAAGCCAGCGAGGCACAAAACAGAAGACATGGCATGAATAAGGGAGACAGCAGCCCTGACAGCCTAAATCAAGAAAGATTTCTGCCCAAATCGGCCTCAAATCAATACGTTCATACAAACACAAGCACGTCGTTTGTTAGCTCTTTGTTGCTCGACTCAACATGAGGGGGAAACCGCAGCGACGAGTGAAGAATAAGACGTCGACTATTACCTTCGTAAACTAGGTTTATTTCGGGAAATCATCATCACAAGTTAGAAAATAATAGATTTTATATGATGTATTGTAGTTTACTGAAATAAATTGGGGTGTAAGTTAGGGTTGAGTATTGGCAGATACACGATACTTATCATGATACAGGGACAATGATACAACATATTGTGATATTGTAGGACATAGAGATGCCCCGTTTTAATTGTATGGTTCCGATACCAATACCTAGGATACAAGAATCCAACGACAACAATAAGATACCAGTGTTAATATTGACTTTCTCGTTCAACTTAGATACACTTCTCATGCTTTTTTTTGTAATTCTACTTACCAAATCATATTAAATCATTGCCTTATTACATTTTGAAAGGGTTTATCGGACCGTTACCTGATACCAGGGTCGGACCGGTGAATCCCTTGAAGTAACAAGTATATATTTGTAGTATTGTAGAGTACTTGACTCTGGTGTTGCAGAATTTACAGACTCTTGACAAAGTTGTAACTGCTTTGATTTGTTTTGAAACTAAATGATATGTAAACATCAGCTTTAAAAGCTGCTGGAGTTGACTGTATCCTCTCATTCTCAGTCATTGTCTTGATTGTTTGGCTGCAGAGGATGTAATGACTGCTGCCATCTAGCAGCCGGAAGTTACATTGCAACACAAAAATGAACAAACTCCGTCCATATTTGCACGTTAACTATGTTGTTAACTACAAAAACAATCAATCTGAATGTATTTACACTTAAAAGTCATAATGCTTTGATAAAACAATGATTAAAAAAAAAAAAAACACATTTAAAATCGATACAGTGCAGTACAGTTGAATACAATATTGTGAAACAGATAAATTGGTGTATCGATATTTCTCGGACGACTTGTACAAAATAAGGGTAAATAAGTAAAAATCAATTGTAGAAAAAGACAAATGTTTGTTTGAGTTTCGCTGTTCGTAATACTGATAACAATTAAAGTAACAAATCAGAATTCACCTTAATTACTTCCTGAATGTAGTAACAACAACAATACCAGTCTAGTTGTTTAAAAGTTTAAATGTTGTTTCAAACACTTATTCTAATTGTATTTAGTGTTAAATGTAATGTTTTATTATGTATAAATGCTGAGTTTACGATCACACAAACAAATAAATACCAACTTAAAACTGTAAACATCAGAATGTAACTCAAACTTAAGTTGAAAATGGTGATTTAAGAACCGAAATTAAAGAGATCAGGACCTTGGACAGCAACCGGGGCAATATATCTCAGCCTCAGTCAGAAGGAGAATCGATAATAAGATGGAAAAGATACTTCATGAAACAAGTTCTTCTACCTTTGTTTGAAACATTGTTGTATTTGTTGCTGTTGAATATCTGAACAAGGACCTTGTAGTTCAATCTTAGTTTAAAAACTCAGGAACAAGCTCTGATCAATGGGAACCGATAAAAGCTTTTTATCTTGATTTTATTCCTCACTCGTCCGTTATTGTGTTAATAAAAATCGACGGTTCCATTAAGATGCAGTTACAGATACGAGATAAAAATAGCATTGAAAAAGAAAAAAATCTATTTTTACAGCAGATCAAAGATAAAGCATCGATACAAAAGCACCATCATGTAAAGTGCACAAACTATCTGACCAACAATAAACACCCAATAAAAGAGGAGCTCATAAATCCCATAATTTAACAACGGGAGGATTCCACAGCAGCATGTTGGTGAAAGGAGGAAGAGAAAAGAAAAAGCAATATCACATGTGAGCTGTGATTGATGTACCTGCCCATTCATAATCTCATTTGTATTGGCTTTCCTTTCAGTCCCAGGACGACGGGAAATTAGAGACGTAAGTGCTTGTATGGCAGCACGACAATGACGACTCATGATGTGGGTCTGGAGTCATGAGGAAAAAATGTGTTCGGCACTTGTCGGACTCTTGAGCGAGATCGTTTGAGACGAAAACGATTTTAATCTTTATTATATAAAATCACATTTTTTTGTTAAATTGACGGGAAAGACAAAGAAACTTAGATGTTAAACTGTTGAGGTTTGTTGATTTTCATCTGACTTAAAGTTGAAATTTTAAATCAAGGTTATGCAAATGATGTATAAACTATATTTTATCATATTATAATTCAAATTTGAAGTGTTGAATTATGTTTAACATATTTAAAAAAGAAAAAAAAATCTTGGTTTGAAGTATATTTTGTATGGTCTAAAGTCACTCTCACTGAGGAAATAAAAAATACCTGCCAAGTAGCTCATTAAAAAATATATACGGATTCATCTGTATAATTTTACATTAAAACATTTTAATTTGAAATATATTTAATTGTAATAAGTTGTAGTAAGTTAAGGAGCTGTAGCTTTTCATAACATAATTAAACTACAACATATTTTTCTATGAATTTTGGTTACGATTTTCTTTTTAATAATTGAATTAAATTATTTCTATAGTGAAAGGTTGAATTGTTTTTATTATTATTATTATTATATTATTATTATTCTTATTATTTTATTAAATATATCGAATATTCAGGTGGAACAAATATATATTAAACGTTTTATATAACTTTGGAATTTCTAAATAAAAAAATTTGGTTAAAAAAATACATTATTCCTTTTGATGATATTTGAATATTTAATTATTTAATTCAATAATAATAAAAAAAAAAAGTCATCAACATTTCAATGTAGAAATTATTGAATCCAATTATCAAAAAAATAAAATAATAATAATTTATAAAGCAAATACTACCATTTAATATTTTGATGGCACTGATATACTTCTATTAATAAATCCTTTTATTCATATATCTAGATCAAAAGATTTCTAAAGAATTTCCTGAAATTTAAATATGGTTGTTTTGAGTTTTTTGTTCACATATAGACCTCCTTGGCAGAGGTAATGAAGGAACATCAATGCACAGATAATAACTAGATAATAACCAGAAGGGAATCAACAATATTATAATTCAATTATATACTGTACATAGAAGATGGTAAACATTTTTAAATAATTAATAAAATAGTTTAACAGCAGATACAAACAAATTAAACTTTTTATATTCTATATTATGACTTAACAATGGTACGATACCGATTCATGTTGTATGATAAATGTATTTCTTGTCTGATTGTAATTTAAAAAAACAAATGTTTTCTTGCACAAACATCGACTTAAGAGAGGAGTCATCACTGTTACGCATCACTGCTCATGAAACCACAAGATGATTTCCCTGAACATCTGGATCTTCACACACAAACTAAAAAGCAAAAAAATCCGTCGTCTCCACTCGACGTGCCTCTTTTTTTTTCTTCTTCTATCAAATGTACAGCAGCTCGGTAATCTGACACATCTTGATCAAAGCACAGTCCGGATCTTTCTGTCACACTGGGGATTAAAACAGAAACGTGGGGCTAACAAGGGTCGGATTTGAAATTTCAGCGAAGTGACACATGACAGGACAAACAATTAAGTGTCAGTACGCTGACCTTAGGGCAACAGTTTTACACCGTGACCCTCGATGCATTAGTCATCCCACCGGCAGCATGAAGAGAGGAGGTGGAGAGGAGAGGAGGGGGGGGGGTTCGTCCTCCTTCCTCTGCTCTTCTTCATTCAACGGCGCCGAGGCAGTGTTGTTCATTGTTTAGCCATTATGATTAAAAGATGTACAGCACTATGGAAATGGAACCGCTCGCCATTTGTCTTTGTCGAGTCAGCCTCAGGACGCTCGACGCAGTCACAGATCGAGAATATAGACGCGGAAATATCAGCCACAGGAGAAGAATTTACATTAAAAAAAAACAGATGTTAAAAGATGGATATAAAAAGACTAACCTTGGAAGAAAACAATCAGGAATTCCATCCGTTCTACCATCTATTAACAGGAGGTGATGCATCTTGAAAATTGTTTTTATTAAATAAATAAAAGTTATTTTCAGCAAGAATAAACAACAGGAGCCGCGAGCAAGTTTCTTCTAGTTTGATTTCCCTTTTTTTTCTTCTTTTTTTTCAGGAACAACAGCTTAAACATCAAGGTTGTAATTACTCATGCACAACGTGAAGGTGAAGAAAGAAAAAAAAAAAGGAAAGCTCATTCTGCTGACTTTCACTTTCAGACAGACCCAAACTAGCAGGCGTGGAGCTTTAATCAGTCACAGCTGACCGTTAATCTTCAGGTGATAAAGGTGCATGACAAGTTTTTTTTTCTCAGTCAGGACAAAAAAAAAAAAAAGGGACATGGAGGGAAGTACTGATTACAAATGACTTCTCAGCTGGTGGTTTTACGCACCAACGTAAGATTAACAACACTAGGTGGAGCTGAAGTCACGACTGGGATATCGCGAGTAGTAGCAGTGAATCGGCAGGAATCTGGCGACACGATACGTATCACGATGCGGAGGAAACAATGCGATATACTGCGTAACTGTAGTAACAAGGATATATATTTATAGTGTTGTCGAGTACTTTACTCTAGTGTTGCAGAATTTACAGACCACATGACTCTTGATGAAGTCGTAACTGCTTTCCTTTGTTTTGAAACCAAACGTCAGCCTGAAAGGCTTCTGTATTTCCTCTTGTCCTCAGTCATATCGCAGGATTTCATTGTTCCGTAGTGACTGCTGCCATCTAGTGGCAAGAGGTTTAATGGCAACCCAAAAAAATTAACACGGCGTGAATATGAGGTAATTGCAAAATAAAAAAATGTATAAGAATTTTTATTTTACAAAGAATCGGGCGACACAATACGCGTCACGATGCAGAGGCAACAATGCGATATATTGCGTAACTGTAGTAACAAGGATATATTTGTAGTATTGTCGAGTAGTTGACTCTGGTGTTGCAGAATTTACAGACCACATGACTCTTGACGAAGTCGTAACTGCTTTCGTTTGTTTTGAAACCAAAATATATCCAAACTTCAGCCTGAAAGGCTTCTGTATCCTCTCGTCCTCAGTCATATGGCAAGATTTCATTGTTATTTAAGTATAAACCGAATAGGAACTATAGCAACACAATAAATAAGGTTTGCAAGCCAAAAATGAGGGAAAAAATAGATACAGTTCATTTGAATACGATACAGTATCGTGGAAAATAATATTGCGATATATCGCCATGTTGACATGATCTCAAAGTTTCCCAGTGTGCGTGTAGTATGATGTTTTGTAGGTCGACTACTATTTTTATGGTCCTATAGTCTGGATCACATGTGTCAAACTGAAGGCCTGGGGGATAAATCTAGGCCCCGCCAAGTCCTTTTATGTGGCCCGCTTGATGGCCGTATGGTGACCTTTAAAGATGTCAGCGTTTACGATAAGATAAGGAGCGTAGGTTATGGACCACAACAATCATACAGAGACCACCAATGAGAGTTAAAGTAAACGTGAAAAACACAGAGATAATTATGAAAGATTGAGCCTAGAAAATAGGAAAATATTGTACCACAATCATACTTCCTGTTACAGACTTTTGTTTGGCCCCTGACCTCCCATTTTAAAAGATTTTGGCCCGTTGTGTGTTTGAGTTTGGCACCCTTGGTCGAGACTATCAATGGTTGGTTCTTCAGCTAGAATATACTACCATAAAAACATGTATACGGAGTAGATGAAACCATAATGTTGGATTTTTTTTTAATCACCATCTTGAAAAGGTCTTGGTTTTGACTTGGACTCGACTAGTCTCGGTCCTGGTCTCAGCTGAGGTAGTCTTGAGTTCAAGTCTGGTTGTCGGGTCAAACATGTTCTTGCAGTTTGTTACTTCGCCCCAATTTTCACTGGGCACCCTAGATTCCTCCCATGATTAAAAAAAAATGCCCTAGTTAGCTTGGATCGCCTTGAAGGGGACAGAAGACAGAAAATGGTGGATTTTTATAACCAAATATAGACATTAAATAGATTTTTCTTTCACTTTTTTTGTGGTATGCTTCGATGATTAACACAGGTAGTTAAAATCCAGTTCCAAAATTACCGTAATAACTATTATTTCTAACAATATTCAAGCAGAATCCTTTATCTGATTGAAAATGGAATCAAACATTAAAAAAAAAAGTTGAAATGTCGTCATGAAAAAGTGTACATTTGTACACTAAGTTCTACCACTGTTGTCTGTGTGTAAAAGCAGAGAAAATAGAATTCATCTGCAGCGAGTGCGGTGTTTGAGTCGCTGACACTGGGCGGGATGGTCGTGTTTCTTCACGACAGCTGGCGATGCTTTCCTGTGATTCTCACTAATCCACTTTTCATTATGAAAACAACTTCCGCTGTGTTTTTTTACTCAGCTGGGAACAAATAATCGCCGTTTGTAGGTTAGAGACAAGATGGATGTTTGAAATATTCTGGTACCACTTTAGAATGAGGAACACATGTTAGTAAATAATGAACAATATATTCATATATGTATTAACAGCAAGTTACCCTTTTATTAACCATTATAAATGTTTTTTATTAACTATTATAAATAGCTTTATTAACCATTATAAAGTACTAACTAACACCTTGTTCATTGGTACTATATAGTCATGGTCTGATGAAGCTTCATGAAACAGTTCAGAGACCACTAGATGGCGATCTCTGCACTATTTTACCATGTTCCTCCTCTAAACAATACGACACCGTTTCATGAAGCTTCATCAGACCATCACTAGTACTAGTACTTTAGTACCTTAATAGAATGATAATAAGAAGTTCAAGCTGAACTACAACTTAATTACTGGTTATTCACAGGAAATAAATAAGTAATTAAAGATTATTTTGAAGTGGAAATTAGCTTTTTCTCCATTTACTCTTATATATAAATTGCAAGTCCCACGAGAGAAGTAATTCACTATCAATAATACTGTCTCTTTTAAAATAAAAAAACGTATAACAGTATCAATAGCTTCTTAGTGACTAAAAAACTTGATTGTTATATGTTCCCTCCCCTAAGTGGCAGCATATTTTATAATGTCAAAGTTTTTTATACACTCAAGTGTTTTTCTCCACGTAGAAAATAACTGTTATTAACATCAAGAATTAATTATTAACAGCATCCTAATTACCAGACATATTCCCAACTAAAAAATACATAATTAGGATTAATAATATCAGGGATGTATATTTTTACTTCAACTGAGACAGTATTATTGATAGTAAATTAAATATTTTAATGTACTTACACCATATATCTTAATGTTTAGACTATTGTAACAGTTTATTTTCGTGTCAAACAAGAAGGAGCCATTAATACAAAACTCTGCAGCGAGAATTCTGACCTGCTCTAGTAGAAGAACTCACATTTCCCGGATCCTTAAACCTCTTCACTGGCTGCCAGTTTCTTTCAGGATCAACTTTAAAATTCTGGTTCTTACTTTCAGAACTATTCATGGTCAGACCTTACATCAGTGATCTGATCCAGCCTTACACCCCAGTTCGGGCTCTTAGGTCTAGAAACTTACTTACTCATTTACTGATACATTTTCAAAAAAGTTAATATTTAATACCTTATTACTCTGTTTCTGTTAGTAATCTGTAATGAAGGTGTTATTATCATCTATTAAGGTTGTAGTCACAATGAACAAGTCGTTGGTACTTACTACTCATTTTCATTGAATACAGATCATTTAAAAAGTATATTATAAAATTAAAATTAATGTGTTCTTAAGTGTTAAATATTTGTTTTGATTTTCAGGTGAAAGTTTTTTCTACGGATTACCTTCCATGGATTAAGAAGACATAAAATCAGGGATAAGTGGAAGTCATAGTACTCGACGTGACCTACACATAATTTAACACACTTATTTAACCTTAAAGGACCGAGATAGCATTAAAAAAAAACATTGCGCAACACAACACACGAGGACGATACATTAACTTTGTGGTAATAAAGCACCAGATCCGTGATTAAGTATAAGCACTTTGGCTCGTGCTGTAGTTTACCGGCTTTGATAATACATACTATTATGCAAATGAGCACCGTGACCCAAATATGCTTCACGTGTAAATTAATGTATTACACCTTTAAGATGAGATGTTTTGTTTCCAGCAACACATTCGCGGCTCAGTAGAGAGAGAACGCAGCATGAATTACAATCTGCTGAGCAATCCAGTGGATATTCCCCGTAAAAAAGAATTAATGTTGTTGGATTAGTCGACTGATTATTCTCCAGGAGGGGAAACAAATATCATTGCTCATCTGTAACCTTTATACTCTCTGAGCTTAAGCAGTCGCTTTAATGCGGCCATTATTGTTATTCATTCTTTCATTTGTTGCTTTTCTGCAGCTTCAAACCAGCAACTGTGATGAACAAGGTTTTCTCACCGACTCACTTCATCAATGTGGTGACGCCGAGAGTCAAAGCTAGACTAGTGTAGGAATGTGAAGTCGAGCTCAAAGAAAACTTATTTTTCACTCTTAATAGTGTTTTTTTGGTTTTAATTAAGACATGTATTTAAGCTTATTTATGCTCATCATAACATTATTATTATTACAAATTAAAAAGCTCTACTCAACTATAACATAGTTAGTTTTCAAAATTAACACAAAATAAGATGAAAGTAAAACTCATTATAAAAGGCATTTAGTGCAAGTAAAAACTTTGATTTTCTTTTAATTAAGACATGCATTTAATCATATATATATATATTCATCATAACATTATTATTATTATAAAATAAAAAGCTCTACTCAACTATAACATAGTGTTCAAAATCAAAATGAAAAAACAAACATCAAAAAAGATCAGAGTACAATACATTATAAAAGGCATTTAGTGAAGGTAAAATGTTTTAGTTTTAATAAAGACATGCATTTAAGCGTATTTATATTCCTCATAAAATGTATATTATTATTATAAAACAAAAAAGCTCTACTCAGCAGTAATATAGTTAGTTTTTAAAATCGTCATTAAAAAAGAACATATCAAAAAAAGATCAAAGTACAACTTATTAAGAAAAGGCATTTAGTGAAGGTAAAAAGTTTTAGTTTCGATCAAGACATGCATTTAAGCTCATTTATTGTCTTCATTACATTTTTATTATTATTATAAAATTAAAAAAGCTCTTGTAAGCAATTGTAAGATAGTTCGTTTTCAAAATCCATGTGAAACCCCCCCAATATCAAATATGATCAAAGTGCAACTCATTATAAAATGCATTTAGTATAGATTAAAAAATAATAATATTAATAATTTGAGTAAAATCTTTACTTTGAAATTAAGACAAGAGTTTATGCTTATTTTTCTTGGATAAATTTTAAATAGTAACAATTATTAATTTTATTAATCTGCAACATTAGTAGTGTTTTCGAAAAAACAGGATTATAGGATTATAAAATTGTAGATTATAGAAAAATAAAAGGGACAATATTTAATAAACTTCAATATAACCAAAGGAAAAAATGATCTAATGTTATCATAAAGTTAAAAAAGGGGATCAATACTACAAAAAAAAATACAAAGCTAATAAAGCTTTATTATATGGGACAAATTATCTTAAATCATCAATGAATGAAAAAAACCCTGATACTTGAATAATGATAAAAAAAAATCACATTTGTATACTTTGTAACTCAATATATATATATACACATTTTTTTAACTAAATAAATGGTAATGTAAAAAATGAAACAACAATACAAATGTATTTAGGACAAAAATGTAAAATAAAATAAATTAAGAGCAGAATATGAAAACAACTTGATGTAGAGTCTCGGTGGTTCTTGGAATATCTGGATCGTGAATGTATATTATTGCGTCATATAAAAAGACAAAAAAAAACATTTCTCCTCCCGCCTCTGAATCTGCAGGTCGAGGCTCAGCAAACACGAGGTTACCTGTAAATCCCGACAAATGTAAAGCCGAATCAAAACCATACAAAGAAAGTGTACCAGGCTTTGGGAGGTAAAAAAACAACAAACAAACAAGTGTAAGAAGCAGATAAGTGGGGTTACGACCGCTACAATATGAGGAAGGGAGGGACGGGAACACCTTTTTTTTTCTCCTTTTTTTTTTTTTAACTAGACTCTCCTGCAAACAGCATTACCGTGATTAAAGTTTAATTAAGGATCACATTTGGCCGGGCCTTTTCGCAGCCATCTACATGAGCAGATTTCCCGCGGCTTAACTCCATCGCTGGGAAAATCCTCCTTTATTACTTTCAACCTGTTGTAAAAGCTGTTGGCACAGAGGGACGGCTGCTTCGTGCTCTGGCCTTGTTTGCGGCGGGAGAGAAATCCACGCTCCCTGGAGATCCTTCCCCGCAGTGGTTCAATTTAATATCTGTCCTATCAGTACAAGGCTCGGGCTCATTATTAATGATACTATTCATTAATTTCTTGTTGGGCTGATGTTATTTATTAAAATATTAAAGAAAGCTCCGGAGACACTCGCAGATAATGAGGGATGTGTCCTCCTTCCGACACCCCCCCCCCCCCATCACCGACACCATCCTCCTGCTTCCCCTTCTTTTCTCTGCTGGATGGATGGTGGGTGGAATTACCCCACTCGGACGCTCCTAGCCTGCGCACCCTCATTAGTCGTCCTCCAGGGCTGAGTGACACCATAAATCCATTCTCCACGTCCACCAACGGCAGCCATATACAAACGCGCACGGCTCGCCTCGCCACCTTAATGAGCCATTCCTATGCACAGGGAATTGACTCGTGTCCATCATGCATAACTGGACAGTATTTTTTTTTTGGAGGGGAGGCGGGTGTGTGTGGGGAGGGGGGGGTAAATTGCAGCCCTGTCTTAAATTGAGGGTGTCAGACAACAGTTTTAATTCACATTAATAAAATATGGAGTATAAAATTGATTGTCTGATTGAGTAAGAGACTTAAGAAAGATTAAATATATAAATATATATATATATATGTGCATTTCTGTCGACAAAATAAACTTCAATTCATATCTTTATCATCAGATTCACATCTGTATTTCCAGAAGAAAATGCCGTGTGAATCTGAATCTGTAAAACTGAAATGCTTGAAGTATTTAGTCAGTATTCAAAGTAAAATGTATGGACAGGGTTGGAATGATGGCATAAAAGAAAAAAAAAAAGTAGTAGTAAAAATATATGTATAAGTAATAGAATCAGTAGTAAAAGTATAAGATAAGTAGTAGTAGAATTATTAGTATAATAATAAGTAGTAGTAGTATTAATAGAAAAGTATAAGTATAAATAGTAGTAGAATTAGTAGAAGTAGCAGTAAAAATATAAGTATGAGCAGTAGTAGAATTAGTCGTAAAAGTAGAAGTATAAGTAGTATAAGTAGTAAATGTACAAGTAGTAGAAGAATTAGTAGTAGAATTAGTAGTAAAACTATAGAATTAGTAGTAAAATTATGAGTATAAGTAGCAGTTAAATCAGTGCATGTCCATAAAATGAGTGAATAGGATGTACAGCAATGAAATAATAACAAATAAGCAACTATGATGTGCGAGTAAAAACTAAATTAAACAAAGACTACAAAGGTTCTTTATCAATTGCGGTTCCAAGTTCTAAAAAAAAAACAACCACCATTGAACAAAATCCACAAAGTAATGATTGTTTAATTGTTTACTGAATAAACAACATTTATTTAACATCCAGTTAAGATTGACAACGCAACACTGCATATGAGATACCACCGCTCTAAACTGACATCTTCTATAGCTCCCATGATGCTTTGCCGCCCAGCCAATCATCCGCAGCCGTCGACAGCAATTTTGTCATATACGTACAATTTAAATACAGTATTGTAGTAGCCAATCAGCCGTCACCAAGTAGAGAAGTGCATGGAAAGGCATCATGGGAGTTCAACGTTTTGCTCTAGTACTAGAGCAGAGAAATAAGCAAAGATATTTTGTAAGAATAATACTGCATAAGAAGTTTCCGAAAAATACACAGGTAGAAAGAAATACTTAATAATAATTCAGGACTTATCAGAAACCCAATTAGGCTCAAGATCAAATCACTGCACAAACCCAAACAAAAGACAACAACAGCTTGTACAAGTCCAACCGCGAGAATGAATGGCTGCGCGAAGACCTCCAGGAATCCATTCATCATAATAATTAATCTGATCCAATTATATGGCAAAGAATATAACAAATCGTGCGCGGGAATAATGATCTATCACTGCCATGTCACAGGAGTGTGGGAGTCAGAGAAGTAATTAGACGGCAGACAGTACACACCTCGTGAGCAGCTGATGGCTCAACCGCGAGCGCTTTGATGATGTCATTAGTTTGATACTAACGGAGGAGGTGAAGGAGATAAGAAACAAAAACATACGTGGTCGACCATGTTAATGGTAGAACTTTTACTGCCTCATTTCCAATAGTTTCATAGATGAGTTCAAGTGCTTTTGATCCAGAATGAGGAGCTAGGGCAAAGAGGAGAGTGCGGGTAGGGTGGACTTAATAGTATCAGCAAAAGAGGGAGGAGTTTATTGTAGATTGACTGTATTTATGTGGCCTTCATGATGTCAGAGCAAGATGATGCACAAAGAAGATGTCAAATGTTTCTCAAAAGTGACAACTAACATTATAATTTTGTACTAATGATTTTTATGGTTTATTTCTTTTCTTCTTTTTTTTTTTTTTTACCAACAACTGCATTAGTTTCAATAGGATTCACTTTAATTTATTCTTTTTTTTTCTTCGTCACACTGTTATTTTTGTTTTTATGTTTTTATGGACGCATTTTGGTTGACAAGATTGTTGTGATGACAATTGTATATTTTAAGCAGCATAGCAGAACATTGTAATAGTAAATATAATATAATATATACTGTATATATATTCAAACATTACATACATGTAAATTAAAAGCAAAAAAACCCCCCATTTTTTGAAGAATTATTTATACATTGTGTTGTCTCAGTTATAGGTGACCTGAGAGAACACAAGGGATATCACAAATGTATTACACATTTCAGGCCTTCGAGTAACCTTGACCCCGACACAACACATGGAATACCACAAACACATAAAAGTGAAAATAAACGTGTTTGTGGTATGTTTGATGCGTTTGTTCATTACTCTGACCAAGAGACAACACAAAGGATACCACAAACACGTTTATTTTTGGGCCTCCGGGTCACCATAACCAAGAGACAACACAAAGGATACCACAAACACATTTTTTTTGGGCCTCCTGGTCACCTTGACTCTGAGATGACAAGGCTTAAGCTCCTTGTTCAAGATTTCTTTCCTTTTTTTTTTTCTTCTAGTGAATCTTTTTTGCCCCTCAAATATATTTTTGAGTGAAAACTGAGATGATATTTATAAAAAAAGTTCTATGATAGAATATTTAGAAATATTTTATTGACATAGCTAGGTTTATGATATGTCATTTTAAGATTTCTAATTGTTTTTTTAATTGTTTTTCCATTATTAGATTAGATTAAATTAGACTTTATTGATCCCTCTGGAGTTCACCTTTGGTTTGATTTGATTTTTGGTTGATTTACAGTTAACAGCAGATGATTGAAGGTACAGAAGTGTCATAAAAGCAAGAACAAAGTGCAAATAACATGAATAAATAATATTGTTTGATTAAGTTTGACAAAACTAAATAATAACATCAGTTTGCTTTAATGTGACACATACGCTACCAACAAAAAAGCTGAATACTTGATGCTATATATTAATAATACCTGATTTAAGATATAAATAAGCTTTAATTTCTTTTTTTTTTTTAAATCTCTTTCTCTGACATGTTATCTTTCTCTATATTAATATATTAAATTATATATTTCTTTATTTTTTTCAAATTAAATTAAAAAAAAATCTAGTTTTGAATTTAAATTAAAATGTATTTAAGATAAGAAAATAAGTTTGATAAATCCTGCTGCTAAGAGAAGGATTAATCACTGGTCCGCCCTGCACTCTCCCCCTCTCTAGGACCCCGGGATGGAGGTAATAAGCCCGGCTCTACAGGGACGCCAGACGTACAAATATCAGCTGCATATGTAATTCATGATGAGATTTATCCTTTTTTTTTTTCTTCAAATTCCTTCTCAATGGCGTTAATATCAAACAGCCTTTTAAGGGAGTGTTTAATGGCTGCCGGTGGGTGGTGGAGGGAGCGACTCTGGAGCATGCGCCGCCCTCCTGAGTAATTAAGGCCTGTTTCGCCCGAGCATAAATAATGCTGTTTGTGTTTGGCTCGGTGCAGCCGAGAGAGGAGAGGAGCAGCAGGGGGTGAACCCCTCGTCGCACACCTCCTCTCACCGACGCACACCTTTTAACACCACACACAGGCAGGAAGTGGAGGAGGAGGTGGAGGAGGAGCGACGTTTATTAGTGCGAGTCCAGGTTACTTAGGAGAATTATCTGAACTCCACTGTAGGTCTTTACGATCCCTTTCCATCCTGACAAAAATAGGTCCTACAAAGAATGAAAGAATGCTCCCATGATGCAACACTAATAGACTCAGGGACTCATTCCTCGTGCTAATAGGCTGTTTAATTCTGAGTTTGGTGGCAGGGGTGGAGTGACAAGATGATTCTATTCGGTGTTAATCTTTGTTTCCTTTTTCATTGTTATTTTTCTTTGATGTATGTTCTTTATCTTTAGATTCACATTGTGTTATCTTGCACTGTATTTTTTATTGCACTATCTATCTATCTATCTATCTATCTATCTATCTATCTATCTATCTATCTATCTATCTATCTATCTATCTATCTATCTATCTACCAAAATCCCCAAAAACATGTACATAAAAATATAGTTGAGAAATTCGAGGGGAAATATTTGCAAACGGATTCTGAATAAACACATTAATACATTTTTAAAACACCTTATGTTGCTTTTATTGAAATATGTTTAACTCTAAACACATCTGCTGCCATATATTTCTCTTTAACTGCTTTATTAACGTTTTTTTTTTTTTTTATATATATGTTTTTACCAACAATAGCAACCTTTTATTGCCTTGGATTTACTTTAATATATATTTCTTCCTCTACATCACACTGTAATTTTTGTGGACCAACAATTTTTGGTTACATTTTTCGATTACAAATGTATATTTTAGGCAGGATAGCAGAAGAGTGTAGTGAAAAAAGTATACTACTACTACTACTTCAAAATGGTAAACATCGTTCTGTACTTATAATAAACCACAATTTAAGAAGGATTTTAACCCTTAATGTCAGTTTACTAACTTAATTTCACTATATATCAATAATATTTAATATAGGATGTATTTTGGTGGCTATCGAAGGCATTGTTACTTTTATTAGAAGAGTAATTACCAAATACTTCTTCTGCATCTTCTGTGCAGCCAAAATAGCAAATACAAAATATACATTTTTATCTCCTTAAATGTCAGTCTGAGTGCAGTCATTAGTCTCTACATTGATCCTTCTGTGTGCCTTTTTACTGTTCGTATTTTAAGGTCAATTTCTTATTATTCCCTGAACTGATCTGGTGACATCCAGAGGATTCGCACAAAGAAAGATCCGACCAGAGTGTATTCTCGCTCATTCCAGCTCAGCTAATTTCCACCTGGATTAGGAATAGAGACGTCTCCTGGCACATTAGAAAAGCTGACAGGTCAGAGAATGTTCCGCACTCAAGTGCACTAATGGTCAGTGAGTAGCCCTCCACCCCCACGACTCCCCCACCACAGATAAGTGGGAGCCATTTACGGTCCACTTTCTCTCGACTTCTCCTCAAAAGACACAATCCTAACACCAAAGTTTCTACGGCGACAGTATAATAAATGGATCTGGATGGTGTTCTACTTTTAAAGATGTCCCCTCGAAGAAGGAGGACAGCGCCTTCCTCCCTCTTTCGCCCAGTTTTAGGTCCCACAGAGGACTTTTGCTTGTGAAGAGCAGGTTCCTGTGGGTATAATTAAACCAGATCTGTTTAGTAACAAGTCTTTTAGGAGGGCATCTGGGACACGCTCTCCAGTGAAACTATTTACCCATCACCACTGTGTTGCAGCTTTCAGAGTCACATTGAGTCCAGAATAATTGATAAATAATGATCTTGTGCGGATTAAAAAAATATATAAATATAAATATATATATATAAATACATTAGGTTAGACATTGTCTGCAAACCTTGGGTTCAAAAAATAAAACATATATTTAGTTATACATAAAGGATTTAATGCTAAAACAAGTAAGTAATTTTTTCAAATAGATGCAAATATATATATTTACACATGTTAATATATGTATATATATATTTTTTATACTTATTATTACACTACAAATATTAAACAAATTAGTTTCATATTTTCTTATAGATCAATAAAGTATCCATGTTTTAACCCAAATAATTTACTTTAAATCAAGCCCACAATAGACACTTTTGAATAGGAACAAAAGATACTTCAAACCTTAACAAGAAACATTAGGATGAAGTTAAAAATTTAAATAAATAAATAAAAAATAATTAAAATGTACCAAAAAACATGGTATAAAAACTCATTATCTAAATTTCTTTCATTGTTTAGATGTTGTAATTTAATGTAATTATTCAATTTTTTATAATTTAAATTGTATTTATCTAATTTTATTCACTTAAATTTGTTTTATTCAATACTTTTTACTGTATTAAAAGAAAATGTCTCAGTTGTTTTTACAATACTGTTAATAAATATTTTCACATACAAAGTATATTTTGAGATATCACAATAGCTGCCTAAACATCTATTTTTTCAATTTAATACAACTAAAATTCTTCATATAAATCATAAGTAAAAGTGTTAAATCTCTCTCTTGTCATTTTTTACTTTAAGTTAAATGAGAATGAAACCCGTGATCATGTGACCGGTGTTCCTCCCACAGAACCAACTGGTTCATTAGACTTTTAATAAACTCATGGTATAACAAAAGAAACCCGCTGCGATTGTTTGCCACACACTGGGAGGATCTGTAAAGCTAACAGGGTCTGGCGGCACCTGTGCCCCCACGTTCCAGCTGCCAGCGAGGCCCAGGAGAGCCACGTTGGCCGGGGCCTGCGACTGGAGCTCCACCAGTCGGGTCATGCTGGGGAAATGTCAGCCACGAGCCCAGCCAGGCCCGCCGAGGCCCCGGGTACTGGCCCTGGCGCCCAGCAGGACTCTGACATGATCATGGACGGCGGTTGTGACACATGTAAGCAGTGACTCCACACGGCTATCTGATCAGCATTACGCCGCTGTCAGGCGGCTCTGACTGCAGGAGTGTGATGGGAGCGGTGATAGGGGCCACAGCCTTCCAGCGGGGCCGCCGTGGACCTGGTCACTTCATCAGGACCTCATGTTAGGAGAGACTCCCACATCCTTCACTTGATGTATGTGTTCTTAATGAACACTGGGTGTTGGCAAGAATATGCCGGTATGATACATATCACGATACAGAGGCAACAATATGATATATAGTGATACTGTAGTAACAGTACCACTAGTACTAGTACACAGTACTTGACTCTGGTGTTGCAGAATTTACAGACCACATGAATCTTGACAAAGTCGTAACTGCTTTCATTTGTTTTGTAACCAAAATATGTCCAAACATCAGCATTAAAAGCTGCTGGAGTCGACTGTATCCTCTCGTCCTCATGCCATTGCAGGGGTTTCTTAAATTGCGGAGGAAGTAATGACTGCTGTCATTTAACATCCGCTCATTGATAATGAGAAAAGGTTTTGAATATTTACATGTTAATAGAAATTTAAATAAAAAATAATAACAATTATTATTATTATTTTATAAACACTTGAAATACAAACCATAATAGAAATATATAAAACAATAAAATGGGATTAAAATGCAAAAAATAATAACATTGAAAAAATAAAAATAAAGTGCTGCTAAATATTATTTAAGTAATATGAAAAAAATCAATGCGATTTATCTGTGAATCCATTTTTTTCTTACACCACTAGTGGTCGCTCACCTTCACTTCATCAGACCACCTATGAGGATAAACATCCTTTATTTGATGGTATATGTTCTCAATGAACAATTAAGTATAGGCAAACATCTGGAGATATGATACGTATCACGATACAGGCACAAATATATGATATATTGCGATAAATTGTGATACTGTAGGTATTTATTACTATAGTATTACAGACCACATGACTCTTGACAAAGTCGTAACTGCTTACATTTGTTTTGAAACTTAAATATGTCCAAACATCAGCTTTACAAGCTGCCGGAGTCAACTGTATCCTCTCATCCTCAGTCATTGTCAGGACATAACGGGATTTCATTGTTCCTTTCACTGCAATGACGTAATGACTGCTGCCAACTAGTGTCTGGGAGTTTACAACGAAAACATTGCAAGTATTTACATGTTAATTGTAAATAAAAAAAAGGTTTAATTTATAAACACTTGAAATATAAACCATAATAGAAATTTGTAAAAATAATACAACAACAATGGGATTGAAAGGTAAAAATTTAATTAATTAATGAATACAAAAATAAAACAATACAGTGCATCGACACAGTATTGTGAAATAACTGACCTTTAGTGCACTTGAAATAAATAAATATAGCGACATATACACGTGTGTCCATATTTTCTAACACCCCTAGTGGTGGCTCACCTCCACTTCATCAGACCACCAATGGAGGATAAAGGTTCTTTACTTGATGTATACGCTCTTAATAAACACACAATCCAAAATCTACCAGAAGGCAAACAAGCATTATTCGTCACAAGCCGGTGTGTGAGTGTGTGTGTGTGTGTGTGTGAATGTGTGTGTGTGTGTGTATCAAGCATCAATCATCACCATCAGAATTGCCACAGTCTGCTGTCAGGGCCTATTACTGCTGAATTCATTTTCCTCAATTAATTCAAAATCTAACCCCTCGGCAGCCACCGATGTATGTTGTTGTTGTTTTTTTAACATCTACCCACCCACCTATTTGTCACAATGGTTTCCGTGACAGTGCTGTAATGCATTCATTATAAAAATGAGACACAATAGTCCACACATATCATTAATTAACTCAACATTTAGACAAGAATAGACACTAAAGAAAAAAAAAAACACACCAAAAAAAACAAAACTTGGGTTTTCATCCATGAAAAATGGCCGTCTGTCATGTTTTGTTAGATGCTAATGTTTGTTGTCATTATTTCCCAGATAAGGCTAGCTTGGACACACGTGAAATATCACACACGCTACCCAGAATAAGATAAGAAAATGTCAAGTGCGTCTCATTCTGTGATACATTTTTCATTATCTTAATCACTGTTTTTGTGTCATTATTCACATGGTGGGACGACGGGGAACATAAGACAAAGAGGGGGGGATGAAAAAAAGATACACACAATAGTCGTGCAGGACAACAAGGTGTTGTTAAGCATGACGCTATCAGCGTCCAGTGTTTTTTTTTTTAAGATTAATTAGCGTCTTTGAAGAAAAGGGTGTCATCAGATGTTAGCATGTACACGTAGCAGTGGTGTGGGGGGGGGGGTGCGTTTCACCGCACATATTAATTACACGCCAAACTTCTCATGTGAGGACGCGGCGGCCGTGGAAGCTGCGCTGGTTCATTTAGACGAGGTTTTCCAGAGCATGCTGTGCACATCATGGGCCCGGCCGGAAGGCAAAGTAGCCAAAGAGATCTGCTTATCGCTGGCCCACGCTGAGCTACATGGACACAGCCAGTAGGTTAATTTCTAATAATACTTTTTAATTAAACTATGTATATATATATATTACCACCAGATGTTTCCTTAGCAAAAAATAATCAGAATTTAGAATCATCCAGCTTTCTTCAGGCTAATTTGTACAAGCTAAATTGTGTCGTAGGAATCGGTCGGGTTTGTTTTGTACGCGGCGCCGTTGCCACAAGTGACATGAGCTCATGTGACATTTTGGGAGGAGGGACAGACATGAGTCGTAGCTGGTTAGGCGTGCGGTGATGACTCAGCTCGCTGATGTGTGGGACATTTCTCACATCTCTCTAGGCAAAGCCCCTCGCACCGAGCGCTTCCTCAAAATAGCTTTTTTTGCAACGACGACACAAACGCCACCCAGGGACGGTTTTTACTCAACCAGGTTAAGGTAATGCTTTCTCTAAATTGGGTTGAATGTAACAAACAAACAAAATAATTTTCTCAAAAGAGTATATAAAAAGTTGAGTAAAAGTTACTGAAGATAATAGAAAGACTTGAATGTTGGATTTTAAAAAATAAATGGTTTTTTCTTGTTGGAACTGGTTTATATCTTAACATTGTATTATTATTCCTTCCATTATGATGAAATAGATGAAATAAAAAAATGGATGAAAGAAAGATATATCTTAATATTTTTCTTATAATTTTTTTGCTATTATGTTCTTTCATGGTTTATATTTCAATAAAATGTGTGTTAAATAAATGACTTAATGTTTTTTTTTATTGACAATAAACTTGCAAATATTTTGAGTGTTTGTTCATTTTTGTGTTCCTACTAAACCGATGGCAGCAGTTATTACGTCCGCAATTTCGGAAAAAATGAAATCCCTGCAATGACTGAGGACGAGAGGATACAGTCGACTCCAGCAGCTTTAAAGCTGATTTTTGGACATATTTTTAAAGCAGTTACAACTTCGTCAAGAGTCATGTGGTCTGTAAATTCTGCAACACCAGAGTCAAGTACTCGAAAATACTACAAATATATCCTTGTTCACAGAGTATCACTATATATCTTATCATTGCCCCTGTATCATAATACGCATATACAGTATATGGTCATACTCTTGCCAATACATACCACTTCATCATAATTACTACTGTTAGTATTTCTGAAACATGATCCGTTTTTTTTTTTCATAAAGGAAGTTTTTACAAACGGGTAC
The DNA here is from genome assembly GCF_982586985.1 of Callionymus lyra. Taxonomy (NCBI): domain Eukaryota; kingdom Metazoa; phylum Chordata; class Actinopteri; order Syngnathiformes; family Callionymidae; genus Callionymus; species Callionymus lyra. Next base: position 14,337,105 of record NC_141829.1, read on the forward strand.
TGTTGATCCTGCATAATACTTAGTGCCCAAGTTAGCGAGATCAGAAAATACTTTATGGAGAAAAGACTCAACAACTCATAGCAAGAAGTATTGCTAAGAATGTTGGCGTCTTGTGTGATTGAGATTGACACCAGGAACTTCTCCTTCTTAGCTTTCTTAGCTTTATCTCCATTAGAGATGTTGTAGAATGAAGGAGAGTAGTTACATGTTTGGATTCTAAACAAATGTTGCCTTAAAAAAGGTCATCGTCGCATCTGTTCTGCAACTTTATGTCCTTCAAATAATTGCGCCGGTGCTATGATGGAGGTAATAATTCATTGGGATTATCCTGAAACCTTTACAGTGTGGACAAAATAAATCTGCTAAAGTCCTCGCAGCATCTAGGCTTCAACAAGCAGCAGCCAGGACGTGAACAAGTCCTCTCCAGATCCTGTGATGTCCTTTTCGAGGCTCACCTAACAAGTTGGCCTGTTCCTGATGAGCTCAGCAGAACCTGGGATAGTTTACCTTGATGTATTAGAGGAGGCAGGATTTAATGAACGGAACATGGGGGTCACCTTTGTTTCTCGGGGTGATGCAATGAGAGAAAAAAAACAAACATATTTTTCTTACTGCCACATGCCTCTCCTTAATAATCAGATTTCTCATCCTCTTGGTAATAGAGGGTGCGAGGAATCTCATTACCTTCGCCGGCGAGAGGCAACACTTCTTCTTTGACTTCCTTGGTAAACTGGGCGAGGGAAGGAACACACAGGGTTCTGCTCATTTGCACCTAGAGCTACATCCCTGTTCCCACATGTAAATGACCCAAGAAGATCCCAAATGCTAAAGTCTACAACCGTTCGTTTTCCACTTCATGATCCCCACATGGGGCCGTTAGCGGGATAATGTAGCGTACGATGTGTGGTTAACTTTTAATTAACGGAAGAAGGACAGATCAAATATAGATTAACATGTAACAACAATCTAGATTCCTGTAAACTCTAGTGAGCGAGATCTGTTGACTGATGGAGGATAATTCAGTAAAATAATGTGAGAAATTAGGATAGAAAACACAGCATGATATATATATATATATATATATATATATATATATATAGTAGTTGTAGTAGAAGTAGTAGTTTTAGTACTAGTAAGTACGTTTTATTTGTAGTAATAGCAGTAGTGGTAGTAGAAATAGTAGTAGTAGTAGTAGTAGTAAAAGTAAGTAAGTTTCATTTGAAGTAATAGTAGAAGTGGTAGTAGAATAATTATTATTATTATTAGTAAAGAAGCTTTGAAAAACAAACTATGATGAAAAAAGATTATATTTTGCTCCTTTGAATAAAGATGGATCCAGGAATCTTTTGAAGGATTTGTCAATATCTGGAATTAGTAATATTATTAGTAGTATAATTATTATTAGTATTATTATTTGTATTATAAGTAGCAATAGTAGAAGTGGTAGTAGAATAATTATTAGTAAAGAAGCTTTGAAAAACAAACTATGATGAAAAAAGATTATATTTTGCTTGTCCTTTGAATAAAGATGGATCCAGGAATCTTTTGAAGGATTTGTCAATATCTGGAATTAGTAATATTATTAGTAGTATAATTATTATTAGTATTATTATTTGTATTATAAGTATTAATAGTAGAAGTGGTAGTAGAATAATTATTAGTAAAGAAGCTTTGAAAAACAAACTATGATGAAAAATGATTAAATTTTGCTTGTCCTTTGAATAAACATATGGATCCAGGAATCTTTTGAAGGATTAATCACTATCTGGAATTAGTACTATTATTAGTATTAGTAGTAGTATAATTATTAGTAATAGTATTAGAAGTAGTAGTAGTAATAAGTAAATAAGTAAGTAAGTTTTATTTGTAGTAATAGCAACAGTGTTAGCAGAAGTAGTAGTAGGAGTAGTAGTAATAAGTAAGTAAGTTTTATTTTTAGTAATAGTTGTAGTGTTAGTAGAAGTGGTAGTAGAAATAGTACTAGTATGATTTTTATTATTATTATTGAAACTTTAAAAAACAAACTATGATTATATTATATTTTGCTTGTGTGAATAAACATCTGGATCCAGGAATCTTTTGAAGGATTTGTCACTATCTGGAAAGAGATGCAACGTTCCGGACAATTTGCCAAAAACAACGCTGTGTAATTTAACAAAACATGAATACAACTAAAAGTAAATTGTGTGGTTGCGGTGACACATTTTTGTCGTCGTTATAGATTTGCTATAAGCTATATTGCTACATGACAGCACAAGAACACAGAAGTTTTTTCCTGTATCGTATCAAATTTAGCATTAAATAAACTAATAGGTAGAACAAAAAAAATATACACAAAACAATCACGGCTTCATTTCAGGAACGTATTTATTATTTCTCTTAAAAAAGATCAAAAGTCGATGAGAGAAAAGGTTCTGCAATTTCACAGTTAGTGCCCACCGGTCCTTGATCTGCGCTTCTGTCTGACAGAAGAAAAAACTCACACCTTCCCCTCCATCCTAAGTATTACAGCGGAGCGACCCGTGACCCTCGCCTCTCGTCAAATGCCAGACTTTATTGCTGGGTTGAGCCCTGCTTCCACCAATTTGCAACAATTCCCTTTCATCTTGGGAGGAATCACACTCCGGACCAGAGTGATTCCTTGCTGTAACTTTCAGAAAAAAAAAGTCCTTCAGCTGAAGAAGGAGGTGTCAGCGACGGATCACACAGTTGCCTCCACAAGTGCCTCCTCTCGCTCTCTCCTCGTCCCTCACACGTCCGACGCCGCCATGAGCAGGAGGTGACAAAGCATTTAGCAGTTTCCTCTGCAGCCACTGACACGTTTGGCTTGGGCCCGAACAATTAATGCATGTTAATTCTTAATTATGTTAATGGCGTTGGAAACCCGGGCGTGAGGTGGCGGGCGTGATGAGGGAGAGAGCGTCCGTCGGCAACATGAAGAAGCCGTTGTTTTTTTTTTTCTCTCTCTGGGCGCATTTACATGTCGACTGCTGTTAGAGACCCTTAAGCGAGGAGAGGAAGTTCAGACGTGACATGACTCTCATAGAAATAATTGGCTGCTTTTTATCTGTCATGGAAATGTATCGCCGGGAAACAATGTTATTAATTTTCTTGCTACCTTGTCAAAATTTTAAACAATTACAGGAGGGTTTTTTTTTTTTTTTTATGTTCCAGTCGAGTTGAGCGAATATGTGCCTCGTTTAGAATCAGAATTTAGTGTATGAATAAAAAACAATTATACAGTATAACCTTAGACACTTGATAGACGAGTTTTATTTCTATCATGAGTGTATATACATTTACTCACAGAGAGTAAAAAGCAACATAAGATAATATAACTTTTAATTTATGAGGTTAGTTTTAACCCTTTGCCAAAAAAGGAACATGTGTAAATATAACAATAATAATACGAATAAAAACAATAACAAATTCAGGATTAAATATAATGTAAAGACGAACAACATTAACCTAGTAGACAACAAACTCTTGAGTTTTTGCTAAATCATAAGAAAATATAATGACCAATAAACAACCAAAATGCAAAATAGTAAAAACTATTATTTTATTATATTATTATATTATTTTATTTCAGCTTAGTTACACCAAAACCAACAAACAAACTGCTGTGAGTGATCAAATAAAAATAGAATTAAACTAAAAAAAGCACCTCCACTAGATCACCAACTTATACTTTTATTTAAATGTATTTTATTCCCTATATTACTATATATCTTCATTTCGTCTACATAATGAAACACTTATTTATTATTTATTTAGCAATAGCATCGTGCTCAGTGCTAAGATGGCAACAGACAATCTAGAACTTGCTTGCACAACACGCATATAATTATCAATATACCCTGAAAAACATCTGTTAATTTTTTGTTGACACACAGACACTTTGGCAAATTATATAATTAACCTATAATACATGTAATATCTGAGGGATCAAAGGAAACCATAGGGAGAAAATGAAAACTAACAAAAAAGACTGAGATAATAAATCAAATCATAAATACCTTTCAAATAGCCTTTTAAATTTAAAGGAGAAGTGTTGGCTAGTTTGTAGTTTTCAAGTATTTTGTCCACATTCATCATGACTGTACATGATCCAAAGTAACAATAACACATATATATAAAACCTTCTTGCACGTAAATAAAATAACAAACAATAACTAATGAAGGCTGAAAGCCAAAATATGTCCAAACATCGGCGTTAAAAGCAGCTAGGAGGCGACTGTATCCTCTCGTCCTCAGTCTTCACTGGAATTTCAATCTTCCTTTAGCTGCGAAGGATGTACAAACTGCTGCCTCCTAGCGACCAATTGTTGAATTGCAACACTAAAAGGAACACTGTGAATATCTGCATGTTAATTATAAAAAAAGATCTAATTATTTTATTTAACACACACTTTATTCTAAAATAAACCATAAAATAACTAATAATGCAAATAAAATAGGATTTGAAAGCCAGAAAAAAATTAAGCCAAATCAAAAATAAGGTTGCTGGTTCGCTTCCAGGCCGAGCCATTTTGTGACCTTTCTGTGTGGAGTTTGTATGTTCTCCACGTGTTGCGTAGGTTTACTCCGGGTACTCCGGTTTCCTCCCACAGTACAAAAACATACAGAGGTTGATTGAGAACTTGGGGGAAATTGTCCATAGGTATGAGAGTGTGTTTGAATGGCGTCCTGTTCAGGGTGTCCCCTGCCTCTCGCCCTATGGTACTGGGATAGGCTCCAGTCTCCCCGCGACCCCGGTAAGGGATAAAGCGGTAGACAATGAATGAATGAATGAATGATACAGTGCTATTGAAATAGATACAGCATTGTGAAGTTAAATATTTATATTTATTATTTTTTTCTCAAACCCATGTTTTGTTGAGTTTATTCTTCTCTTGATACATTTTATAAAAAAAGGTATTTCTCGTCAGAAGTGTCATCTCTAAACACACCAGAAGTACAATATCTTTGAGAGAAAACTAAAATATTAACAATGATAAATGATATAAGATAAATGATGGACAAAATAGTTGAAGAAATAACCAAAGTTACACCATTTGTGCTTCAAAGCCTTTTAAAAGGACTCATGAGAGTAAAGTAAGAAGTAGTTCTTCTCGTTCTTTGAGATGAGAGACAAAAAACAACAACTATCAAACTTTCAGATCACAATAAAATTGTTGTTAAACACATTCATATTGTTTTTCTGAAAAACATGACTGTCCTATAAAAAAAAGCCTCTCGCCAACACAAAAGAATCCACGAAGTTCACTTTCATCCGGTAAAAATCTCTCCTCTCTAATCTTTTAACGTCTTTTTTTTCTTCTTATTCCCCTGTGTTTCACGGGAAGTGAACAAGACACGGTTAGCTTGGTTAAACACTCCTGCAGCCGTCGGAATATTTCACCTGACACCGGCTTCGCGGGGAAATCACACGGCACAACCGACCACAACTGGGCCATTAAATATATGTAAATGAAGAGAAACACAAGAGAGTCGGGTATAATAGCGCACACGGGGGAGAAATGGATCCTGGGTAGTGATTAATTTATTTGATGATGCCTCCAGTGAGGAATTTTAGGTCACAAATGAAGTGACAGGATGACAAATTACCATTTTAAGGAATTTACGGGGAATCATTAACGAGAAAATCGTCAGGAAGTTTACTGGAGGAAAAAAATAGAACGAATGTACTTTCGTTTACCCGAGGATGAATTGTTGTGTTTCAAAGAGAGTCCGGATCAAGAGAGGACAATCGAGATCGTGGGGAGGTTAAATTAAAACCCTTTGAGAGCGCTAATGAACGTATCGTCGGCATCTGTAAAAAAAAAAAAACGCCAAACTTCCGCGACCAGACGGTATTTTCCCGTCACTCCGCTAACACGCTGAGAGATAACGCCGTTAGAACCGATAATCACGCTAATTACAATCTCAAGTGCATGTCTAATTAGGATAAAAGACCGCAATATAAATGTAAAAATCCGGCCGCGTTTTCCTGAAGGTATTGTGTACGTCAGGTCGCCTCTGGCGTATTTTCCGTGGAACCATTTTTGTCATGTCACTGACACACCGGATCAACTCATTAATTACAATTAAGATGATTTAAATGGTGGTTTGTTCCTACGAGTGTTAGAGCAGACAGATGCTCTTTCAGGAGTCGCTGTCAAGGCCCGTCTCGCCCGCTCACTCGCCCGCCTTTTAAATGGCGTTTAATAGCCGGTGGTGAGGGGAGAGGCGAGATGACAGGAGGAATCTGCACTGTGGGTATTAATTCGACAGATTCCTTGATTCCCCCTCCTGGGCTCCTCCTCCCCCTGACGTGACCAAGAGCTGGTGAGATGATATCTGGGGGAAAAAGTCAGAGTCGTACACGTTTTTGTTGGGAGTCGCCCAAAAAAAAAAGAAAAAAAAAGGGACTGTCCAAATGTCTTAATATGCAGATGACGCCCGCTTGTCTCGGGGAGTTAAACATGTTGATGGTAACCGTGGACGAGCACACGTTGATAAATATATTTCCAGACAAATCTTTTATAATCGGATCTTTAAACGTGTGACATTTGGTTTCTTCAGAAGTCATTTACATCCATCCGAGCCACAGGGATTATCTGCGTGTTGTTGAATCTACTGACCGTCGCACACAATAGTGAGCACTTAAGACTCACACACTTGATTCATTCATTTGTTCAAGCTTTAACTCAGATATCACACAGAGGCAACTTTGTGTTGTTTTTTTTTTTGCTGCCATAGATCTGGGTCATTTTTTTTTCCTCCCCACAAGTTTCCTCTAGATTAATTACATGAATGATTACCTTGCTTAGAAAAGCAACACAGTTGCTGGCAGTAACACAACAGCCAATCACAAGTCAGTGGTGCAAACACAGGCTACTCCATCTAACTCACGCGCGGCTATATTAGAGGCACATGTGGAAATTGGGTGCTGAGATTGAGAATTTGATAAGTTGGCCGCGAGGAATAAAGTCCCTTGTTTTTAACTCTCTCTTTTCAACTGTTGTAATTCATTTCATGCGAGCATTTTTGCGTGTGTCAGAGTAGACGTTTTATTTTTCTTCTTCTTTAGTTCTGTTATATGAAGCGAATAAAGACATATGGATGCTGGAGCGACTTTGATGTTAAATACTTTCATATTTTATCACAATAAGTCAACTTTATCACAGTTTTAAAGGGTGTAAATTAAAGTAGACGACTCTCAAGAATACTTTTCTTTAAGTAGAAGATAATATGATAATTATGGTGTCACTACCATACTAGGTAAATACCAAGAAAACAAGGTTAATTTAGGCTGGAAACAAAAGATATATTTTCTACTTGAAATTGTATTATGTAGATTACTGAACTCTGAGATTGAAGGAAAAAGGGGGCACAAGAGAGGCAGATGTCCCCCATGAAAACATGAAAAAAAAAAATATATATATATATATATACATAATATATACATTTTATACCACATTTAACACTATTTTATTTACATAATGTCAGCTTCTTTCTGCAACTGTAAGGCCAATAGTCTACTTGAACATACTTTCTTTCCTCTTCCCTCTTGTTTTGGGGACATTTGGTTTCAACCCTTGTGTCATCTCAGGGTCAAAGGTCCGAAAACAAATGTACTTGAGGTATCCCTTGTGTTGATTCTGTGTCAAAGTGAACGACCTCCACCACTGCATATGTACTTTTGGAAGCCAGGGAGGTTGTTCACCCTGACCCAGAAGCAACACAAGGGATACCTCGAACACATTTGTTTTCGGGCCATAGGGTCACCTTGACCAAGATGTAACACAAGCATTATTTACATCATCCTTTTGTTATTTTTATGTTGGTCATTTGTATAAAGTAAATTTATATTTTATTGTTTTTCACAAAAGAAAGGAAAGTCTGGGCCTCCCTGCTAAAGCTGCTGCCCCCGCGACCCGAACACTGATAAGCAGAGGACAACAAAACAAAATGAAACACTGGTAACTTAAGCTAGTACCTTATATATTTTATATGACTAGACAATGTACTGCTTTTCTGTAGAAGTTTTTAGGATATATTTGTTTTAAGCTGTAAAAAAGCACCTTTTGGTCCCTGCAATCATCAAGATCCAGATCTCATCCATCCATCTATCCATCCATCTATCTATCTATCCATCTATCCATCTATCCATCTATCCATCTATCCATCTATCCATCTATCTATCTATCCATCCATCTATCTATCTATCCATCCATCTATCTATCTATCCATCTATCTATTTATCCATTTATCCATCCATCTATCTATCTATTTATCCATCTATCCTCCATCTATCCATCTATTTATCCATCTATCCATCCATCTATCCATCTATTTATCCATCTATCCATCCATCTATCCATCCATCTATCCATCCATCTATCCATCCATCTATCCATCCATCTATCCATCCATCTATTTATCCATCTATCCATCCATCCATCTATTTATCCATCTATCCATCCATCCATCTATTTATCCATCTATCCATCCATCCATCTATTTATCCATCCATCCATCCATCCATCTATCCATTTATCCATCTATCCATCCATCCATCTATTTATCCATCCATCCATCCATCCATCTATTTATCCATCTATCTTATCTATCCATCTATCTTATCTATCCATCTATCTTATCCATCCATCCATCTATCTTATCCATCCATCTATTTATCCATCTATCCATCCATCCATCTATTTATCCATCTATCCATCCATCCATCTATTTATCCATCTATCCATCCATCCATCTATTTATCCATCTATCCATCCATCCATCTATTTATCCATCTATCCATCTATTTTTCCATCTATCCATCCATCCATCCATCCATCTATTTATCCATCTATCCATCCATCCATCTATTTATCCATCCATCCATCTATTTATCCATCTATCCATCCATCCATCTATTTATCCATCTATCCATCCATCCATCTATCTATTTATCCATCTATCTTATCTATCCATCTATCTTATCCATCCATCCATCCATCCATCCATCCATCCATCCATCCATCCATCTATCTTATCTATCCATCCATTTATCCATCTATTTATCTATCCATGTATCCATCCATCCATCTAGATGTTATCTTCATTTGAATCCCCCAAACCTGGACCAACAGCAGAGGAGATATTTCGACATGATTTACAATGAACAGAACTACTAAGCGCTCCCAGTGAAGTGTCTACATCCATATTTCCAGTCTACCTCTGCACAACCTCTGACCAGACATCGTGGGTGTCAGAAGTGAACGCACCAGTGACCAGGATAATGTTCACACTTTGCATTGGCTACACACGGCATGTAGCATGAAAGTGACTATGAGCTTCTTTTTCCAGATTGTGCCCAATTTCATGCTGCAGTTCACACAAGGCATCAGTTGATCACACTGATTTGCCATTAAGTGGATGTTTTTCTGCTGTCTACGCCGAGCCTCGTCACATGACAGTCCAGCCAGTGTAACAGATTTTTTTTTTTTTTCCACTTGAGACTTTGAAATTAGCACCTAGAATTGACAAACCATTAAGACAATTCAATCAAAAATAACCGCGTTAGCGAACATATCTTACCCGTTTATTAGATTCATCTAGAACTCTCTGAGCCTTTGAAGGTTTTCTGCAACATAACAGATATCGGTTGATGGAGCAAAAATCATCAGTGGAGAAAATAGAAAAAGATGGAAAATTAGTAACTAATGAACCTAAAATGTGTTTTTATATATGAACAATAAAGCTAAACCTACAAATAAAAGGTATAAAAATGTATTAGAGGTTGCATTTTTTCACACAGTTAAAACATTGTGAGGTTTGAAACTGGAATACTCTACTTTTGGTGTTATAAATTATATTTTATTTGCATTTGAAATCGAAAATTCAATTTTCAGCGGCAAAAACAAAAACGCAATAGAAAAATGAAAACAACAAAAGTAGTATCCATAATTAAATTAAAAAATATGCAAATACATGCACATATGATTCTAACTAAATGGTATTTATGAAAACGCTTATGTACTTTTTGTTCATTTTAGAGTCACATATAAGGTAAGAATGACTTGGTAGTCTAAATAAATACAGAGGGTCCATGGCTTTATCGTGGTTCACCTTCGGCGTTGTATTTTTTGGGGGCACTTTGCTTGATATTTCAAATATTGTTTATTAAGAGATATGAATATGTGAATTATTTAAACAGTAGATAAAGTACGACACAACCACATTACTTATTGGGAGGCACTCATTATCGCACCGACTTTACTAATGGTGCCAACAAACAGTGAACTCCCATGATGCCTTCCTGATCTGTTCTGAGCCTGACTATTGTCACTATAATACTTCATTTAAATTCCAAGTTTATCTTGCTTTGTTAAAAGGGATCGATAGCTGTGGTTGGCTGGGCGGCAAAGCATTACAGGAGCTGTTCAGGTTACCGTTCGGTTTTTGAGAGGGATGGTAGACGTTCAAATATATGTTGGTAAATACTAAATTTTACTGTCACTAGTTTACTTTAATCCACAATACAACAAGAACCACTGTAATAAGAAATATTTAAGTAACAAATACAGAGAAATATTTGCTGGAAGGAAACCACTTTTTACTCATTCGGCGTTAATAAAAGGACGAACTCCACCTTCAGTGAAGCAGTATATGAAGGGATAGTTTCTCTTCCCTGGTCCTGGCCTTTGCGGCGAGAATAATAACCTGCATGAATGTGTTTCACGTGTTTGAATCACATCTGCTCCGAGCCGCGCACATTATCATCGTCTATTGACCCGCCGGGTTTGGGCCGGTGCGGGTCCAGTGCAAAGGTCTGAAAACGTGGGACTCGCCGCGGCAACGGGGCCTAATTGTCTGCTCCTGGTTAGCCGGGGTTATTGGCAGCTGCCACCGTCTCAATCACTCCGTCCGGCGCGAGGCAAAAACAAACTGCAGCTGCTAATTGCCGTGGCCTTTTCATCATCTCAAATCAAAGGCTTCGCTACAAGCAGAGGAGGCAGCTCTTCCCCGACTATTAGTGGAGTAGTGGAAGCTCAACGGCACCTCAGGAATATTTATCACGCAGCCTCATGCAGGAGTCCAAGATGTTTACGTTCCTTTGCACAAAACTGACAGTATTGGGAAAAACGTGATGCGGTTTGTTTTGATATAGTAAACTTTAAATCAGTAATTCTTAAAATTAAATTTGATTGAGTGTTTCTCATTGTTTTGCTTTGCTTTGTGAGTCAATAAAACAATGCTATTGAGTAAAAAGAGTGCTTAAGATCTTGTTTTTGAACGTATTTTTGTACTTCTTGATTGTTCCTGCTTCTATATGTCAGGAAAAAGTAGCAATTAAATACACGTTTTGCCTCATAGTTTGAGGTTTTTGAATGCAAAAAAAGGGTTTGTTCTTCAAAATAATTCAACCATCAACTATGTAAAAATACATTTATATTTATTGTTGTCATTCCATTTATGATGAGGATTTCTTTTATACTGTATATATAGTATTTTCCAATACACTGCACTTGTAGTTTGTTTTTTAAGCATTGAAAGGTCACTGGTTTGATTGAAGCTACTTCCGTGATGTTTTGGGTTCAACTTGATATTAAGTAACTTCTGTTTAAAAAGTACTATATAAGAGAAGAGAAAAACAAGTCCCTGTTGATCAAAATAAGCGGCAGAAAACCTCAAACAGAACCAGACTTAGTGACTAGCTGGGAGGGAGATGGAGATAGAAGGAGAAAACAGAGGTTTATTCTATAGTCCATAAGGGTTAACTGTTGACTTGTCAGTAGCTGTCCAGCAGTAACAGTGCAACAGGAGGTGAGCTTGCCAACATAGAGGGGCATCATCCAGTTGGCGTGCTCCGGCGCTGATGCTTGTAAAGTTCACCAGGGCTGGATTATAAGGGAGGGCAACTGGTCCTCCTGACAAGAGATCAATACTGTCCTCGAAAGTGGCTGGAGTCAAGCTGCTGGGTCTGACAGGGGTCCGTGTGGCGTAATTGGATCAGGGGCGCAGCAAGTCGCCAGCCAAAACCCCATCCCCACCTTCTCCTCAACCCCATCCCTCCCCTTCCCTCAGCACTGTCACAGCTGTCACATGTCATCCCCCTGCACTGCTGTCACCCCGGGAGGTTAGAGCGCCACTCCCTCTCCCCTTCCTTCGCACCCATGCAAATGTCCACTTAGCGGCCCCCGATATTAGACGCATTGTTCATGCTTTTATGCAAAAGTTAAATCTATGCCATTTGAGAATTTCATGGAAATAAAGTCATTGTGGATTCAGGACCGGGGGAAGTGAAGCCAAGCCTTCAAAACAACTCAAATTATTTTTGTTCAGCCTGTTAATAAAACAAAGAGGAAACAAACAAAGGGAGGGAGACGGAAGGGGTTTAGTGGAGAAAAAAAAAAGAAGTTCCTGGATAGTAATAAATGTCTCACCTCCATGTGACTTCATATAATGCAGCAATAACACTTAATCCAGCACCATCGATTCACACACTTGTCTATATATTTAATTGCGTAGGTGTCGCCGGCTTTTTCCAATACACACAGTCGCGGAATAAAGTCGACGCGACGACGCGCAGCGTCTTAAATGAGTTTAGAAATACAACATGATCACTGTAATCTGTCATTTCTCAACACCGGGGAGCGGCCCATCGATTTCCAAACAGGAGACAATAAAACGAAACCCCCTCGTGTGCTTGCTTAATCTATCTTTTTTTTTGGGCAGTGAAAGCTTTTTAAGAACATGCTCCCAAAGTAAACAAGGATCTGCTCCTTCTCTTAAAGCTCTCCACTAATTGTTACCATTTCCGGTAAAAAAAAAGAAAATTAAGCTTCAGACGATTCAAAGCGATGGCACCACTGTCGCGGACATCACGGCGGATTATGAGACGGTTCAACATTAAACAGGAATCCATATGTAAATCTAGCACCAATTAGGAGATGCTGTCTGTGACGTTATCCTCCACGAGACACTCTCACCTCAATTTCACACACTTAATCAAATTAAAAGCTTAGAAGCAGCATGATCATTGGATTATCACTGATACACTTCCTATCAGTCGGAGGGAATAATAGAGGGAATTAAGCACCGGACATGGAGAGGAAGATCAACTCGCTCGGCTTTATTTTGTCACGTTGCACTAAACCATATTTAAGATAAAACAGAATCAATATCAAAGCTAAATGGATCCAATTTTATTTTGGACATGTTATTCATAAATTAAAAGACTGACAAGAGGGGAAAGAAATATATAGAGCTAATTCAATAATATATATATTTTTAAAAAAGGTTAATGAAAGCATTTTGATTGCGGGTGAGACAGTAGTTTATATAAATGTATGTTTTAAATAACCAAAAAAATGTATATTATTGGATAGTTAAACTATATATGAATGTACTATACTGTATGATGACGATATCAAGAGACTCAAGAGAATATATTTTAGATTAAATCAACTAATATATCTTCTTCTTAAATGAAAGGATGGACAAGAGAGGGAAAAGTTATATGCAGAGCTACATTTAATACAATAAACTGGATATTTAAAAGGGTTCAGTAGATAGTAAAAACAGATTTAAGATAAGGACTGTTTTCTCTTTTAACAAGCAGAAAAATTCTACATAAGTTTGATAATTTTTGGTAGACTCATAAGGGCCGCAAACATACATTGCAAGGGCCTGGTTTCAGATTTGTCTATTAGGTAGGAAAGAAAAGGCTTTTGCAATAACTAATAATAACAAAAATAACAATCCACAGGCTCCTCCCACCACTAGAACAAAATAAAAAGGCTAATGTTTAGCTAAAGCTAACGTACTGTATATCAAATTAAATCATTGAATTAGTGACCTATACGGACGATAGAAAACTGTTAAAATGTTTATTAGTAAACTAAAAAAAAAACTATTCTGCCCTATGGTATGGCTATATGATGGACTGGTTTACTGTCCAAAGCATTTTCACCTTCTCGCCCTGTGTAGCTGGGAAAAGGTGCATCGTAAACATTATCAGTTTCACGAACAAAGCAATGAAGTAAAAATCCTGTTTTTAATCTAAAAAAGGTTTAACTAATTCATCCTTATGACAAATAAATCAGCAGCTTGGCAGGAACATCTCGCATCACTAGGTATTTTGATCACGCGAGACCTTACAAATTGAGATTTCTAAACACATTTCCAGCACGCCCACACAGACGCACAAACACACACACACACAGGCGCGGTGCAGACGTTTCCGACGAAACAATATTCACCAGTGAACTCCAACGCGAAGGCGTAGCTGAATCACTGTTTCACTGATCTATAACGGCAAAGCCTCCTTCTGGGACCGCGTGTTCAACCTTGGCCGTCTCAACGGTTCAGTAGGCGTAAGGATGTGGTTAACAAATGGGGAGAAAGCTCAACCAACTCGGAGGCGGTCACAGTGCTTGTGCTAAGTGATCTGTATTCCCGTGAATCTGCTGTTCCTTAACCCTGTGAAATTAAGGACACTTTCTGAATCCTGGCACCCTGACCTCCAACCAAATACAAAATTCTAAATGCACCATGCATCAGTGTCCTTGTGTAATGTAAGGCAGGAGAAAACAGGAGCTGGAAAATGTGTCCGCCAATCATTTCAATGGAGCGCTCCGGAATAAAAACAACCTTTTGCCTCGTCCCCACAGCAGTATTTTAAGAGAAAATAACAAAGTTTTCTTATGTTTATTCGACATACAAGATACCACCCGAAGCAAGACCGATAACGCCGACTCAAACAACAAAAAAAAAACATGTACTTTGCTGTACTTTATATAAAGGTCAAATTCTAAAAGTGCTTTTAAAAAGGTGTAATCTTTAGACGAGGTCAAAAAGTACAAGCTCAAGAATAAACTATGCGTAATTCATGTGATAAGCTGCGGTGCACAGATGTCTCCTATACTGTCCAATAATAGATTTATAACCAATATTGTTAGACGCTCCCCTTAGAATTACTACGTTAGAATTCTGCCTTGCTCTGGGTGAATGATCACGGAAGAGTTTAACCTGACTTTTGCATATTTCACTAAAATCATTACTAGGGAAAGTTGGTTCAACAGAACAACTCATCAGATGACTGTATACAAAAAAACAAGGTTATGTCAGTATCCCACCAAAGTAAAGATTGGCAGGTGAAAGTGAGCCTTCCAGACTGACCTACATGGAAGACCTCTTCATCCATGACTCATAATCACTACTCTGGGGGAGTCACATGGTCTGCTAAAAGGCAGTCAAAGCCATTATGGGGTGCTTAAAACTCCACTTTAAGATCACTTTAAAGCCCCTTTCATTAATAGTAGTTAGCTATTTACAAGATGCCTCCAGCAGCTTTCTGGTTTGGTTACACCTACTCTGGGAAAAAAATGCATCTGTGGTGGAAATCACCAACATCTAGATTATCAACATATAAAAGTGCACGATCTATCAGGCACCAGGATTTTCTGTTCTTGGCAAAAAGGTAGTTTCCTGTTTGAAAATGTTTTTGTATTGAAAACAAAATATGTTTTGTGAATTGAAACCAACACATTCTAATAAAACCATGGTGAAGAACTGGGAAAGAAATTAAACCAAACATATCCCATCAGTCCCAATAACAGTAACTTGGAAGTACCACATTTTAATATTGTTGTTTTATCCATTTCTGAGATTATTTAATTGTCAAATTTTTGTTTTAAAATCAAAAACAACAGCTGTCTCACCAGCGACAGCACAAACTCTAAAAGTTGGTACCACCGCAACAAGGCCCAGGTAACAGCAAACTTGTGGTTACCATTTTGAAACTAATCACAATTTATTTCAGTAGATTAGAAGAAGGTTAGGAGTCCAAAATGGAAAAGCTGGTTCCTTCCAGAGCCGGGACTTTATTCGGCATAAATGGCTAATTTACTGAGGCTGTGCAGAAGTTATTCAGTTCCAGTACCCCGGGGAGAGTCGGACACATCTGCCGCATTTTACCGAACCACAACATCGACTATGTCACACACTCATAAAACCACCTCCTTAAATTCTCCGGTTGGCAATACAGCCAATCATTTCAATGAAGTGCTATGGAAAATAAAACGCTTTTCCTAAACAGCTGTTTAATTCCTGCATGAGTTCTTACTTCACTGTGGTATTTCTTGAGTAAATAATAAAGCTTTACTGTGTTTAATCAACATCATTTACAAGATACCTACTGCTGGAAGGTCCCGGACTCACACAAAACACACTTTTTCATTGGTTTGATTTAGTGATCTTCAAAACCCCAAATCAGCTGTTTTGATTGACAGCTGTTGGATCTTATTTTCCTACCAACCAGACTTTCACAAACAGCACTTCCTTGACCGTGTAGTGTAAAGAAAAGGTCATAAATATCCTTCAGTGAAAGAATAAATGATGAAAGACAGAGCGAAATGTACAAAAAAAAGGCTATGTTATTCAAGAATAATGTGAGTGAACAGATAATGTGTGTAGCCTCATCACTCTCGGTGTGAGGCGACGCAATGCTAAGGCGCACACAGTGGACACTTTTGGTGCGAGTCCAGGGTGCCTGTATTAAAAAAGACATGGTTATGTCAGTATCCCGCCAAAGTAAAGATTGGCAGGTGAAAGTGATGCTTCCAGACTGACCTACACACAATACCTCTTCATCCGTGACTCATAATCACTACTCTGGGGGAGTCACATGGTCTGCTAAAAGGCAGTCCAAGCCATTATGGGGTGCTTAAAACTCCACTTAAAGATCACTTTATAGCCTATTTCATTAATAGTAGTTAGCTATTTACAAGATACCTCCAGCAGCTTTCTGGTTTGGTTACACATGCTCTGGGAAATAATGCATCTTATGCATCTGTGGTGGAAATCACCAACATCCAGATTATCATATAAAAGTGCTTGAGGTTGCTTATCTATCGTGATCCTGAATTTACTGCTCTTAGCAAAGGGGATTTACTGTTGGAAAATGTTAAAAATATGTTCATTAGTCAATTTGAATTAGTAGTAAGATCTTCTAGAAAAAACGTAAAGAAGAAATGAGAAACAAAATAATTTAAATTAAATAATATATTATTATATTATATCAGTTATATCAGTTACATCAGTTATTAAAAACAAAAAAACAGTTCCTAGGAAGTCCTTATCTTAAAAATAGTTTTAGTTATAGTTAATTATCCAATGTTTAGATGATTTACTCATTAAATGTTGCTACTTAAAACAAAGATCACCGACATCTACGGTACGATTTTAAAATAAAGTTTAACCATTCAAATAGATGAAAGACATTGAAGAGTCAGTAACAGGTTCAAAATCTGTTACTTACGCTTTTAATTAAGTAGTAATTGTTGTTTTGATTTATGATTCTTATGTTTTACATTCATATTGCTCTATATATGCTTGTTCAGCACTGAGAGCACTCAACACAAAGTCAGCCACTCAATCATAAATTGATGGGAGTAGGCCGCGACCCAGCCTTGCATCAACAACAGGAGCAATCGGAGTTAAGTGTCCTGCTTAGGGATACACTGGTACATTCATATCCAGAACCTGCAACTCTTATTGTTAGTAGGTTATGTTGTAAATAAGTATATTTAATATTTAATATTTTTCCCCTCATACTTTACTTTTCACTTGGTGAAAATGTCATTTTATAAATACATTTAATTCATGAATATACAGTATAGTCAGCAGAAGAATAAATAAACAATATGTATTATCATGATTAATGAAGTTATTGAGAAATCAACGCAAATGCTTTATAGAAGCCAAAGAAAGTGCTAAAACATTCGGTTCAATCATTGTTAAGTCGACGTAAAATCATCGCTAAACCTTAAATGATGCATTTCCTCATCTCCTCCGGGACATTTGTGTGGTGGCATGAAATGCTGCAGTTATATTGTGCGTCACATGACCGGGGCCAGGTCCCCTGGCGGGCGAGGCTTGGATCAGTGGAGACAGCCTATACCCCGAGGTCAGCCGCGACTGTGCAACCACACCACTCCTACATGACGGGAAGCCGGGGCGATGGTGTGTAAATAAAGGCAGATATTTGTGAATCTTGTCATGGCTGAGGCGAGCCGAGCAGCTCAAGCAGAGATGGTTGCCCGCAAACCTGACTGGGAGCAGGTCTGTGGTTGAAAGTGGCTGGTTGAATGTGTATTAAGGAAAATGACTACGCCAGCGCCGCCCCTCTCGCAGCCTCCTGGCGTGGGAACCGTTCACCCGGCTGCATGACGCCGTACGACTTAATCAAGCGCCGTGTGTACAAATGAAGGACCAGATGTAAAGAGGATTATGACCACTGGAAGAGCAGGTATTCTGCCGTGAATGATCCTGGTGTTTTGCCACAGAAACATGCATGATAATCAGAGTATGGTGTTTGGATATGTGGTTCATCTCTTAGGAGCCCCAGGGACAATTTGTCACACTGATATTTTTGCTTTTTTTTGGAGGCGTGGCCTCTATTTTTATTAGGAACTGTTTCACAAATACCTTCTTGTTTGCTTTGAAATTTTGGTTACACTTATACAATAAACTGTTGTGTATTGGTGTTGTCCAATATTTAGGCAGTACTTAGTACTAAATGTATATTTAACTGTCAGTATCAGAAAGTATGATTCTGATTGCGGAGTTATCTTTTTATTCTTAAAATGAGTCTCTGTAGTCAGTTGTGTAGTTATTCTCTGTACATCTGTTTACGTCAAGTAAATTTGTATTTGAATTAGATTGAATTTTGGTTGTTAAGTGTATTTTAACCCAGATTGCATATTGTATTTTACCGACATTGTATTTTGTATTTTACTAAGATTGCGTTTTATCAAGAATGTATTTTGTACTTTATGAAGATTGGTTTATTTTATTTTATCAAGATTGTATTCTGTATTTCTTAAGATTGATTTTATTTTTTATATCATCAAGAATGTAATTTTGTATTTTACCGAGATTGTATTTTGAAATTTGTTTGGATTGTATTACATATTTTAGTAAGTTTGTATTTGTGTATGTCATCAAGATTGTACTTTGTATTTTATCAAGATTGCATTTCTTATTGTATCAAGATTATATTTTGTATTTTATTTAGATTGTATTTTGTATTTTATATAGATTGTACTTTTGCATTTTATCTAGATTTTGTTTTGTATTTTATAACGTTTATATTTTGTATTTTATCAATATTGTACATTGTATTTTATCACGACTGTATTTCTTATTGTATCAAGATTGTATTTTATTTAGATTGTATTATGTATTTTATTAAGATTGTATTTTTGCATTTTATCAAGATTGTATTTTTTATTTTATCAAGATTTTGTTTTGTATTTTATAACATTTATATTTTGTATTTTATTTAGATTGTATTTTGTATTTTATATAGATTGTACTTTTGCATTTTATCTAGATTTTGTTTTGTATTTTATAACGTTTATATTTTGTATTTTATCAATATTGTACATTGTATTTTATCACGACTGTATTTCTTATTGTATCAAGATTGTATTTTATTTAGATTGTATTATGTATTTTATTAAGATTGTATTTTTGCATTTTATCAAGATTGTATTTTTTATTTTATCAAGATTTTGTTTTGTATTTTATAACATTTATATTTTGTATTTCATCAAGATTGTACTTTATCATGATCGTATTTTTCATTTCATCAAGGATGTATTTTTTTTTTGTAGTGTGTACTAAGATCGAAGTTTGGTATATTGTATTTTATTAAGATAGCATTTGTATTTTATACAAGTAAGTAAGTAATGATCATTTCTAGTTTGATTTTTCTTGCCATTTCTCTAATATCTCTCTAATCTCTTTTACTTAGTTTAGTTATTAACTTTATGAATGTATCGTAACGTAAATTCTAGTTTGCTATGCCCTCCTTGTATGTGATCTTTATACAAATTGTTTTTTTTAAATAAAATAACCAAGACAAACCAGTTCAAGTTTAAAAACACTATTTGATAAAAACTAAGTAAACCTAAGCGTCGCTCATGTGTTAGCACTGTACCGGCGTGACGGAGGGAGATGGACAACAGCGTAACAACTGATAACAAGGACAAGTTCATGATTATTATCATCAACAATTAAGCTACAGATGGATCCAGGTTATTACTTGGGTTCAATATTTCAATATCCTGTTCCGTGTGCGGGCAGGTGTGCAAATGTCTCATCAACAAATGATTACAATCAATTAAACATTTATGGAAATGGCATCGCTTCCTGTAGCATTGTGCTATTTCCCCTGACATTTTGTACTCATTATATTTTCAGACGTTTGATGATGTTTTTGACAGTTTTGATAAACACGGGACAAGATAAGACGGCTCGTGTCTCCGGGAGATGATTTCGGTGACGTGTCGGTTCAATCCCTGCTTTGTCGAGCCTTGTACGGAACGTCATTTATTAGCGGAAAATCGAGGGAAATATAATTATTAGCTCACAATAATATTAATAAATTACACACAGTGTAACCAAATCATCTTTCTACAAATTACGACAAACGCAATCCTGATGAAAATGAAAGAAAGAAAGATGACGTAAGCAGGTTTTTAATTTTAAATGAAATAAACTGAAAACTCCTCAAGCTTAAGTTGACACCTTGCAGTAAATCAAGCTTGAATTATATTGTTTGAAGTCTGATAAATATGAACAAATCAAGTGTTAAGCCTGTTAAAATAAAGTCAATTATGGAACTAAAAAATGTATTCATTCTTTTCCCCATTTTTTCTCCTTCCTGTCTGTCGACCTGGAAGCAAATTTATTCATGCATTTAAATTGTATTTCCACTATTCTAGACAAAGAACAGATTAATAGATTTGGTGGTTGTCTGTAGTGTCATGTGAAAACTAGAAAGTTTTGAAGGTTACATCATTCACTTGTATGGCTTTTAATCGCTGCTGCTGCTACCTAGATAACAAGATAACTAGCAAACAGAAGTGATGAAACCGGTAGTTTCGTCATTTGACATTTTAAAGTTGATAACTGTGGGAAGGGAGATAACTTATATTTTGCATTGAGACAAAACAACAATTATTTGTAATGCTTATTATTGTAATTGTTTAAGGCATATTAATAATGTGATAGTAGTGTTATTTTGTTCTGTAATACCCCCACCAAAAAATACTATGTTGCGTTTACAACATGTTTCTGATAAAATTATCTATTAGATAGATAGATAGATTGACTTTATCAATCCCTCTGGGAATCTCCTTCGGGAAATTGGGTTTCCAGTTCACAGCAGACGATAGAAGGTACAAAAGTTTCATAAAAACACGTTAAAGAACAAAGTCAAGCAAAAGAACAAAGTTCAAACAAATAAATGAGTCCCTGAGTCTATTAGTGTTGCATCTGTGAAGAAGCATTAAAATATATCATGTATATACATAATTTAATATCATAGTAAAATGATATGATGATATTGGAGGGTTAAAAAGGGATCGTTAATGTGGCGGTGGAGGTAGGATGAAAATAGAAATGTGCCAAAATCAGCGATAACCACTTGTGTTTTTTTTTTAAGTCCACCTTAGACACTCCACTAGTTTAGTGGATGTTTTGAAAAATAACCTTTTTTACAATTCGCAAACCTGACCGATCAATGAAAAAAACCTGAACATCCTTCATGCGACACCGGTTTAACAAGTTGTCACCGGTTTGTCCTCCAAGTCTGCGGTTGACATTGTAGAGAAGCTCTTCAACATATTAGCGACGGTGTCCGCAGGTGCCGAGCACATCTCACAACAACATTCATATGCACCGGTACGAAGAAGAAGAAGATAGTCATCCTGAATAGAAATATGAAAATCAACAGTGTTCCTCCGGTTCTGAACACATTCAGCCACAACTGCTGGACGAGATATCAGCTTTCCATTTGCTGATAGCTGCATGCGGCGGCATTAGCAAATCACCATGAATGTGTCGGAGTAGATAACTGAACATGTTGCGCGTCTGCAGGGAGATGCATTTACACCTAACAGGAAAGCAGACAGAGTAGATCTAATTGACTAGGTAACAGTTTGTGGGCGTCCGAGCACCAGGTCTCGGAGTGGAGTGGAGGGAAAAAAAAGAGGGGCTTACAGAGGGAGCTGTCAAGAGAGCCACAGATTAGTGGCGACGTCCACGCCACATCAATTACGACCTGCTGCTTGGCTGGTGGAGAAATCCCCAACATTTGCCTCTTCAAGGCCGGCGAGCGCAAACTGGGTGTGTCAGAGGTCACCCCGAAGAGGGGAGACACGAGGTCCGAGCCCTCCCAGTGGGAGACGCTCATGTGGGCTGGTGGTTCCGGGCCCCCCGCCGAGTCAGGTGCCAGACAGAGTAAAGAGAGGATCGGCCCGGGAACAGTGGGGGGGCCCGAAGGGGACAACACGTCGTCGTTGCCTCGTACACACAGTCTAACAAACTAGCCTTAAAGTCCAGTCACATCTTAAAGCGCTTTACCTTCAAATATATATAAAAAAGTATACAGATTTATTTTAACCGACTTCACAATTAATCCCAACTATAATACAAATACCATCCTATTTTCAATCATTGCAGTTTAAGTCGACGAAAAATGAATAATTATAAATTAAAAGTAAAATTGTACTAATTCAAATAATAAATTCACATTTACGTTTCTGTCGTTAACCAGTGGTAATACATGTTTTTAACGTATTTAATTAACAACATTGTCTTTCGACTCCAAACGTATCAGCTAACAAGAGCCCAGTGTCTGGTCGTGTGGGCCGTGGGTCTCGAGCGGCGTGAGGCCGTCACACAGAGTTAGCCCCGCTTAGACTCTTGTTGTTGTTGAGTTGGTCGGAACTGCCCACCCCTTCTCCCCAATACATCTATATATGAGACCCACACAGTGAGGGGTTGACACCAGGTATTAGCGAGACAGGCCTGTGATAGCACCAACACCTCCACCTTTGTCCTCGGCCAGCAGCGTGAAGCCCCGCCGACGTAGACTCGCAAGCAAACACAAGAACCAACACTATGTGGACAATCTACTGACGGAGACGGATTTGGTTTCTTATCCAGTTTTTCAGATGGAATATTAAAAAGACATATTATTGTGAGTTATTCCGATATTAAAAGGTTGTTTTGAGTATATATATTTCACAGTACAGATTCCAAAACATTTTGATGTAATCCAAATTTCTCCTATTAGAATTGGAGATTGTCCTGGTAGAATTCCCATTTGTCCTAGGAGAGATTGGAATTCCAATATTCAGATCCCAATACAGTAGTAGGATTCCAATCTCTCCTAGTAGAGATTGGAATTCACTAGTAGAATCTGGAGTCCTCTTAGGACGGATTGGAATTCCAATATTCAGATCCCAGTCCCAGTTCAGAATTCCAATCTGTACTAGTAGATTGAAATTCTAAGCTGTACTAGTAGGATTCCAGATCCTACTGGATTCCAATTTGTACTTTGACATATACATTTCCTTACACTATTACACTGTTCTATAGATATATACTGTAGAAGAGTATAAAAACAGTATATATCTCTCACCTAGTAGAGATTGGAATTCACTAGTACAATCTGGAATCCTCCTAGGACAGATTGGAATTCCAATCTGTACTATTAGGATTCCAGATCCTAGTGGATTCCAATCTGTACTTTGACATATATATTTCCTTACACTATAACACTGTTCTATAGATATATAGAAGAGTATAAAAACAGTATATATCTTTCACCTAGTAGAGATTGGAATTCACTAGTACAATCTGGAATCCTCCTAGGACAGATTGGAATTCCAATCTGTACTATTACGATTCCAGATCCTAGTGGATTCCAATCTGTACTTTGACATATATATTTCCTTACACTATAACACTGTTCTATAGATAGATAGACGAGTATATAAACAGTATAAGAATATCATCCAATTCTAATTATATATATATTTTAATAACAATAAACTTTTAAAATGAGAATTTCATCTTATTTTTCCTTAGTGACTAGAATGGGTTTCCTCCAGGCACACCAATTTCCCTCCCACAGTCCGAAAACATACAGAGGTTAATTGAGATCTTGGGGAAAATTGTCCAAAGGGATGAGTTTAAGTGTGAATGGTTGTATGTTTTTGTGTGCCCTGCGACAGGCTGGCAGTCTGTCCAGGGTGTCCCCCTCTCACGTCCGATGAAACTGGGATAGGCTGCGACACTCATAAGGGACTACATGGTACAAAAAATGAATGAATGAATGAGTCCTAAAACATTGAATTTATTTGTGACCGCTGACTCGAAATAGTGTTTGCACAAATTTCTTTTTGTTGTCTCCATGTGTGCACAGTGACTTGGCTGGTGATCTGTTCCTTGGACCCCAAGCTGGGAGAGGAACCTCATTAGGCAGAAGAAAAAGAATAAATGAATGAATTACCTTCTTTAAAAAAAAAAAAGAAAAGAAGGTAATTCAATCGATAAAGAGACAATAGTGGAACAGTATCGGTCTATGATTACGTCACAAAAAAGGGAGGAATATGGTAATTAAAATAAAGAAATATAAAGTTAAGATGTTCAGCGTACGACCAAAGGTTCCACCTCAGAGCTCAAGAAGATTTAAGAAAGACACCCCTCCTGTGTTGAGCACAGGTGAGTTCTGCCATCAATTGCTAATAGACTAAATAAAGGAGGAGGGAAGCTGCTGCTTAACGGCAATTACCGCTCAGATGTAGTCGCTCGTGTCCCGTTTCAACACAGCCGTCTGTCAGGGGCTCTTTGTTGTGCAGGGGGCGGGAGGGGGGTCTCGGTGAGCCGGCTGACCACTGATGTGCAGGCGAGCCCCGGAAACAACAAAGCCTCGTTTGACTGGCTGGTTTGTTCACAAGAAGGCCACCTCTTCCTGCCTTTCATGTCGCAGCGCATCAGATCATCCATAATTAATCAAAAGTTTTCAAACTCAAAGACACTATTTAAGGGTTTTTGTATTTGCACGGTTGCTTTTTAATGGAGCACATTAATGTTCTTATGAGTGTCTCATTAGTTTCCTTTTATGCTTTCATCACGTTATGTAC
This sequence comes from Callionymus lyra, assembly GCF_982586985.1. Taxonomy (NCBI): domain Eukaryota; kingdom Metazoa; phylum Chordata; class Actinopteri; order Syngnathiformes; family Callionymidae; genus Callionymus; species Callionymus lyra. The sequence continues at coordinate 14,362,103 of NC_141829.1, forward strand.
TTTAAACAAAGCTGTTATTTATTGTATAATATTTTATTTATATATATTTGTTTTAATATTAACTAAAGAACAGTTGGCAGAAGGCATAAAAATGTGAAATGTCAAAAATCTGCTGATATGATACGAGTTCCGTTAAAGAGGCAAGAATATGATATATTAAAATACTGTAGTAACAAGGATATATTTGTAGTATTGCCCGAGTACCTGGTTCTGGTGTTACAGACCTCCTGGCTCTTGATAAAGTTGTAACTGCTTTCATTCGTTTTGAAATAAAAATTATGTTCAAACATCTGGAGTCGACAGTATCCTCTCATCCTCAGTCATCATAAAGCGTAGGAGGTAATAATTGCTGTCATCTAGTGACCCAAAGATAATTTTCAACATACAAATGAACAAACACTGTGAATATTTCCTTGTAAATAATGAAAAAAAAATCATAAGATTATGAAATTGAAATGTAAACCATAAAATAACTATGATTAAAAAAATACTAACCTTAATAGAGTGAAACAGCAAGATATACTGTATCAGAGAATAAATATTTGTTACAACCCTAGTTTTTACCTAAACTTATTCCGAGGGAAGAAAATAAGAAAGCATGGTAAAATATAGAAAATGAAGATGCCCAAGTCACTGGCCAAAAAAGAGTGTATATTTCACAGGAAGTATGAGTCTGATTGCAATATTGTAATATATAATTCATTTTCTTCTGATTTGGCCACCATATGTATATCACAGTTGCAACAAGTAGTGATGGGCTAATGAAGGTTCATGAAGCAGTGTCATGTTGTTTAGAGGTCAGTAGGTGGCGCCATCAGTTTAAAAATAATGTTTAGAACAGTTGTTCAAAATAAAGGAACATTGTACAGAGACCAGCATCTAGTGGACTATGAAAATAATGACACTGCTTCATGAAGCTTCATCAGACCAGTAACAAAAAGTATAAAAAAAATATTAGCTGTTGGAAACCATTCTAAATTATCAGTGTAATAGGGCCCCGTAAATACAGTCAAAGTTCCGCGAGTGGCCCCCAGTCCACGCTTTACCTGGTCTGATAAATGTATTTTGCTATTTAAAATGAACAGTGTTGGAAATATATTCATGTTTTTTTTAATGTACATGCAAATTAAATTAATGTTATGCTTATTTCTGAATATAGTGTATTTTTTGCGATGCTTACAAAAATCTAAAAATATCAATGTTAGCAGACAGTCTGTAGAAGTAAACAATTTAGATATTAGAAGTAAATAATATTGAGATGGATAATGGGTGACAAATAAAGAAAGTATATCGATTTAGGAGATGTTATTTTGTATCTGTTCTATCAAATACAACGGCCAGCAGTATATTGTAGTGAAAAACAAAATATCGCATCACACACACAAGAACATCCAGGAAGTAAACCCTATGAATACCATTGCATCCACTTGATCAAATATTCATCCATTGTTTGTGAAACTTGGGGGTGTTATAGTCGGACAAATTGAAGTGCAGCCTGAGGAAGAGGCCAGTGGCTTCACAGAGAATCTATTTAGCCATCCCATCCCAGGGCTGAGCACGGAGGCGATTCCTTCAAAGACAGAGGCAACAATGTGAGTGACATCGGGTCATGCTGCTTCCTCACTCTCACCTGGCTGATAGAATTGTTCTGCGGGGAGATAGAGGAGCCTGTGAAGCAGCTTTTTGTCATCGCCATCTCTTATGATTGATGGCTGGGCGGCCGCAGAGAATCTGCCCTTTTTTAATAATTTATGTGGCTCCGTCGCCGAGGACAAGTAGCTTATACGAGGTGTTGTTATTTTTCTATTGACTGCACTGATCGATACTTTAAAGACATGGCCATCGCCACTAATGAACTACTTACTGGGATCTCTAGAGGGCCAAACAAATGTGTTTACTTAGAGATGAGAGTGAAAACAACCTGTTTTACCACAGGAAGACAATGTTTTCACTTTCAGGAAAATGTAATTTAAGAATCTGAACTCATGTCGGTGGTGCATCCATTCATCCGACCATCCATCCATCCATCCGTCCATCCATCCATCCATCCATCCATCCATCCATCCAGTACCTGGAGTACCTGGAGTACCTGGAGTAAATCAAATTTTAGTCACAAGAAAAAGAAAAGATAAATTTTGTTCAGGATAAATAATGAAATTTACATGTTTTTAATTAAAAAGCTACAATTGTAAATAATTAAAATTTCTATTAAAAATGTATGAAATGATTCTCAAGGAAAGAAAACATAGAACATTTGAATTGTATTAATTTTGCAATAAAGACTTTGTAAAGAGTCATTTAGTCTGTAAGGTACTTGGTTAATACAACAAATTAAATTATTTTTTCTGCATTAATGCAATATATCAAAATATCCAAATGAGGCTAGTCGATCCGGTCTATTAGAACAGATGCCATTACAACGGTATTCATATTTATCCAAATAAAATATAAAAAACAAATATACAATAATTAAATATCAATCTCTTTTACGATCAAAGTCTGGATTTAAAACAAGGGTGAATAAACGTAACGTATTTATTAGTTGAGGTCCACAGCCAAACAATATGTGTGTTAGTCAAACTTTCTTACAGGAAGTAGGCTTCAGATTTCTATGCAGTCTTTTTTATTACTATTATTACTATTCTTTCAACATTATGTTAACAGCAAAAGTTAGTTTACATACTATAAGCATTTAGATCCATAATCTCTTCACTTTATCATAAAAACTGCCATTTTATTGAGTTTACTTTAATTTTATAGGGTTAGTTCACACAAAATTCTAATGTCGAATAAGGGTTGGGATTATTTTCAGAGTAATTTATGTCTTTCTTGGTATGGGAAAAATTGCATGTCCATTTCAACGTTGCGACTGGAGCTCAGTTGTCGTCGTCTTCATCCAATAAGACACACTTAAAAACATCTAAATAGCTCCATACTGCTGGTCTTTAAAGTCAATTTTGCATTAAAGCTTCCACAAGAGGAATTGTTCCTGAAAAACTTAAACAAGTCTATTTTTTAAGCTTGTTTTTAGCGGACACTGCTAGGCTAGCTGCTAGGCCAACATCCTTCACAGACAGGAAGTACTCCGGGTAAATATATCTAGCGCTTACAGTGTTGCCAGTAGACTGCAAGAGGGTGAAAAGCGAGCTTTTATCCTAAAGACAACTTTTATAAATGTTGATGCTTAAGGCAACATTACGACAAAGAGAACCCCTTACCTGCCTTATCACAGTTCAAAACTTTCAAGCCATTCTTCTATCACTGTGTGGTAACCCGCTGCAACTCAAAAAAGATGGGGATCAGGCACTTCATCTATCTATCAACAACCAGTGGAAATGGAACCTCGACAAGAGACCAAACCTGGGCCTGTCAGTGTAAAAAAAAACTGCTTTTATTGTGTGTAGTATCTCCGTTTTGACTCACATCGCAAAAGAAAAGCATCATGGTAGGGGGTTTTGTTCACCCAGAAAGAAGGGGCAAGAACATTCTGGAAAGTGTATCTGGTTAGCTTTGTCTCAATATTTAATCTGACCCCTCGTTCATTAAAAATGTGCATGAATAACTGTTACACTGCCCCTTGTAATAGGATTTCAATCTTCATTGAAAAATGACCCAAATAACGAGTGTTGCTTTAGTGAACTGTGCAAGATTGTACTTAATAAACTTGTTAAATCAAACCCCTAAAACAGTCGGCGAGAGTAAGAGGCTGTAAATCAAAAAAAGCTTCTCCCCGATTCTCCTTCTTAGTGACAAATTAGCCAAACAATCAAGTTTGAATTCTTATTAAAGTTGATTAATTCATATCATTAGTCGATCACACAAGTGCTCATGAAATATAGTAAATTAATTTCTTTGCTTTGATTAATACATGAAACACTTGAATTAACATCAATAAATCAATTTGTGAATCAATTACATGATCGTGTTTAAATACAGAGCTAATAGTCTACATTAACTAGCGATGTAGTAGCGATCATACATCATTTAGCAAGTCCGTAGTGGGAGAGCGGAATGATCGACAATGAAAATGATCTATTCTCGTCGCTAATCAGATTCAATTCTGCAGTTTTCCAGACTAATGGAAGTCGTTTGCAATATTTCCCTAAGTAATGCTTATATTCACAACTAAATAATGCGGGAATTGTGTTTAAATGAGACCTGGACTGCATGTATGAGAGGGAAATAATGCAGCTTTTGGTTAAATTGATTCTGAAAATTATAAAGGCTATTTACTCACTTTCTTTAAGTGTAAATTCACATTTTTTAACTATTTTATCCTAAATTAATCTTTTACGATGAAATCTTTTCCATTTATTGCTATTTTTTTTATCTAGATTTATATCCAAGAAGGAAAGACAATTTTACATGAATAATACTCAGTATTTAATGTTAATATTTGTAGAATAAGTGTCCAAAAATGATCCATTATTTTTTAATTTTCAAAAGCATTACACCATAAAATAGTAGAGTAAGATTAGTGTCGCTGTATTTCACTTTTTTTTCTTTGATTTCCAATGTGTAATGAAGTTCATGAGATACCATTAGCCACTTTTATAAAGAGTACAGGTTTGTTTGATACATAAATAACTTGTACAACGTTACCTTGATTTCCATTTATTTTAATATATACAACAATGTTCGTATATGATGTTGGCTCCAAACTTTTAGATTCAAACCTACAACCTTCTTGATCTTCATGTATTTGATTTGATTTCTGATATTTCAGAGAAGTATAAATGTCAAAGTACAATTTAAATATAATATAATAATAATATAATAGATAGATTGTTTGATTCACATGAGTCAAACTCATGGCCCGGGGGACCAAATCTGCTCTGCCAAGTCATTGTACGTGGCCCGGCAGACGGTTAAGCTCAAATGAAAGCAGATTAATATTGATGTTGATATGGTGACCTATGAATGTCTAAGATAAGACACTTCCAGTAAGAGTCAATGTGATGTTGAAGGAAAGGAACACACAGATAATTAAGAATACGCTTCTAAAATTGACTATATTGCTAACAGAGTCACACTCCATGTCAAAGGTAGTTTGGTTAATATACAAATGTTTCTACCCACGACCTAAACGTTTCAAAGATTTGGGCCAATTGTATATAATAATATAATTGTGGTTTAAATGTATTTAAATCACAATTGAAAAAAAGGGGGAAATGATTGTGGTTTCTGCAGAAGACTAGTTTAATGTATGTTAGATTCCTGCTTTGACTGTTGTAGCCTAAGAAGCAGTCGTAGGCTCATTTGAGTCGTAAAGCTTCTGACTGAGGATGGCGAAAATTCCAATTTAGCGCCTGGACGTCTGCTTGTATCGATGACTGCTGTGATCCGAACAAGTTAGATTGAAAAAAAAAAGCTCAGTGAGCTGCTGGTGCTGCTCTGAGGGGCAGCGGGTCCCTTTCAAACAGCTGTTGCGAATCAGTCAATAGAGGTAACGCCGACACTCACGGTTGAGAATTACACTTCTACCGTTGTGAGCTTTGGGCCAATACGCTGGCGCTAATAAACCTTGACCTTGTAATGGCTGTCTGATCAGTCAGACGTACGAGCAGCAGGAATGGGAGGACAAGGAAATGTCATCCAACACGGATAGGAAATGAACCTTCGTCTTTGTTTAAGGCTCATCTGGGCCCCGAGTTTAACAGGTTCTTATGTTTGTGCCAGAACTCGTCTTCGCAGGGGGTTTTAAAAAAAACGTGTGTTTGAAGGCTTAAATCAGCAGGTTTTCTTCTATTAATGTGTTTATATTCATTGGTTTAAAGAAGTGGATCTTAAGGCCAATGTCTTGAAGGTTTTTAATCACAGATAATATATATTAAAAAAAATACCATTCGACCTGATTCTTGAGTCGAGATTCAGTGACACATTTGGTTCAAACTGCTGAGTTATGTTCTCTTCCAGCTTCTCTGGGTGAACTCTGGTTTCCTCCCACAGTCCAAAAACATACAGCCATTGATTAAAGTCTTAACTGACAGTAGATGTGAGTGGTATATGTGTTAGAAAATGGATTAGTGCATGTTTGATTTTATGTTTCAGTTCATTCATACCAGGGCTGTGTATCGGAAAGTATCTGGCGATACGATACGTATCATGGTACATGTGAGACGATACAATATATATTGTTATATACTGTCATAAATTGCGATACTTTAAGAACGACTATGAATTCAATATATATTTTTCAATAGTGTGTGTATTACAGACAATCTTTCAATGTTTAATTTTACAACTAATACTTAAATATTCACACGTTTATTAATTTGTGTGCAGAATTAAACATCTGGCCACTAGTTGGCAACATTCGTCAGTACCTTCATGCCAAGGTAACAACAAAACAAAGTATAATTGGACTCATTTTGGCTTTAAAATAAAGTTTAAAGTTAAAAAATGTAGCACTGATAGATACTGGATATTGAATTTTGCTCCAGGTTGTTTGACACTGCTAATGCACTTCATTGTGTATTGTTAATATAAGTTTACTTTTTTGTTCACATTATGAGAAGCACTTTTCCACAAGCACTTTCACAATGGTTTACAGAAAGTATTAGTTGTAAAATCCAGAAAAGGTGTCGTTTTTCAAATGAAACAATATATACGTGTTACTACAGTATCGCAATACATCGTATCGTCACACATGTATGGTGATACATATCGTATCGCCAGATTCTTGCCAATACACAGCCCTAGTTTTCAAGATGCTTGAACTCTACTTAAAGGAACAGTAGCAGCGCACTGGTGCATATGAATGGGTGATGTTAAGAGGCAGTACCGGATGGTTTTGAAACACACCTTACAAAAATCGGGTACGTCATGAGCTAAATTATTTTTGTTGACGTCTTCCTCTCAACCAGTGGATGAAATGAAGAAATCAAATAAACGCATCGTCCAACTGCTTACTCACTCGAGACAATCCATTACAGCGCAGCCGAGTGAATTAAGAATCGCTTGATGCCTTCCGAGATAATTTGCCATGTAATTTTTTTAAACTGCTCGGATGTATCGACATACATCACGTGCTTTGGACGCTCTAATCCAGACGTCCACTTTTTTAATTCACGGAGAGTAAATAAAACCGTGTGAAAAGCGCGTTAATTATCACGTCCGTCCTCTCGCCGTGGCCCAAGCGGCGCTTTAATGAAATGTGCAGTAATAGAGATTGTTCTTGAGGAGCCGTTTATGAATCGCAAGAGGTGCCGCGGACGCCTTCCCCCTCGAGAGATAGAAATTTATGCTGTATACCCCGCTGATTGTTGAGAAGGTAGAGGACCAATGGCAGCATGTTCAGAGGTTTAAATTAAAGTGTGTTTCTCACTAGGCTGCTCACAACACTTAATTAAACTCTGCTGTTTTGGCAATGACAAATGCTGCGGTGCAGGAGGAAGCTGGGCTCGTTGTGACTGAGAGGCTTTTTTTTTCCTCATTTCTTTCATGTGCAGCAATGGCCAGATCCAGGTCAGAAACTGTAGAATTAAACAACTAAACAAGATTTAGACGTGGGCGAGGAAGAAGGGTGGGATGGTACAGTCATTTCTCTTACTGAATCTGCGTTTGCTTCCGTTTTTATGTCCTATTTTACCGTCTGTATCAGGGTTTTTGTCACAGATTTACGAGCCGCTCACACCGACTTCTCCTAAAGGCACATGTCCGCCTAATGGAGACTTCAATATTTTACTGAACGCAAAATGATGAATAAAACCTGCACCTGCATGGACGACTGCTCCTGTTATTTCACAACGGCGTCTTTTTTTTAAAAACGTGTATTGACTTGGAAAAACCATGCTGGCAGTGTACGAGCCTCGCTCATGGCTGGAGAGTTTTACTTCTGAGGTCCAGTCAAATACGTGACAAGCAGTGACTAATAGCTTTTCTCTGGGTAAGAATCCAATTTCTGCCAAACAAAAAGCTTATTTTGTTTCAGTAATGGTATAACTGTGCATTTCACGATATCCATTTAAAGGTGGATGCAGTGTAGCACATAGCTGCTACGTAGCTGTTATGAAGTCGCACAACTCTGGTTATACTACCAGGAAATAACGACAAAAGATGCCTGCGAGGCACAAGCAGCAGCTGGAGCATTTCATTCAATAATGTAATCTGTACTTTTAAGTAAAAAAAAATCTCAATGTCTCTGTTCTTTTTTTTTATGACTTCAGTTAATGGCATAACACACTTTTTCTGCCACGTGTCAATCTGTCCGCTCGCAGTTTTACAACAGCTGTATAAATGTGTGTGTGTTTTTTACACTCTCACAAGGAAATAAATGGAAAATAGCTAAATAACATTATACAAATCTGATTGTTCCTGGATGTTGAATGCAGCACAAAGATTTAAATTGTTGTAAACCATATTTTCCTACTAGGGAAAAATGATTTAAACCATTTATATATGTCACAGTACAGATTGGAATCCAGTAGGATCTGGAATCCTACTGGTAGAGATTGGAATTCCAATCTGTACTAGAACAGATCGGCTTCTGAACTGAGATCTGAATATTGATATGGGTTAGGGTTAGGGTTTGATTCCAGGTCAGGAACTGTAATCCGAATTTCTCCTATTAGAATTGGAGATTGTCATAGGACAGATTGGAATCCCAATATTAAGATCCCAGTTCAGTAGTAGGATTCCAATCTGTATTTGAAATATATATTGCAAGTACAATGTTTTTGTCAATCTTATTGTATCTAAAATCTTGCACTCCAACTTGAACAAGCACCAATTTTGCTGATTTATCCGAAGAAATACTATGAAACTATGTTTAAATAGTTGGGTCTTAAATGAAATAACCATTGTTGTCCATCAGTCTATCTTGGTTAACAGCAAAAACTTAAGAATCACTATTAAATTATGCAGTTATTTAGTTGACGCTTTCAGTCAAAGTGACTAACATCAGGGTCATCCGTTCACTCAATCACACACTGATGGGAGTAGGCTGCAACGCAGTGCACCAGCTCCCCTTGAGTGTTCCTTAGGAACACAACAAAAAAAAATCTAATTCAGAGTTGGGATTGAACCTGCAACTTCCTAGACCACAAGCTTTAATGTACCGTCCGAGCTATGTTGCACCTTTTCACTTATTTAGGCTATAAAGAGGTAGTTTTAAAAGGTTAGCACCATGACCTCTTATATATAAAAAGCTTTAGCAAATGACCAAATAAATATGAGAAGAAAGTTAAGAGGTATACAAAGAGAATACAACCACCAAAAAGAAATGATCTCATCATATCAGGGTTGATTTCCAAACTAGTAAGTAAGTACCTAGAAAAGCACTGATATAGGGTATACTTCCACCAAGGGCCTCATTTGACAGCATACAAAAAATAATATTCTCTTTGTATTGAATAGTAAACAAACTTGGATACTGTCTTTTATGTTTTAACACGTTATTGAATAAACAAAACATTTTGCCGTGTGTCGTTTCCAACCAGAAAGACAGACAGAGTTGTTGTCAATATTTATATTTATATTCATCCACTTTCATCATAAGGCCAAGTGTATGTTTTTTTTATATTTTAGGAGTATACATGAAGGTGCAAAGAGCTCCGTGTGTGTGTTTTGGTGTGCTCTAAATGCCAGAGACACACAGCAGCATCCGTGGAGTTAACAGTGCAGCACTTTTGTGTTCAGTAGCACAAATCATTAATCATGAGGCCCGGCCATATTCTTGTAGTGCCTGTGCTTTCATTAAAGGGCCTAATTAAACAGTTCTGTGAACTGGAATCTCAGATTCCTCTGTTACAGATTATCATTAATTATGGTGAAACTGCTCAGAGATGTTGGACTCAATTATATTCTGCTCAAGCCTGGCAGCCGGGTGATTCATTGTTCTGAGCACGCTGCAGCCACACTGTCTCTGGTTATCACCAACCTCCACTTTTGTAAATTGGGCTCTGCCAGCCAACAAACTAAGAGTTATGTGCTGCTTTTTTCATTACAAACATGTTGGAGGAGCACAGACCAATTAAGGCTGGGATATTTGGTGTGGAGTGATGAGGCGGGCGTTGGTGCAGGGCGATGAGGGGGTTGCATACGAGGGGGTTGTGGGGTGGGGGGACTACGAGAATGAGCCTGCCGACCTGAAGTTGTGGCTTTATTAGCATGTCTGGTGTCCCCTCCACCAAGTCTGATTATTGTCAGTGTGCATCCTCAAGATTTTCAGACATCCTCGGCAAATAAAATTAGATTTCAAAAAGTTAATATTATCTTATTAATTCAGAGCAAACACTCCCTATAGCATATTTCCAATTTCAAAAGGGGTTTAGATGGAAATGTCTCGGGCGACGGGAGCCGCGTTGTTCCGGTGGGGGAAAGCGATACCTCTTCATCATCATATTTCTGTAAAACAAGAGCATTTCATGCATCTCAACAAACATTACGTATTTGGGTCTTATGTAGTTTATGCGATCAAAACTGGAGTGTGGAGTGATGATATTGGACACCTTATTGAGGGTCAGGGAAAGCGTTCTGCATGGAAGACAAGTTACAACGGTAAGCACAGGCCTTAGTGCTTTGCACAATTTCATATGCCACACTGGGTTGTGATTTTAATATATATGAAAATCAGCCGGAGCTGTGTGCATGTGTCTCTTGTAATATCACAGCTGGGAGATTTTTACTCCTTTACAGGGCAGGTCTGATAACTGTCTTAGTTCGAGCTTCGACGAAGCCTCAATGTGCTGAAAAAGTCATATGAAAACAAAGAAAAAAGCATTTATTTGTCTTCTTTTATTCACAATTTACTATAAGAAAATCTCATATTCCCTTAAACAATGTCAAAAACAAAGGTATAATCCCATAATTCCACCTGCAAATAATCTGGAGAAATCTTTTTTTTCCTTCTCCCGGTCTCGAGGCAGCTCATTGAAAATGTAATACACTACTCCAAAGTCACAGGTCAGCGGGCAATCTGAATTTTAAAAAGAATGAATAATACTCACTTGTTGTTTTTTTCCCCCCATAAATGAACTTTGTGCCCCCTATCATGAATCCAATATATGTCTTAATCTTCCAGGCTCTTGAAGCACATGGCTCGCAAAAAAAACGGCCTTTGACTCTTCAACTTAATGCGGGAATCCCTTGTTTTCTCCTCCATCATCGCAGTCGTACCGTGGTTGACAAACGTTCGTTTTATTTTGAAGGATGATGAGACGTTAAACTACTTAAGGCTGAGAGTTTGTCTTTCAGAGAAGATTACAAATGGTACGTCTGTTATTACTGTCATCCAAAGCCAACACTAATCTAGTACCTTTTGTTGAACAATGAATGAAAGATGCTCAGGTCAATTAAACTGGTGTCTAAAGGGTGAAATGACAAAATCGTAAGCTTAGAAACAATAATGAATCAGAACATTAGGTTATGAGCAACCGCAACAAGGGTCTAAAATATTAATCCAAGTTGTGGCAAAACTAATTTCAATGTTTACCATCTGTACCTGGCACTTTTTAAAGAGTAAATACAAGTGTTATTGCCATATTATGCTATAAATATTGGATTCTAAATCCAGTATTGTAGCCAGTGTTTGTCCTATGGGGACAGAAAGAAGTCATAAAAGTAAATGAAGAATCCTTCAAAACATTGAGAAGTCCAGATGGAAGTGAAAAACACATCTTCAAATGTAAGTAACTTTTAGTTATTTTCCAATCGGACAAATGAACTAAGATAAAAACACACTGCAACCTGGTCACCAGTTCCAGCTGTGATATCCCCCTTTTCTCTCACAAGACTCCTGTCCGGGCCAGTGGCGCAATGGATAACGCGTCTGACTACGGATCAGAAGATTCTAGGTTCGACTCCTGGCTGGCTCGCGTCATTTTGTGACCCAGTCATGACTTCAAACACCCACCAAGCAAATAGGGATATTGGCAGGAATCTGGCGATACAATACATACCACAATACAACGGCAACAATACTTTATATTGTGAATATTTCAAAACATTGAGAAAACACATCTTCAAATGTTTGTAGCTATAAGTTAAGTTAGGAATAGCTAGATGAATTTATATATATATATTTAAAAGATCCACCTTTTTTGAAGGAAGGTAATTAGTAAATAAAAACTATAGTTTAGAAGTATAAATTCATAGGTTCTGTATTGTGTCATTTGGTCAATAGACAATTTGTTTTTGTTTCCAAGAAAAGTACTTCTGTTCCAATGAAGGTCAAGAGGTCACTGGTTCCATCTGGGATTTCCCTCACATCCCATCCACCGGGCCAGTGGCGCAATGGATAACGCGTCTGACTACGGATCAGAAGATTCTAGGTTCGACTCCTGGCTGGCTCGAATTTTTATCAAACTACAGAGTTATATTTATTTTTGCCCAAGGACAGTTAAAAAGCAAATATTTTCTGTAGACAACATGTTAATTGAAAAAGGACAGGGTTGTATAACTTAAAGACACAAGGGGCCAAAATCCTTTAGTCCTTAGGTTTAATATACCTTAATTATACATGCTTTTCCTCCTTCTTCAAACAGTCCTTTCTTTCAACATCAGTTGAATCTTATTGTAATTGTTGACATCAATAATCTGAGTTACAATTTTATCTAAAAACATAAGCACCTTTATAGGTCACAATATCAACATGAACATTATTCTACTTTAATATGAGTCAACCATCCAGTGGGCCACTTAAGATTACTTTGGCCTACTTTGAATATATTGTTATCTACCTGAAATGTATTTGGTTTCTTACATAAGGCTGTATTTTTGCTATTGAACAACCAGTGCTCATGAGCTAATACAGGAAGAAGCCAATAAGTAAATGATGAATCCTTCAAAACAATGAGAATTCCAGATGGAACTGGAAAACACATCTTCAAATGTTAGTAACTTTAAGTTATCTTAAGAATAGACGGATGAACTTAGATTTAAAAAAAAATACTACAATCTATTGGGAGGAGGTAATAAGTACATAAAGAACAAGGTTGTATTTCCAGGAAGTATAAACTAACATGTTCTGTATTGTGTCATTTGTTCAGTTGAAAATGTGTCTGTGTTTCCAAAAAAAAGCACTCGTCAGTTAAACATTCCAATGAAGGGAGTGGTCACTTGTTCCAGCTGGGATTTTCCTCTTTTTCTCTCACAAACCCTTCCATCCGGGCCAGTGGCGCAATGGATAACGCGTCTGACTACGGATCAGAAGATTCTAGGTTCGACTCCTGGCTGGCTCGTGTTATTTTGTGGCCCAGTCATGAGTTGTATCAAACACCAACAAAGCAAATAGATCCGGATATTGGCAGGAATCTGGCGATTCAATACATACCACAATACAGGGGCAACAATATGATACATTGTGTTGAAATATATCGTGATATACCGCCATAACGTAAGGAAAATGTACTGGAAAAAACCCCCAGTTAGAATATTTTTCACCAATTTCAGCAGTGTCATGAGCTGCTACAGTAAGAAGCCAATAAAGTAAATGATGAAACTTTCACACATCTTCAAATATTAGTAACTATAGGTAAAGTTAGGAACAGACAGATGAACTAATATTTGTATAAGAAAAGTGCTTGTCTGTTCCGATAATGGTCAAGAGGTCACTCGTATGATCTGGCATTGCCCTTATATCCCATCCACCGGGCCAGTGGCGCAATGGATAACGCGTCTGACTACGGATCAGAAGATTCTAGATTCGACTCCTGGCTGGCTCGCATTTTTATCCAACTACAGAGTAACATTTATTTTTGCTGAAGAAGAGTTGAAAAGTGAATCTCTTCAGTAGACAACATGTTAATTGAAAAAGGACAGGGTTGTATAACTTAAAGACACAAGGGGCCAAAATCCTTGCGTCCAAATCATCGCAAAATGTACATTTTCAGGCCTCATGAGCTGCAGTAGGAAGAAGCCAATAAGTAAATGATGAATCCTTCAAAGCATTTAGAATTCCAGATGGAACTGGAAAACACATTCAAATGTAAGTAACTTTAAGTTATCTTAGAAATACTAAAAAACATACTACAACCTATTGCAAGGAGGTAATAAGTACATGAAAAACAAGGTTGTATTTCCAGGAAGTATAAACTAATACGTTCTGTATTGTGTCATTTGTTCAACTGAAAATGTGTTTGTGTTCCCAAAAAAAAGCCCTCGTCAGTTGAACATTCCAATGAAGGGAGTGGTCACTGGTTCCAGCTCGGATTTGCCTCTTTTCTTCACAACTTCCACCGGGCCAGTGGCGCAATGGATAACGCGTCTGACTACGGATCAGAAGATTCTAGGTTCGACTCCTGGCTGGCTCGCATTATTTTGTGACCCAGTCATGACCTCAAACATCCACCAAGCGAATAGGGATATTGGCAGGAATCTGGAAATACAATACATGCAACAATACAATATGGCGGTTTTATCACAATAGTATATAATATCGTTTCCCCTGTATCGTGGTATGTGTTGTTTTTCCAGATTCCTGCTAATATCCCTACGAAGAAATCTTTATAGGTCACAAAGGTTTGCAGTGTCTTTGTGTCGGTTTGTGATGAGTGGGTAGAAAGAGTCTATGATGTTCTGGTGCAGAGAACAGGTTACTTTAAAAATAATTTAGTTTATTCTATATGATGTATGTCGCAGTATAATTAAAAGCAGCATAATAAACATGATAATTCATCAATAGCTGTCAAAGTGTTGACTTCTACATGTGATTAATATTGTCTAAGTTTAAGTTTAACATAAGACTATTTTTCCACTGCTTCTTTCAATGGTATAGGCAGGGAAATGTACTGGAAAAGAGCCCAAGCTAGAATATTTTTCACCAGTGGCCACTGTGTACCAATTTCAGCAGTGTCATGAGCTGCTACAGTAAGAAGCCAATAAAGTAAATGATGAAACTTCAAATTTTCAAATTTTAGTAACTATAAATTATGTTAGGAATAGACAGATGAACTAATAATAAAAAAAAAGATACTACAACCTCTTTAAAGGAAGGTTATTAGTAAATAAAAACTATAGTTATATTTCGTGGAAGTATAAATTCATAGGTACTGTATTGTGTCATTTCTTCAATTGAAAAGGTGTTTTTGTTCCCAGAAAAAGTGCTCGTCTGTTCCAGCGAGCATTCCACTGAAGGTCAAGAGGTCACTGGCTGGGATTTTCCTCTTTTCTCTCACAAATCCTTCCACCGGGCCAGTGGCGCAATGGATAACGCGTCTGACTACGGATCAGAAGATTCTAGGTTCGACTCCTGGCTGGCTCGCATTCTTTTTGTGAATGCTGTGTTGGGAGTTTTGTCAATAGTGAGATAGAAACTAAGTAGATGTATATATTACACTATATGTTGCACTGTATAGTTGAAGAAAAGAAAGACAAAAGTATAGGGTTAAATCTTTTGCACAGAGCGATTGAAAAGCAAATCTCTCTAGTAGACAACTAGTAGTATTTGTATTTGATAAAGACATGTCTCTTGTTCGACACTGCAGAAAACTGACCAGAAACTGTTTCCTTCAACTGAGAAAAATCTCTAAACTTAGGAAAATGTTGTCGGAACATGATCTGGAGCTTGTAATCCATGCGTTTGTTTCTTCTCGTCTGGACTATTGTAACAGTTTGTTTTCATGTCTTAACAAGAAGGATCTGTCTCGCCTGCAGTTGATTCAGAACTCTGCAGCGAGAATTCTGACCCGTTCAAGTAGGAGAACTCACATTTCTCCGATCCTTAAAACTCTTCACTGGCTTCCAGTTTCTTTCAGGATCAACTTTAAAATTCTGGTTCTTACTTTCAGAGCTATTCATGGTCAGGCTCCTCCTTACATCACTGATCTGATCCAGCCTTACACCCCAGCTCGGGCTCTGAGGTCTGTGGATCAGAATCTATTGATGGTTCCACGCACACGGCTCAGGACCAGAGGAGAGAAATCTTTTCAGGCTGTTGCTCCTAAGCTTTGGAACGATCTTCCTCTCTCTTTGCGCTTGATGGATCTACTGACTCCTTTAAGAAACACCTTAAGACGTTTCTATTTGTTCAGGCTTTTCCTTGAATTTCTCGAACTCCTGTGTTGTTCTCAGTATTATCTTGATCTTTAAAGTATGTACTTTTTTGAGTATTGTTTTGATTGTCTAAGCGCTTTGTGACCCTGGTCTCGAAAAGTGCTATATAAATAAATATTACTTACTTACTTACTTACTTACAACATGTTGTCACAAGGGGCTAAAATCCTGTTGAGGTTTGAACAAGATGTATATTTACCAAGAAGTCTGAGTACTAAATTGTTTGTGTTTGTGTTCCTTCATCAAATACTCACCAAGTAAATTGGGGTGTGTATTTGAAAGAATCCCTCATACAGAATACAGGGGCAACAATACAATATATACTGTAGAAACAAGGATATATTTGTAGTATTGCCGAGTACTTGAATCTCAAGTTTATTATTGCTTAAGCGGCAGAGGATGTTATGAATGCTGCCATGTAACGGCAGGGGGTTTAATTGCAACACAACAATTAACTGCAAGAATATTGGCATGTCAATTATAAATACATTTAAAAAAAACGCCATATCTATATTTTCTAACACCCCTAAAAGTAAATTTCTTCAACATCAGTTTGACTTATTCTTAAGTCATCAAATAATTGTTGACATCAATAATCTGAGTTAGTTATCTTATTTAAAACATTAATGTTTATACATTACAATATCAATAGGAACATTATTCTACTTTTAAATGAGCAAACCATCCGGGGGCCAATGACGTGGTTGGCCAGATTTGGCCCCCAAGCCGCCTTATTTTTGATGCTTCTGGCATAGAAGGATCACACACAGAGTTAGAAATCGATTATTATCTTTCTAAAATGTATTTATTTTGTTATATAAAGTAAGTAAGTAATAGTTATTTGTAGGGCGCCTTTCTAGACCAGGGTCACAGAGTTTTTGACAATCAAAAACAATTCACAGTTAAAACTATATACTTAAAAAAGGCCAAGACACTGTATATGCTTACCATTTATATGTGCCATTTCCCTTGTACGGATTTTTCCATGGTCGGAAAAAAAATAAAAAAGGGGGCTTGAGTTCTTATGGTTTCTCCCGAAATTAACACGTCCAAGAGTGGCAGAGAATTTAAGCATTAATTACACCCTAACCTTTTCAAAATGGATATCAAGACGTGCTGTGTCTTACTACTCTGGATGCTGACGGAATGAAAACATCCAATGACCAATCAGTATCTCCTCACATTAGCAACACCCAAAACATGTCACGGGAAAAAATCCCCTCTCCCATTTATCTTAAAATAGCCACTTAACTTGGAGTGACACTAATTCTTACTACACGGAACTGTAAGGAATCCCTTCATTCCCTCTTTCCGTCTCTGTCAGAGAATTACAACGGACAGAGTTTGCCATGTCCCCCCAGTTGCGCTAAATTCCTTCATTCTGTCAGATTACAGCATCTGATATGACGCAGCAGCGACGGTCTGGCCTCACGCGTCTGCCGGAGTGAAGGGACCTGTCAGCGGCGATGGGGAGCCCGGTGCAGATCATCACTCCGACTGGTCCGGAGACTGTCATCTCCTCCGACTGTACGAGTCAACACAAATAAAAAGTGAGGAAGCGGAAGCCGTAATGGCTGGGAGAAGATCCCGGGCTCGTCGTGGCCATTACTTTTATTCAAACCTTACAGATGACATGATGTGAAAAATGAGCCTGTGTCTAGTCGGGTGCCCATTAGTGAGTGAGCACATTATCTTCCCTTTTTCACATTGAATCTCCTCCCCGCACGCCGTGGCAGATGCTCCTGAGGAGTCACTCACTTTTATGGGCTTTTGACTGCGATACTCTTTTAAATACAGGGGTCTGCACCGGGCGGAGAAGACGTATGGCTGTCAGTGCTCTTTACCTCACTGACAGATGCTTTCAGTGCATCACTCTTTATTCCTTCTGTCTGAAACTAAAGAGGACGTCTAGCCTCTGAGCATTCGTCATGCACCAAACTTCATTTACGTCAAGTATTTTGAACAGTTATTAGCTGAGAATTACTGTATTGTGTCAAGATTAAACTATGTTTTCAGTGTATAATTTTATTTCACGTTGAATGATAGTTTCAAAATGGCTACCAAAACGTGTTTATTTATCACCTTTACCTGTCTGTCTATTTGCAAAATCTCTTTTCTGAAGGAATTTTAATGAAGAACTGATGGCGGAGGAACAGATGATTTAAATTGTTATTGTTTTTATTCAGTTCTAGTAGTATTAAGGAAGGATTTTGAAAGATTTCTTATTAACTTTTATGGCGTTTAACATGTGCTTATAGGCCGCTGCCGTTTCCAACAGGAAAAATAAACAAAAACAGAATAAATGACTGTAAAACATGTCAAAATATTAGTGAAAACAAAAGATTTTATGTGTTAATTAGTGAGCGAAAGTTAAATATTAACATATTACAATCATAAAATGGAAAAAATATAAAGTGAAAATCCACATAGTGTTAAAGAGGTTTCCTAAAAAAAAACAAAAAAAAAAACAAACTTTCAAGTGATTATAATGACAAAATGTGTTGGCACTAACAATTCTTCTTTTGTGATTAGCAGTGAAAGTACATAGTCTTTTTGTAAAGCCAACACAGTTTTCCGATGATGGTTTTTATCGATTTGATGTTTAAAGAAATATGAAATGAGCCCTTTGGCAGCGGTATGCATGATCTCAGTGCTTTTCTAGTCTTGTCTGTTTTTAAAATAAGTATTAAAACCCTTGCCATTAATAAACATTATGCAATTTTATGTTTGATGTGTATTTCATTAAGAAAAGTGAACTGAGCACTTTGACAAAGGTTTGCAACGTCAAAGTTCTTAATGATTTATTGCGTTTCAAAGGAGGTTTAAAAATATGTTCGTTACATGGATTTTCGAACAATATGCAATTAATTGTAAAAAGGAGTTTTATTGGCATGATGTCAGTTTTCTCAAATAATTAGTGAACAAGAATTAACATCAATTATTACCAACATTGATCATCAACAAACATCCTTCAAGCTAGCCAAGGTTAAATCAAGGTAAAGCAAAAAGTATAAGACGACAAACAAAATACAAACTGAACTAATTGCAGGAACAACTAAATGTTGACAATATCTGTCAAGTTGATTCATCGGTTTTACTGGATAAACAGATGGTGAGTCTTGATAAAGCCGTAATTGTTATAAACCTGAAAAAACATCACAAATGTTAAAGTTAAGTGTCCATTTTTTCCCCTGACATGACATCCCCCTCGATCCCCCCCGTTTACTAACACCCCTAATGCTTGTTAAAACGCCTCTTGAAGCTGATGAAAAGGAAAAAAAAAAAATCAATTATAGTTGTGAAATCACAGCGTTCCTGTCACATTGTTGTGGCTGCCTTGACGTGACGAACAACTGACGCGTCTGTCCTTCGTGTCTCGTTGAGAGTCGTTTATTAGCACGAAAGGAAACAGCAGCAGAGACAGTAAATGAAGTAGTTTGTTTAAGACACTTACGATTAGGGCTGTGAGAAAATATCAATATGTTGTAATGAAAAGGTTGTTTTTTTTAATATTCAACAGCAATGTATTGATTTTTATCAGTTTCAAATTGTGCTTTCAAATCATATTTTATTTTATAATTGTTAATTCACGGTTACATGTATTTTCTTTTATTGCAATTGACATGCAAATATTCACAGCGTTTGTTCCCTTTTATCTTGTAATTAAACCTCCAGCCTCTAGATGGCAGAAGTCATTATATCCTCCACTAAAGGAACAAATGAAATCCTGTGAGAGATCCCGGTGATTACTGTGTACGAGAGGATACAATCGGCTCCAGCTTTTAAAGGATTAAAATTAGAGGACGCTTGGACATATTTTAGTTGCAAAACAAATGAAAGCAGAATAAAATATAGAGCAAGAAAAAGTGTTTATTTAGTTCAAAAATGAGACGGAAAGACAAAAAATATATAATTTAGTAAGAAGACTAAGAATATGTAAGAAATTATACATACAGTATATTATATTCACCTTAATATGGCTTTAAAATTGTGTTTTATTTTTCGTTCACTTATTGTTTATTTTATAGCATTTAGTTAGGTAGAACTTTATTGATTAATTTCATTAATTCATTTGCTCAATTTTTGGTAACTATTTAAAATCCGGCCACTATATGGCATCAATTTTAACACCTTCCACAGCTAAAGGAACAAGGAAATCGAGTGAGATCTCAGCAATGACTGAGGACGAGAGGATACAAACGTTAACTCCAGCAACTTTTAAAGCTCATGCTTGGACATATTTTAGTTTCAAAACAAATGAAAGCAGTTACGACTTCGTCAAGAGTCACGTGGTCTGTAAATTCTGCAACACCAGTCAAGTCAAGTACTCGACAATCCTACAAATATATCCTTGTTACTACAGTATCACAATATATCGTATTGTTGCTTGTGATACGTATCATATCCCCAGATTCTTGCTAATACACAGCTCTACTGACGATAGCTAGATATTGTCACTTCAGCGATGTATGAAATATATATATATATATATATAAATATATATATATACACTGTATAGTTTCATCATTCCTCAGGCGAGCCATGCAGCCAGTCTTAACAAATATTCAACACACAATCCCCCAAAGAGGGTCGACCCTATTTGAAAATAACGCGAGTGTTATTCCACAAAAGAAATACATCTGGATTCAGAGCTACAGAGCAAAGCTCAAGGGTTGCGATCGTTGGCGGGGAGTCCCGGCATCTTTCATGAGTATGAACCAGAAGCCGCTTGGTTCAATCTAATCTCTGACAAGAAACAACAAGCCTTAGGGACACCCCCGTGGTCCACCTCAATGCTGCACAACATCATAAGCAGTGGAGCTCAGGGGTGTTAGATCTACTCGGGCTGTCAGGGGAGAAATATGTTTCCACTTTACAACTTCAGTGGCGGAGAGGACCGTATAAACGCTCCTCCATTTCCCCTCACTATTGCTCGCTCGTTTGATTCTCTCGCCGCTCTCTTCTGCTGCTGTCACTTTGGGGCTCGGCGCACACATGCTCGGGGGTCCCCGGTGACTGCGTTACATGGCCGTCTGGAGACGGCTGCACAACAGAGCATGGAACGCCGGCGTCGACAGACACTTCAGTCGCACAGGTACGACTGTGGCATTCGTTTCAAATCTCTGACATTCGGAGAAGAGACATCTTTAATTATTCTTGATTCAAATATTGCCTCAAAATAATAAGTTGATGTTAAAATTTCAGCCTGAAAAAAAAGGCCAGTAAATTCTTTAACACCAATTCTATTCATCAAAAGAACTTTAAAGTTGCTGTAGGTCCAATTTCTTTATTTAATTCTAAAGCCCCTTTTTAAGTTTCTGCCTTTGAGCAAACTCACAGCTCACCTTCTCTTAGGCACTGCATTTAAAGTTACTCTGTTCACGTAGGTAGAAGTTTGTGAAATCATCAAGGGGCTTTATTCAAGTGATTCCTAAAAAAATTGTAGAAATTTGGACAAAAAGATACAGTGATTAAATAAAGTTATTTGAACTAACAATTAATTTATTCCATTTTCATTTTTTTCAGCATTTTCTTTGCAATCTAAAGCACAATTTCAACCTTTTTTTAGTTTGGGCTGTAAATATTTCAACAGCATAAGCTCCCTTACACTCTTAAATCTTTGAGCAGCTTATGTCAAGTGTAATTAAAATAAATTGAAATTATTTTATTTGACACACTTTATTGAACTACAAACCATAAAACAACTATGGTAACACAAAAATGAAAAAAAATGTTTAGATCTAAAAAACAATACAGTGCTGTCGAATATTGGTACAGTATCATGGAAAAATTATATTGCAATGTTCTTCCACTTTTGTATTTTCTAATAAGCCCAACTTGACATATGTCAGAGTATAGATTGAAATCCAGCAGGATTTGAGATCTGAGTAGAGATTGGAATTCCAATCTGTCCTAGTAGGATTCCAGATTCTACTAGTGAATTCCAATATCTACTAGGACAGATTGGAATCCTTCTACTGTATTGGGGTCTGAATATTGGAATTCCAATCTGTCCTAGGACAAATGAGAATTCTACCAGGACAATCTCCAATTCTAATAGGAAAAATTCAGATTACATCAAAATGTTTTCGAAAATAGACTGAATCATGGAATTCCAGATCCTACTGGATTCCAATCTGTACTGTGACATATATATATATTTATCATTACTTTTGTTTAATTTGAGGCAGATACATTACGCACATAAATAATTTACACAAAATAATTAAGAAGAAGAAAAGGTAAAGTTTTATTTGAACTGAAAATGAAGATCTAAAAAAGGAAGTATGAGATAAAATCCAAATTTTTACCTGGTTCAAGTAATAACAGGCAAAGGGCCAAATGTACCCACTTGGCCACACTTTTCCTCAGGATGGTCTAAGATCAAATTAGGTCTGACAAAAGATTGAATCCATCAAGTCATTTTAGGAACGTCTTATCAGCTATGATTGAAAAAAAAAAAAAAAGTGAATCGTTTTAATGACATGGAACCCAAAGAATAATCTGTGAAATAAAGTTGACAGGTATTTACTGTAGTGTGGTGTAACTCTACAGTTTCTAATTTCCATGTTAATCGACAAAGTATTAGCAACGTTAGCTTTAAACATGGATTGTGATTGAACAAAGCTCTCAGGCATCACCGTGCTAATCACCTGACACACCTGATTTCCTGATTCATACTTCGGGATTTATCGGCAACAAATGTAGCGACAGCTTGCGATCTGTTTGTTTTCGACTTGTCAAAAAAGGAACAAAAGGCATGTATCAACACGGAGGCGGCGCTGAGATGTCAGCAGCTGCGAATGATATGATGAATTACAATCGTATGTTAATCAGCCGGAGTCGCAGTAATGAGTTGTTTACACAGCGTTCCGTCTCAAACCTTCTCGGACTGTTTTTCGGATACGGATTCTTGAGCAACACCGGAGTGGCGCCAACATTAGCAATACTAATGAACACATCCAAATTATGACTTTATTTTCCATTAGCATAGAAACAAAACAATGAGAAAAAGTGTCTTCAATAAAAGATCAGTGGAGTTTCCATCATAATTGCATTATTTAATTTCTTCAACTAAGAAAATGAGAAGGAGACGTGTCATAAATCATTTTTTAAAACACTCATTTCCTCATGACATGCATGCAAAATCAAAAGTGTGTGTTCATGTGTGTATCTGCGGCGAGGGTGACCACTGAGCAAACATCTGCAAGACTGGAAACAAGGTCAATACTAATGTAAGTACCTTCTTATTTCCCCAGTCACTCACAATGTTAGATGTGCAAACCCGCCCCAAAACCCACCAATGGCTGAGGCAGATTTACTGCATGTAGTATTATTTTAATTATCCATTGGTCGGTGTGCTTTAGCAGCTACTTAAGACAGTTAATTGACGTATATTAGGATACACAGATGATCTAAAGCCCATTATCCAGATAAAAAGGGATTTGCAGCCACAAAATCAATAGTAGGGTTTAGAGGGTGACGGCAGACGCAAGACTGATTATTTAATATTTCCAATTTACATTTATTGATCGATTAACGTGAAGGTGAAGAGAGTTTCCTCACAACTACTTTCATATATTAAAAAAACTGTGTGTGTATATAAATGTAGGGAGAGAGTCATGAGTTATTTGAACAACTTTAAAAATACAAAAAAAACATAAAAGGAAATAGTAAAAAGAATGTTAGTATTACAGCATCAAGATCAAGAGTTGCCAAACAGGTCAGCCTCATCCTCCTTTACCCTATCACAACCATCCTCTCTAGTCATATGACCTCACTTACTACATCCATGAATGTCATTGGTCGCCTGAACAACCCTCTGGGCCACGTCACCAAATTCAGAGTTGTAATCACATGATCGCAGCGCGACGCATGATTGGCTGAAAGTTCAATCAATTGGTATCGTCCGGTGGTACTATTATACCAACATTTTATATTGAATTAAAAATTGAATTGAAAAGGTTATAAATAAAAAAAATAATGAATTTCAAAAATGTATTATTGAATTATTGGAATACGAATATTAAACTCTATGTAAAAAAATGCATTCATTTAATTTTCATTCACTAAAAACTAATTCAAACTTTCAATTTTCGAATTATTTAATTCAATAAAGCCTTTCATCAATTGAAACCTTTCAATAGAGAAATTATATAAAAAATATATTTAAAAAATAAAATGTTAAATTCAATGACTCAAAAGTCACTGGGGATTGATATGTGACCACTAAGTAATACAAAATACAACATTTAGTCACATCTTCAATTAGTAGAAATGTCAAAGGAATGACTTAATTAGAGAAGAAAAAATAATAAATATGAATATTTATCTTGGTATGAAGCAGAACGAGAAGCAAACAAGGTATTTTTAAAATATAATTTCAAACCAGTATGAGAGTCAATGAAATGTGTTGCGGGGAAGATACCGCTTTACGGCAAAATAAATAGATGAGAGTAAACAGCAAAAAGCACGAGTACAGAAAAAAACTACATCACAACTAAATTGCTTCCACACTCCAAGGGGCTCGATATGCGATTTTAAAGAGCCTAGCAAGTGGCAATATTCCTCTGATGTGGTGTTTAGTTTTAATAGGAACTCTCAGCTCAAATATGAGCTGACAAACACGGCAAGACAAACACAGTCTCTCCCCGGCGATGAAATATACACTATCAAATAGACCTGTACCTTTTTGAATCCGCCGTGTGGGTGAAGCTAAAGCGCAGAACAAACACTATACTGATATAGCTTTGAGGGTGATAACGTCTGCTGACAGACTGGAGAGCGCCGGCTTTGGGCTCGCTGCAGAAAACACAACCCATGATTGACATGATTCCCTGGCCTTAGAGAGGTTTACCTTTTAATAAGTGTTCAAAGAGAATCCTCGCGACAACCTCGAGTGTGTGTGTGTGTGTGTGTGTGTGGCTTGTTTACGCATTAATGGACAACCACAGGGATGTGTGTGTGTGTGTGTGTGTTCATGCCCACTTGTAGCAGATTCCTATCATGCACAAATCTCCCTCTTTTCTGGTGTTTGAAGAAAATGAGTGGATTCGGGATCAAGAGACGTTCAGGAGGAATTTAAGTTTGTTTGAGGATTATGACTTCTTAATACAGCACAAAGCCTGCAGAGAGACCTATATGATGTCCCTTGGTGGCCAGGCATCTCACACAGATACAGGGAGGATAAAAAAACCACAAGATCAGAGTTTTTGGATCCATCTTCCAAATCAAAATGCAGAGTAAAACTTTTCCAAGACCACTTTTTATATCTTTTCATATTTAAAAGACCTTGGTCATACAAAGTCTTATCACTGACTATGCATTGAGATGCTTTACATTTAAAAGTAACATTAAAGAAAAAAAAAGATTGCCTTAACTTACCTCATCAGAGAAGAGATGCTGTTGTTCAGACGGAGAAATTATTGGTTGCCATGGAGATGAGTGTTTTCTTCGTTTCGCTGTGGGAACAAAAAAAATAAGTAGACTCAGATGAACACTAAAGAAATAATCATCTACCTTGTGGTCAAGTCATTGTTCTGTGAAGTGTGAAGAAATAGATCTTGAGTTTTGAGAAAGTTTGTTAAGTTTGAAATCTTTTTCAAGAACCTTCGACTTAAAGACGAGAAATTCACTAGAGATGGGTATCTTTGGCATCGTGATACACCATCAGATGTATCGTGATACACTGTCTTCTTTTTTAACTCTATTTACTAAGTTAATTAAAACCATGATTTTCAAACTAAGACTGCCATCTAGTGGCCTTTTCAACTGTATCACGATACAGCATCTGCTTCAATGAGGCCTCATTAACCTCATCAATAGTGATGTTCTGATGAAGATTCATGATGCAGTGTCATTTATTTCAGAGTCCACTAGATGGCGGTCTCTGCAATATTTTCCTTTGTTTTGAACAACTGTTCTGATGAAACATCACATCATTTTTAAACTGATGGCGCCACCTACTGAACTCAAAACAACATGACACTGCTTCATGAATCTTCAGCCCATCTCTACAATACACTAACAAAGATGATAACAATATGAGCAACACATCACAACAATATCATTAACAACATCAACAACCGGATAATAAAAGAATATCAACCACAAAGGCAAGGTAGGAGAAATTAAAGGAGAAAAATACAATGCTTCTCACTGCTTCAATTCAAATATTGATAATAAATTATAAATTAAAGATATATTTAGATTAAAGCCCAACGCTTTCAGAGCCAATTAAGTATTTTAATGTAACCCTAGTCCTGGATTAGCTTCCAAAATTCCAGTACTGATCACTTCATTAGTTCATCCATGTTCCTATTGATACATATTTTAGTTAATAAATATATATACATATATACACCGACAACTACTTACACAGTATTCAAAAGACATTTGGAAGAAGAATAAAAGAACATACAAATAAAGAGTTGCCTTAAATAGAATCACAAGAAGACACGAGTACCAAACTTCAGTTCTTTTGTGGCACCAACTAAAATTCCTAAGTAGTACTCAGAGTACACTATTAAAACATGCTTCGTCATTTGGTGGCAAGTTTCGGTACCTATTCTGCAGCTTTAACATGGTAGACTTATAATATAAATTCAGTTAAAACTGGTAGTAAATTAAAAATGCAATTTCCAAACCTTTTTTTTTTACCAATTTGACCTAGTTGGCAATTTGGCCAAATTTAAGCAAAGGTGAAAACATTCACATTTTTTTCTTAGTTTCCAAGTTGATCTTAAGATTAAAAAAAATCATTAAATTGATATTGAAATAGTATTGCTCAAGAACTGGCGTCAAAGTAAAGGTATTGGTACCAGTATCAAAAATGTTTGGAAGAGACCCAGCCTTAAGAAGTACTAACCATTACCGCTGCCTATCCAACCCAACCTTTTAAAAGTATTGTTATAATAAATGCTGAGACTTTTAAAAGTAAACAACTAAACATTTTGACCTGATATTTGAAACTTTCTGGACGGAGGGACGACGTAGGACCAGGAGTCCCTCGAACGGATCCCTCCGAGACGAGAGGACGGTCGCGGCGGGGGACGGACTAACTATAGCCACATCAATGACTAACTCTCGCAGCGAGGACGCCACCCCTTCACTTTGAAAAGAAAATAAATTAAACAACAAAGAGGGGACGTTGACATTCACAGGCTTCCCGCCCAAAATAACTCGCTCTTTGTACATCCGGCATCAGATCTTGGCGAGGTGGAGCCTGGCGACTTCATCAATCCGACGCACCCCTGAACTCACGCGCTCACCCCAACATAGGTGGAGACTTTGTAGTGGCGCCGCGATCAATAATGGACAACATATATACAGTGAAGGACCTTCGTACTCTCTGCCTACCGTTGATAAATGATTTTGTGCCGGTTATGACAGCAAGGTGTACGGCGTGAAGATAGTGGAAGGCCTTTTTAATAGTGCGAGGAGAGAATTAAATCAAACCCAGGAGGGCCTCCACTGGAAGGGAGAGATGCAGCATCTCGCCGCTCTAAATCAAAGCTCTACTTAAGCCCGGCCCCCTCGCTCCCCTCACCCCCCATTTTTCTACATTACCGGGGAAAGCTGTCACTGCTGTCTTAGGGAAAGTTTACAAATCATGATTTATCCGAGCGAGAATCACTAAACACCTGTGTGAGAGCGGGAAAAACAGAGGCTTGGAAAAACGTCATTGGCTGGCCCCGGAGTTATGGAGAACTTTTCACATCACACACAAGAAACTTTGAGACGTCATAGGTTTTTTTTTACAAAACTTTACATTTTGGAGTTAAAAGATAATGCTTAAAACATGGAGACATGGTGCGTGAATATTCACCTGCTATTTATTTTATTTATGTTTTGATTTAAACTCATTTACGTATGACATCAGAACTAAACACCTGGAAAAACGATGTATATTTGAATGCGATTTATGTCCATCTTTGTTATTACTTTTATAAGCATTAATATTTATTTATATTTTCCCTTTCTTTCCCCAAGTAATGCTGCCAGCTGTTTTTTGGGGGGTAGAGGGATGTTTTACTTGTGTAATACTTTTGTCTTTTATCCTTGAAACTCAATTAAAATGTGTTTAAAAAAACATTGTTTTAAGTTTCTGTGTGTAATTTCATAAAAAGTAACATGAAAAATCAACACATTAAAACCATTAATACATGGATTACTTCTGTATAACCGTAATAACAACCCAGGTTAGTGTTAAAATCAACTCTTTTTCTATTGTGATGCTTAAAAAAGTTGTTTATTTCAAGATGATTATGCTGCTGATAGACTTACAAGTATGTTGGTTATTAATGGCAATATGCGTTACCTAATAAGTGTTACCGTGACAATATATCCAACATTATTCTCTTTTTGTTTAATAATTAACGTGTCGTTTTCCCCATTGATTCATTTACTTTGAAAATCTTAAGCTAAAAAAATATGCTTAAAAAACATTTCAATCATAAAAGAAGATAACAATGTCTGTGAAGACGCTCGTCATGGTTTACATTTACATTCATTTATTTTTAAATAAGAAAATCACAACTAAAGAGGATGGACGACAGAAATACACCTTTTTCTTTCACTTATTCAAAGCTACTTATCATGCAAGGCACATATAGACAGACGACCACTTAGCAAACACATCCACCGACAATTTTAAGTCATCAGTTTAACTCGGTATATCTTTGAGCGACAGGAGTGGAAAAGAAAAAAAAACAACAGGAACACTAGATTTGAGCAAATTACATTGCTTGATAATGAGCCATAAAATCATGAATATAATGTCATACCTTTAACTAAGAGTTTGTCACACAGAGTCTTTTAAATTGAGATGTTGAATTAACACCGACGAAGTTGACTTCTTTTACACTTTGCACTCATTTAATCTCAACCTTTAATTTACATTTAGTTGAAGTTGATTCACAAAGTTAAATTCAAATGAATCTGACATGAATACGACATATAAATCACTTTTATTTAATAAAAAAGCATCTTAAAAAAACAGTCATTATTTAATTAAGATTTTTTTAGACGACATTCCTTATTTAACGACGCGTCAGTGTTTGTTTTAAGGAATATACAATTAAGAACGCTGGGTAAACGGTGATTATAATAATCATGATGCGAAACAATGTGTCTGTTTTAGCTGCTAATTATCCCACTGTGGGTAAGATGGGTGAGAATAAAAAAAGAAAAAAAAAAGGAAAAAAAGTTTCTCAAAAGGTCAAAAATTAATCAAACTCATTACCTGTTGGAGAATCCTGGACGCTTCCAACTCGTTTAGCAGATTTTTAACCTCCATTTTCATTTCAAAGGGCTGGAGATTCCCAGAGGAGCTGCCTCTTCCTGGAGTCCTCATTTACAACAGGAATCGTCTTAATTATCCTCGGAGGCCTGTCGGAGAATTAAACACACAATAAAACTACAATTTTTTATGCATCTGGGTTTGTCGGGAGGGCGATTCATGGTAAAGAAACCAAAATGAAAGATTTCAAAGCTGCGTTTGTGGGCTTCAGTCCTGGGGCTATGAGGTGAATTCGGTTGTACATGGACAATAAAAAAAACACATTTCTTCCATTGAGTTATTTATTAGCCGTTTTCTATTCTCAGTGTAGATACATTAAGTCGTTTTACTGATCCTTTACTCTTTTTTTATCGTGTGCATGTAAGTTTAACGTTGCAGATCCTTTTGTTTACCAGTAGAGTCTTGAAAATAGATAAATAAAAGAAGCATGTAATCAGCAGAGAAGGACATGCATCACTTTAGTTACAGCTCTGATTGAATTACTTTCACTTAAAACCCTCATTTTAAAGTCGACACCAAAAAACCCTAAACAATAATGTGATTATGTTAAGGAAGTCAATCAAATGTAAACTAGCTTTAATATATTTAAAAAGTGGTCGTAAGAAATCTGTCCGGAAAAATACATTTTAAGCAAATACTATCAAATATATCCAGACATTTCATGGTAAAAAACAATCCCAGCTCCACTATGACAGCTTACATTTTAATAGCAAGTATTTAAATTTAGAATTAAATGAGTAGCTTAAGCTCACTAATAATCTTCATTAAATCTTAACTGTCCACGTGCACATTAAGCCAGCGTTGCATTTAATTAACGACCGCACTGTAAAAACATTAACCTGCATTTTTTTTAAATTCTTTCCCCGCCAGCCGGGGCCTCCATGACGGCACCTCATTTTTTTTAACACGTTTTCTGATCATATCCAAAATAATAAAAAGCGAAACCACTTGTTTTTGGTCGGATGCATCACCGATTTTTCCTTTTTTTTTAATATATTAACACAATGTGTTTTATTCAACGCCGACTTGTGTTTTTACAAATGGGTAAATGCTCAGAGGGAGGTTGGGGCTGTAAATGTGCACACTATTCCACATTATATACATGTCATTTCAGAGTGCACTCCAAGTGACGCAGTGTCAAATCTGTGTGACAGATTTAGGTGAATGCCGGTGAAGGGAGCCCTGCGTGGGGAGAGCGGCTTAGGGCAAACTCATGCAGCCACTACAAGATCTCCAGCAGGCAGATAGAAGCTGGAGCTCACCGCTGTGCCGCTGTCACCCTGGACCACCGGCACCGAGGGCCCGAGCGAGGAGCTCCACGCTGTTGCATTTCTTCTTCTTCTTCTGCATCACTGCTACTACTGCGGCGTCCTCCTATAAGTTACAAACAAACACAAAAGGCTTTAATGAGACATAACATTACGTCTGAGATTCAATTAGGTTTATTCAAAATTGTTAAAGAAGTAACATGTGGTGAACATGAAGTCGTTCACAATGTAATGTCGCCCTCTTTTGGAAATAGAATCTCTAGCAGTAGATTTATTTCAACATTTATCAATTTTATTTACATTACAAACCTAAATTTGGGGTAAAATAAACGTAAACAGAATTTAAGAATATTTGTAATATTACTTACAATTTGTATTTTTTTTTCTTTTGGCTCTATGAAACCAAAAATTGTATTAATAATCAAAAATAAATCCCATTCGTGATTTATCCTTGTTGCATAATAGTCTTTGCTTTGACAAAGAATTTAAAAGTCTGAAGGGAAATAAAATGGTATTATGCTGATATCTAGTGGACGAAACATTCACTACAACGTTGTGAGGAGGTTCATTGAAATAATAGACTTTAAAAAAGGATTTATATATATATATATATATATATATATATATATATATATATATATATATATATATATACACATACTGTATATATAAATATTTATACACGACTTCAAATATTAAAAAGAATACATTCAAAGCATGAGAGATTATCATTTCCCATTAATAACCTATGGAATAATTCAAACAAAACTAAATTATTATTTAAGTATTATTATAAGTATTTTTTGTTTGTTTTTCTTGGCTCTTAAGATGTGAACCCAAATGTGTGACACAAATATAACCTGGAAGAGCTTCAACTGAATACATGTGGTTAGAAGTTTCATTTAACACCAAATATTATAAACAAAAATGGATGTTGATTTAAAATGTAAGCGTTTTTTTTTCAGTAGTATTTAAGGGAAAGAGAAATAGTGTAATACTTCACAGGAAAGCTCTACAAACGATACATTTATTTATATTAAATGTATTTTTAAGTTTTAGGCTCGACAAATGATAAAATATTTAAATATAAAAACTATGTTTTTTAGGTTAAAAGAAACGAGAAAGGATGAAAAAAAAGCTTTTTCAGGCATAATTCGACGTGGAAACACTTTCTTATACAAGTATCAACCACTTTGTTTCATGGTTAACAACAGAATTCTTCAAAAAAGATCATTCCTTAAGTTGAACAAACATTAAATTGATGTTGTTAGCTAGTCATGGAAACTTTAGCTAACTTACCGGAAGTGACTTTAAGTTGCATTTACGTCTCTTTATCTTCCTGAATTCCTTTTGAAAGGAATAAACGTAATTGAAAACGAGCATTTTAATTTTTAAACGTGTCTATTTTGCAGGAATTGACAAGTATTTTATCTCCATCAAAACTTTGTCGAAACGCCGGCGACGGCATTTTGGAAAGTGAATAAATCCAGCATTGGCCAGATGAGATTGATTGACAGGTTAATCCGCCAATGAGATTGTAAATAACGAATTCTGGAATGAGTTAAGATAAGTTATATTTGATAATTAAGATAAATGGAAATACATTTTAAAACTATCTTTACTAAAATAAAATATTTTTTAAACGATCAAATCATCATTACTTTGTGTTGCAAGTAAACCAAACACCCACTAGAGGCCGCTGTCCCCTTGTACAAATCTGCTATGGCCATCTGGTGCCATTTTAAATGCACGTTATTATATTTTCTTTACTTATTTGAATTAATTATCAAAACATCGAAGGAGAAGCATCATTAGTAATTTGTAAATTAATACATATGTTAAACTTAAAATTAGCTTGAACTTGAAAAAAAACCTTTTGAGGATCAAAAATAAAATGACGTAAAATTCAAACAATATATTTTCAGCAATCCTACATTTATTTTATTGAATATTATCTGTACTAGTTTAGTACTTTTAGCTGCATGCTATGTCGTTTCATCATGTATTAGAGAGAATTGGACTGTAGTCCAGTAGATGTCACTGTTGTACTTGGGTGACTATGCATTAATGCTTCAACAAGTTTTTCACGTTTCCTTGAAGTATTTATTCATTTTAAAGTAACAATGTGAAGTAAAAATAATAATTAATAACTCGCTATATAAATAGAGATTATTATTATTATTATTATTATTATTATTATTATCAGTTCGTTTGTTTTACTAGAGTTATTGAAGTCTAATTATTTCGATTATTATCATTATTTATACCTATTTTTTAGTTATTATTGTTTGGTTTTTATTGTTTTAAATGTGTATACTGTATGTCCTAAAATGTATATGTACTGCTGAAAATAAAAAAAAGTTTTAGGTAGTAATAAAGATATATCATCAATCAGTTATCACCATGGTAGATTATTCCAGTTTGATTTAAACCAACCATCTCGTGGCCCTACAGCTATAATGTAAAGGAGGCTCTTTAATCCCAAAATGGACGCCAATTTATTTTTCTTTCTTCTTGTAATGTCCGGTACAGAGAGTATTTGCAATTTGTTTTCCATTATAAAGCTGTAAATATGCTGAGTACAATATGTTCCATCACTCGAGAGCATGATAACGGTATATACGATTATGCACCAGGGGAAAAGCTGATTTATTTATAAACACTTATAAATGAATTTGAATAGAATCAGCGGTTTCGTGAGTCAAGAAAGATTCCAGCCCGACTGTGTCCATCTGTGAGGAGAACGTTTTTTTTAAATAAATTTACGACAACTCTTTTACTTTTTTGTCCTTCGGTTTCACAGGCTACTGCTTCGAAAAATAATTGATGTGTTCATTTCCTCTCCGGACAAACTTGGCGCCTCCATGTGCTCGGAGGTGTAATTCTATCAGCTTCAACACAGGAAAAACTATTCTCCATTGTCCGGCTTGTTAAGGTGCTGAGGGGCCGTTTCAGGACGGATCGCCTCCGTTTCGCGGTCGCTACAGCCCCTCCGATGATAATTATTAGCTTCATCGCGCTGGCCGAGTGTATTGAGATTATTGTGTGGCTGTATTGCTCTGTTTTATTGTAGCGCCTCTTGGAGCCGGCGAATTGCTCATTGACTCACCCAGCAGAAGCGTTTCCTAGCAACGCCTCTTGAATGTACTGTACAGTACTTCCCTTTCTCATGGGTGTATTTACTAATCTGCTCCTCTTTTTCCATGCACGCTTTGGTAAAAAGATTCACGCTGCCATTCTCTGACCTGGCTTTCAACGTACAGTACGTTTCTACGATTCAAGAGGTTTTTTTGGGGGTTTTTTTTCCCACCACGAAAAGATGATGTAAGAATGTAGCAACGTGAGAAAAAAAAAAAAGAGCTGACCAGCATTCACACTCTCCAGTTAATCGTCTCCATAGAAATGACATTGCTCAGCAGCTGAAGGGCTTTGACCTGAATAATTTCCTCAACTGTACCCCGAGTCTGACAGACAGAATTAATAAGCGAGGGGGGGTAATTTAACCGGGGCGACCTCGTGACGAAGCTGTCTAGAGTGCCGATTCTCCAGGGTTACACGACGCGAGCGACCTCCGTCCTCTGGCTAATCTAGGAAATAACTCCTCCGTCCAAATACGAGTTGTAGATTAGAGAGCTTGGCCAAGATCGAGAGAACGGTGTGCGAAGGTGATAAATCTTGTCGTGGCATATGTTGCTGTTGTTGTTGTTGTTGATAGAGGCCTGGTTGTCAGAATTGATGGCCCTTGTAATAGTTCTCCATCATGACGGCTTGACGGGGGAGAGCGACCGACGCCGAGTGAGATCTGAGACGTGCGGTTGTCGGTTGAGCTGTCGGAGGAAATAAGCTCCGTCGATATATTACATCTTAATTACAGAGTCGTACAGAAGGGCTGCGATACGAAAAGGAAAAGGAAGACCAAACGATAAATGAAGTAGCGAGTTGGTTTGAACTCAAGGAGGCATCTTTGTTTGTCGCTTAAAGGCAGAGTAGGGGATTAAAATCACCTTCAGGGTTTGATTCTACCCTAAATGAAAGATTTCAGTTACCTGTGGAACTTTAGAAACATCGTCCGATCAATTTAAAAACCCATTCCAAATGATTGGAAATAGAAATGTCAATTAAACTGAGCTGCCATTTGTCCCCCCCCCCCTCCTTACGACTATGGTTGTCCTGATACTGACATTTTCAGCTCGATAGCGATAATCAGGAACTTACTGTCTGTATTTATGAGTGTGTGAGGCATCACGCTGACTTGCCTCACCTCTATCCAAACATCCATCTATACTTTTGAAAACCCTATTTAAGACAAAGTTGTGTAACCCCTTCTAAAAAAGCGGTTGAAATTTAAATGACTTAAGTAGCGATCAAACTTGTGACTGCGAGATTCGATACAAACTGGGTCACAAAAAGTCTGTCTTTTGCTGTTTTTAGCATATGGCCAACATGAACTTTGCAGATTTATTTGTTATACAGAATGACATTCTACAGCCTGTGTAATGTTCTAAAATATTTCTGCTTAAATAAAAAATCGGGCGGTGAGGCACCACAGAGACTTGCCTCACCTCTATCTAAACATCCATCTATACTTTTGAAAACCCTATTTAAGATGAAGTTTTGTAGCTAACGTTCTGAAAAAAGGGGTTGAAATTTAAATGACTTAAGTGGCGATCAAACTTGTGACTGCAAGATCCGATTCAAACTGGGTCACGTAAAGTCTGTCTGTTGCTGTTCTTAGCATATTGCCAACATGAAATTAACAGATTTATTTGTTATACAGAATGACATTTTACTGCCTGTGTAATGTCCTAAAATATTTCTGCTGAAAAAAATAAATGGGCGGTGAGACACCACAGTGACTTGCCTCACCTCTATCCAAACATCAATCTATACTTTTGAAAACCCTATTTAAGACAAAGCTGTGTAGCTGTGGCTAACGTTCTGAAAAAAAGGGGTTGAAATTTAAATGATTCAAGTGGCGATCAAACTTGTGACTGCAAGATCCGATACAAACTGGGTCACAAAAAGTCTTTCTGTTTCTGTTCTTAGCATATTGCCAACATAACCTTTACAGATTTATTTGTTATATAGAATGACATTCTAAAGGTCTCTGTGTAATGTCCTAAAATATTTGTGCTGAAAAAAAATCGGGCGGTGAGGCACCACAGTGACTTGCCTCACCTATCCATACATCCATCCATACAAGTCTGTCTGTTGCTGTATTTAGCATTTGTACTTCAGCACTAACAGTAGCTGTTTTTTTCTACTTGAATTAGCAAAATGTATGGCGACCACTTGCAGTTTTTCTACCTCATGGGAAAGATATGTCATTTTTGGCCGTCCTAAAAGACTAACTGATGTTGATATGAGAACCTTGTATTGGCAAATGTGCTCACAGTGCAAAATGCTGCTTTGTAAAGACAGCACCAATAACTGCTTGCCTTTTTTTTTAATCAACGCTTTTCAACAACAACCTCTGATAAGTAGATTTGGGAAATCAACAGATTTTTGAAGCTGACAGCAATGAATACATCATTCCAAGACTCAGAGACTACTTAAAATGATGTAGCTGTTTGGTCTGTGGGCCTTGAATTTTGCTTTTCTAGGTTAATATTTTACATTTTAACAAAAAGTTCTTGAAGGACCAAACCACAGTCAGATAAAATCACTAGCATCGACGAGTAATGATTTGCACCGTCCACTTAAGCTCTCGCATCCCTTCTTCTTGAGAACCATTAAGTGCAAATCTGCCGATATCTGGCTAAATGCGATAGCTATTGATGAATTGACCAAAGAGGGATCAATAAACCAATTACTCCTTCGCTAAGGAGATAGTCTCTGACGTAAACAGTGATTAAAAGACCAGGACTGGGTCGCCAAAAAGTGCAAGAAACTCCAATAGGCCATGGCATTTGTAAAAAGCTAAATAATGGGACCAACAGAAACGTTCAAGTTTAATGCGAATTAGTTTTGTCTGGGGTTTATTTAAAATATGAACTCGATTTTTTTTACTAGTACTAAATAAAGTGTTAATAATAAGATATACTATGTTTGATGCTAAGAGCGAGGAACTTTTGCCCCCCCCCCGCACACACACAATAAACATACATGCATACTGGTTACTAAGTTAGAGTCCAATCACCGGTAGAATAAACATTTCTGTCTCCCTGGAAACCACACCTAAAGATGTTCCCAAAAGGACAAGGACAAACGAGGCCGACGAGACCCCATGGGGGAAGCGAAGACAGGAACCAACGCCAATAACGGGTGTGACATCCGCCCGGGAACATTTGAATTATTAGATTACATGAGACAACCGGAAAGCTCTCCCAGTGGGACACCGGGGAATCAGAAAACTTGAAAGAAGAACAATTTGGCCGGAAGAACCGACCACCTGGTCGGGGAAATGGATGTAAATAGCGTCAAGCTTTCTACAGCTCGACGCTGTTCTGTTCTGGACTGTCAATTTGTTGAGTCGCGGTAAGACGGACGCCCGGTCGATCGTGAAGGAAGCTTGTATTTATTTTGCTTGGAAGTGGTAAATAAACGACGCGAACATACTCTGGATTGTTCCTTTCCTATACAAAATCGAAGTATAAGACCCGGGACAGGTCAGACGCCGTGTTTGACTTTAATATCAGTATTAAATAATTTGTTTTTTAATCACAAAACATATATTTGCCTTATTATGTACATATATTTTATTTCTTACTTAAGATTTCATGAGCTTCTTCTCTCTCTTGTTTTATTCTTTTGTTCACACTCTCTGCTGCGTGGTTATTCCCCTTCCAGAGTTGGTTTCACTAATTCACTTTTTTTCTTTATTGTACGCCTCTGTCTCTCTCTCTCTCTCTCTTCACCTGTTTCTGTCCAGTGCTTCTCCCTGCGGTGAAAAAGATGTTGTCTCCCATCTGGCTGACTTCACAGCAGACTGACAGTCTGTTGCAGGCCTCTTGTGACTTCTCGCTGCATATTGTTCAACTCGCCGCCAGAATCCCCCTCGAATCAAAGAAGCTTGTGAACTAGCAACATTTTAGTTGGTGATGTTTACTTGCTTATTTTTTGCCCCTAATGTTTGTTTTTTTTTGTAGTTTTTATCTGGCTTATCCATAAAACAATGCTAACTTTTCCATTGGGGGAAGAATATTGATGACTCCTGGTCTTAACCAGAAATCTTAGTAACTCAAATGCAATCCATGCACTAGCCACAAAAACAAGGGGCGTCTTAATCATCCAGGTGATGGAAACCGCTCTCTATTCTTGACGTGTACTGCAGACGTGTCGCTAAAACTGAGCTAAACTCAACCATCTCTAACCCCTCGGAGATTCCTTGAAAGAACGCATGAATGTAATCTCGGCTTTGGCGAATGAAAAAAACCTTAAGCTCCCTCCGTCTTGGGCTGATCAATGTCAATCTCTGGATTTGATTGACTCCTGTGAACAGTATTTTTTTAAATAATGTTTCTTCTTGTGTTCTTATCTCAAAGAGTCTTTAAAGGGAGATCAAATGAATAACACCCCACGGTCCCTCGCTCAGATTATATGTCTTTAGAAGACACTCGGATTGGTAAATAAAAAATGCTAGCTGCGCTTCTTTTCTTTCCCGTGAATCGACAGTCATCTCGCATAGTTAATCGCTCTTTAGTGTCATTGTCTGCAGGGAAGACTCTGACACTGATATTACCTCAGTGTGATACGATTCTCCTCAAATCCGCGCCTATATTTAATTTGTTTACCCCTCCTCAAAACATTCGGATGCAACGTGACTAATGGTGGAGCATATGGCTCCTAGCGTTACTATATTATACACCCGGTGTTATTCAGCGTTTCCCCCTTTAATCCACGCTGCCGCAAAATCCTATTTTATTATCATTTTCTTATATTAGATTATAGGTATAATTCAATATCGCTAGAGTGCTAATTAAATTCCGTTAATTGAGACATGGAGCAGGCATGTTTCCAGGCCAGGACATGTCTGGTGTTAATGAGTCGCCTCGGCCGTCCTCGGCGGCCTCGCCGTTTGGGAGCGAACGAGATGAAAAAAAAGAGGAAGTGTGAGTCAGCAGTGAGAGTTTCGGCGAGTTGATTAAAGGTAGAGAGGCTCTTTCTGGGAGCGACAGATTAAGACGACGCGACTCTCTCATCTGCCTCAAAGACCGAACCATTTGATGTGGCCCCTGAAGGAGAAGCCAACACCCTTTTCCCTCTGCTGCAGGTCGGAACATAAAAAAAAAAAGAAAATCAAAACTAAAAAGCGGCTGCTACAATTTTGGCCGGGTCTGTTGCTAGACTTTTAATTGAAAGGTGACCTTCGCTACAAAATTGCGTGTGACTATCCAAAGAAAAACAAGGTTTGGACATTTGATTCAAACCATTTCAACTCATACCAGCTGTACACCAACTTTTATTCCTCAAATATGAACATTATTAAGTCATTTATAAAACCCATCATCATTATTATTTGACTGCGAATCTCACATAATGAATATAAAGAAAAATGATTATCAAAAATCCTTGAGACGACTGAAATACTTATTTTGAGGTTTAAATGTGCCGACGTTGCACTGAATTAAAGAACCAAGGAGTAAGAGTGAAAGCAACTTTTCCGATTCCCCCTAGTGTCGGAGCCCTGTAAATGCAATTAAGTGGCTCTTCCATTATTTTTCAAAAGAAAAGATCTGATCTGTGGCTTGCGAAGACTCACAGAATCGTTTGAGGTTAAAATGGGCAGACATTATGTGACGTTAAATACCCAATTAGTAAGATTTAAAGAATCGTTTCCGGATCCCCCTTGTGTCGGAATACTGTAACTGCAATGTAGTGGTTCTACATTTTATAATTTCTTAATTTCCACATTAAATATCTGCAACATTTTCATTAAAGAGCCCTATGAGGATTTGCTGATTTATTTAAGTATCAAAGGGCCGACATTATGCTGCATTAAATACAAAATAAGTCAGATTTTTAAGAACAGTTTCTGTATCCCTCTAGTGTCACTCTGTAACTGCAATATAGTGGCTTCCTCATTTTGACTATTCTTATTTTCCACATGAAAAGATCAGAAAATTCTTATCAAAAACCTTTGGGAAGATGAAG
Source organism: Callionymus lyra (assembly GCF_982586985.1). NCBI lineage: Eukaryota > Metazoa > Chordata > Actinopteri > Syngnathiformes > Callionymidae > Callionymus > Callionymus lyra. The sequence goes on from NC_141829.1 coordinate 14,401,757, forward strand.
AAGAGAATTATTTTAGGTTAAAATGGGCTGACATTATGTGACGTTAAATACCCAATAAGTAAGATTTAAAGAATCGTTTCCGGATCCCCTAGTGTCGGAATACTGTAACTGCAATATAGTGGCTTCCTCATTTTGCCATTTCTTATTTTCACTGTGTGCATTTACAAGTCAATAATTTAAAATATGATACCATATATAGCGAAACCTGAATCTGAAGTCTGTCCTTTTATTCAAGTTAAGTAAAAATATGCTCACATTTATTTTGGTTCTGACCATCGACATTAAAAATGACAAAATAAATGATCATGTAAGCGTTTTTTTTTTTCCACACGAGTGAGACACAAAGGGTGTTATGTTGCCGGCGAGAAGTGCGAGGACGGGAACAAAGATGTGAAGACGAGGTCAAGTGGCATTGTGTCAACACAAGTACACTGACGCACACAGTCGTGACTGCCCTGAGTCTGGTTCAGAGGAGGACTCTGCTCACTTGAGTCAAAACGTACACATACCACCCAAAACACACTTATTTGCTCTATTATTGTATATAATTGCAACATTTATATAAAGAAAAACATGATACATTGAATTATAGGTATATTTATTAACTATCTGTTGATGCAAATGTTTGAGTTTGTCGACAAATACAATTTAAAATGATCAAAAATGCACAAACCCTCAAAACTATAAGGTGGTAGATTATAGCAGGATAAAAAAAAGATTAAAAAAAAACAGTTAGAAAGCAGATTAAAATCCAGCTAAAGCGATAAAAAAAAGTTAAATCTGTCGTGATATTACCTCCACAATGAGGCTGGGGTCGCCACGGGGAACTAACTCGATTGATTTTATTGATTAAAAGCTCCACGATTCATAAAATATGGTGGTCGTGAATAATTCAGGTCCATCAGAGGTGTGTTGAAACATAATGAGGTGTGCGTGTGCGTGGGAGTGTGTGTTGTGCATGATTTATGTGGTATTCATATCCTGTATGTGAGAGGATGAATGTGCCTGCGAGCGCTTTTCATATTCAACATCCATATGTTCATCACAGTGACTCACACTTGACCTCCTTTCCAGAGGCTCCGACTGGACGGGAAATTCATCAAGTGTGGTCCGATGACGACACGATGAAGAGATGACCTTTGAACTGCACTTGTACAGATGACATCATGATGTACACTCACAAATATGGACTGAAACTTTACTGTTATTAAAGTGACGAACCTGAGGGTGAATTTTAAAAAATCATCTCAAATCTAAAAAGCTTCTGAAGATTAAAGATTAGAAGATTAAAAACATAACAAACCCCTGAGCTTGTTTTTTGATTTCTTTTTGTGTGCATGTGTATTTGTCTGTTGTTCTGTGTGTGTCTGAAGTTTGGTGTATATGTCTGTTGTTGTGTGTGTGTGTGTGTGCGTGTGTGTCGTTTGGTGTACATGTCTGTTGTTCTGTGTGTGTCTGTCATTTGGGTGTATAGGTTTGTGTGTCTGTCGTTCTCTGTGTGTCTCTGTTTGTGTGTGTGTGTCTGTCGTTTTCTGTGTCTCTGTTCGTGTTTGTCTGTTTGAGTGTGTGTCTCTGTTTGTGTGTGTGTGTGTGTATCTCATTCGTTCTCTGTTTGTGTGTCTGTGGTTCTCTGTGTCTCTGTTTGTGTGTGTGTCTCTGTTTGTGTGTGTGTGTCTGTTTGTGTGTGTATGTATCACTGTTTGTGTGTGTGTGTCTCTTTGTTAGCGTGTGTCTCTCTGTTTGTGTGTGTGTATCTCTGTTTTTGTGTGTGTCTCTGATCATGTGTGTGAGTGTCTCTGTCCGTGTGTGTGTGTGTCTCTGTTTGTGTATGTATGTGTCTCTCTGTTAGTGTGTGTCTCTGTGTTCTTGTGTGTGTTGATCGCGTGTGTGTTATTCTCTGTCTGTCTGTGTGTGTCAGTGTTCGTGTGTGTGTGTGTGTATGTATGCATTTATGTGTTTATAGGTGTGAGTGTGTGCGTGCGTGTTTCACCGAGTGGTTGTGTCTGTGTCCGCTTTTGTTTGTGTGAGGGGGGTTGTGCGTGCGTGTATTTCTATCAGTGAGTGTTTAAGTGTGTCTGTGGATTTGTGTATCTTCGTTTAAGTTTGTGACTTTGTGTGTGTGTTTTTGTTTTGAGGGTTTGCGGGGGGTTATACACGTGTGTGTCTGTTAGAGTCCGTTCAAGCATGTGTGTGTCCACCTGTGTATGTTTGTGTGTGTTGGTGTGAGTTAAGCTGTGTGTGACATTGTGTTATTCCCGCAGCTTAGCTCTTGAAGTTCTGATGTCGGACGTGTGTCCTTGAGGGGACAGTTGCCCTCAGACCTCCACGTCACTTTGGATAAGTGGTGTCAGGATCTTTGACGCTGATGTTTCTTCTGAGTGTAATTTACAGTTTGCTGCTCCTGTATGTTGGTGCGGCTCTTCACTTGTGGAGATTGTTTTTTCCACCCGACTGATCCCTGATGGACTAACGTGTGTGACCTCATACTGTCAGAACTTTCAGGTTCATCTCGAGGTAAAAAGGCCTTTTTTTCGAATTGTTTTTTCGAATTGTGCTTTTTGAGGGGAAATAAATGAAAAAATATAAAAAAAACACACATGTATTATACAAATGTTGATACTTATTACATATAATTAATAAATAAACATATACATATTTGAGTTCGTTTTTTTTTACATTAGTGTAATTCATTAAGAATGTTGATGGAAAATCTCTTGCATGGATTTCAATGAAAATTTCAGAAAATGTTGTTTAAAAATACAAGAAACAGAAAAATACCTTTTGGTTTCAAGTTACAATTTGGAAATAAGAATAATTTGAAGATAACTCACTCTACGTGGCGCAGAAGGAGCTTCTCCCAATCCTTTTTTGGACTGACTAAGAGTGTTAAGATAAAATAAGATATACCTTTATTCTACCCACATTGGAGAAACTTAAGATGTCACAGCAGTTCAAAAAAACAATAAATAATACATAAAAATTAAAACATAGAGTACAAATATTCTTTAAAAAAAAACATTGTAAAATGAACAAAATGTATATAAAATAGCATGTAATATGAAACACAAGAATGTATACAAATATTGTAAAAATATCAACAACAAAAAGGACAAGACAATAAAAATGAGCACAGGAAGTAGGAGGATGGAGTTCAAAAGGTAATTAAAATTAAGAAATTAGATAATTAAAATAAAGGCAGGACAATTATGTTATGTTTAAAATATATTTTCTTTTATAATTACCTAGTCATTCCCAGATTAATACCTTTTCACAGCACTCCCCTGACACCATAACTCATTTCCTGTGCGACGTGTGACCCATCATTCATTTTTCCACCGGAATATTTCCGCGGTAAACTTTTGTTTGCCTGCATTATACATCAAAGTTGCTGAATGATTTACAAGTAGTCCATAATTTACTGTTTGCCGTTCAAACACCGACCTCAAACATACGTAGTCCATTGCCTGAAGCCGCCTTTACACCTCTTCCTGTTCTAATTAACATTGTTTTTCTCTCTGGAAACGGTAATGAAATGCTGTAAGAACCGAGGAGGGTCAAATCCCAGCAAAAACAATGACGTCTTTTATGAGTGTTTTCTGGCTTAATTGATGAACCGTCAGACGTCTAGACGCTAAGATTTGAAGAGTCCTAGATGACGGGTTTCTGTTGAAAGCTCTTCCTCTGGAGGCCCCACCATCATCTGCTTTAATTGGATATCTGTCACCGAGTTCAGATTGAAAGTTATTAACCACGTAAGACGAGGAGGAAGAACCTCACCTGCCCTTCATCGTACTGGTTTTCACCCCCAACCTGCCGATTAAACAGATAATGGAAGGGAATTAAACTCCTCGGCGACCTCAGCCCGGGAGGACGGCGGTGACTGCGGGGAGAAACACGACTCTGCTGCAGCGTTTAGTCCAATCAGCAGCGTGAGGTTGGATGTCGATGGGAGATTTGACTCCTGCTGTGAAGAAAAGTGGAAGCTAAAAGACTGCTCCATCAAAAATAGATGTGGCTGAGATGGATTGTAGTGCACACGCCAAACATTTTCTTAAACATGCACACGGTAATCCTGCATGTTGCTGATGAGTGGTGAAAAACACTTAACAAACTTAAATTAACAACAGATATTGAACTAATGTGTTGATTTAAGTGTGTCTTAAATAGATGTTGGACTCTATTGTATCATCAGTGTCTGTTTGTACAAAACTCTGAAATATTTACATTAGAAAGCCTTTTTTTTTGGAGATGAAATGTTATTTACCATAACCACGCCCACTCTGCTGTGATTGGTCAAGCATTGAGGGTTCTTCACCTTGCATCGTCAATCCGAGTAGTCTCCAACTTCAAGGGACCTGTTGTAAAAACAAAGCAGGGTGTAATTACAGCTGACCATTATTACGGCATAAGGGACTCCGCTCTCGTAACCTCTCGTTTGCTGATATTTTAGACGGGGGAAACTTTATAAAGTAATAAGTTCAAAACATGGTCATGATGAGAGACTTACTGCATCCTGGAGAGAAAGACTTCAACATTTGAAATATGTGAGTGAGTCGATATATGTGTTGTCCTTTTATGTATCCTGACGGTATAAAGGCAACACAGCATATTTTTAAGACTATGGGGCGAACCTAATACATAAACTTACTCAAAAATCAACATGTGCTGATTCTGTATGTGCTTCCTGACTTTGAACCGAAATTATGTGGATCAGGGTGATCAAAAATATGTGAAAATGTTCCCGTTGTATCCTGTTATTGTGGCACCGCTTTTGGCTTTTTTGGCAATTGCGGACGAATAAGACAAAAAAGGAAAACCAGGGGGGTGTCCCAAATAACACACTTCTGCACTGACACTTAATATTTTGAGTACACAAGTGCATCCCGATGAGCAGTGTACGAAAATGTTGTGCGCAATGAGCACTCAATTGGCCAGAATGATTGGGTGTGGATCGATGGACACTTTCCACCCAGCCATCTTAGTGACGTAGATGACGCTAGACAGAAGCTATGTCACTGATGGCGCGTCTTTGGAGCAGATACCGACACAAATGTCTCAAGTAAACACTTGTTCTACCACAAAACCACACAACAACAATAGTGACACAATGAAACACAACTTAATAATTTGTTTCAATTGGCAAAAAGTGCCGTCAAGTGTCGTCGATAGGGTTCAAACAGTTGCAATCAGCGTTAAAAAGTAGTAGAAGAAGAAGCTGTCGAGTCGAAATTTGAGTGTGCGCAAGTAAGTGAACCGTCTTACAGTGTACTGTAAAGCAGTGCACTTAGAGAAGTGCGAGATTTTGTGGTTTAGTCCAGACACAGACCAAAGAAAGAACAATCTCTGCAGGACCCTTAAGAGGATAACAATGCTGACTCAAGTTCTCTTTATAGATATAGATTGTTTGAGGGTTGCTAGAAAAACATCTTTCTTTTTGGTCCTGGGTCAGGAAACTGATTTAAAGTCTCAAGTCCAAATTCTGGTCACGCTACTTTTCACGACACAATTCTCGAATCATCGTAGTTTCAGCTGGTTACCTGATTGTAGGACAGGAATCAGGTGGACTTTGAATCTTCAGTGCAACATGCCTATCCATTTGTTTAGTAAGTAAGTAAGTAGGTAAGTAATTTTTATTTGTATAGCGCTTTTCCAGACCAGGGTCACAAAGCGCTTCAACAATCAAAACAGTATTCAATAAAGTATATATTTTAAAGATCAAGATAAAATTGATAACACAACAGGAGTTCCAGAAAATCAAGGAAAAGCCTGAACAAGTGTAAAATTATTGCTAAATGGGATGTCAAAGGAGTTGTTGTTTTAATGTATACTTTGTTCTAACAAATACTTGCATAATAAGCTCCTTGGCAGTTGTAATTATTGACGCAATGTCTTTCTATTCATCTAAATGGAGAGAATAAATCCACGGAAACATCACCTGCAGCAGACGAAGGAGAAAATGTGGATCTTCACTAGGAAAAAAATAAGTAAACAATCATATTAAAGGAGGTGTCGGGCAGCGCTCAGTGTCTCCTCGCTGCAGTTGCTAGGTAACAAGTATGTGAGGGGGGAATCCTCATTATGAAATACTGGAAAAAATGTGTCATTAATCTGTGATTTTCGCAGCCGAAAGTATTTGAATGCTGGTGTAAAAAAGTATCGTAACCAGCTCGACTGAAGCGACTCACGGTGTTCCAGGAGCGAGTTTAATGGACTCTTGGAAAAAGAGTTTTTGAAGCAGGTACCATGTTTGTTGTCGGCGACATCAAAAGCCTCTATGTTCTCCGTGTCACGCAGCAAGAGAGGCTCGGTTATTTACAATCCCTTCCTCTTAACTCCACTCTCGTCAACAGTTGCCTCCGCAGAGAATCCACCACCCTCCACTGAACAGGCTTATTTTTAGCATCCATGGATTGTGAGAGTGCACTTGTTTTATTTCCGTCCTACTGTCTCTGCCTGAAGGACCCGCAATTATTCGCTGCCCTTCAAGTATGCAGAGTCATTTTCCTCAAGCGAACATTCGCCACATGGATGAACAAGAGGAGCGAGATTTATGAAGGTTCAGCGCGACTCGCGTTTCCTTCGGGCCACTCGCTCCGTAAGCCTCTTTGTGTTCCGTCGAAACATCACCTCGGAGGATTGGATAATCTACCAACCAGAAATAACTCCAGATCGATTGTTTTTTCATTTCGCCAAGATGAATCATTCTTTTCTTGGTTACTTGGAAGTATTTTTTGATTCATTTGTTCATTCATCTTTAGCCATGATCTTCATAAGGGGGGGTACGTTTAATCAGTCGCCCACACACTCTCCTCTGTTGAGATGCTTCCAGACCAGAATGGAGATCTAGAAAAGATGAATCTTAGATAAGTCATGGTGTTAAGATTCAAGACTCTTGGTCTCATCATTTTTTTTACTCACCATTCCTGTCATGAAAGATTAAAAAGGAGACTCAGAGGTGGAAGGCAACGCTCGAGAGTCGCTAATGACTAGCGTCTTTTTTTCGGGCGATAGATTCAGAAAAAAAGCTGTCGAAGGCTAAAAGAAGGAGAAAAACATTGGAGGGTTTGCAGATTTTAAAAGCAGTAACTTGCTTAACATTTGAGCTACATAGCACTAGTTAATAGTAATAATAAGGGAGTAGTTAGCTCATCACCGCTTTTTGGCTTTTTTGACCAAAGACAAAAAATCATAGCCTCTGGGGGCCATCCTACACTCGCTACCCTAAAAAAATAGTTTGGGATCGTTTGACCCGCTTTCGTTTGGAATTCGAAAATTCGTCCCAACTATGGACGAAGCGAGCTGATTGGTCCCTGCTATCTCCGCATCGTCAGGGCTTCACGCCATCATCAACATGGCCGACGCGGAAGCCGACACTAGCGATACCAGTAGCTTGATTGAACAGGTGATTTCGACTGTTCTTGCTGATATAGACGGAGTTAGGGTTAGGGTTAGGGATAGGGTTAGGGTTAGGGTTAGGGTTAGGGTTAGGGTTAGGGTTAGGGTTAGGGTTGAGAGGGTTAGGGTTAGGGTTGAGAGGGTTAGGGTTAGGGTTAGGGTTAGGGTTAGGGTTAGGGTTAGGGTTAGGGTTAGGGTTAGGGTTAGGGTGTCGAAGGGTGTTGTTTTGTTGGGTTAATAAACCCAACAAAACAACACGGTCAAATGAATAATAAGGCGATCTGATTGGATAGCGGTATGGAAGGGTCAACGAGGGGTCATCCAATGGGAAGAGGCCTTGCCCAGCGTGCACCACATGATGCCTTCATTACCTGATTTAGATTTTCTTTTTAGGGTAGCGAGTGTAGGAACCACCGATAGAAACAGGATGGCACCCAGGCAAGAGAAATCAGGCTAAGTCCAGACGTAGAGTAGTTTCGTCGCGGATATTTTGGGGCCAAGAAGATCTCTGTAGGACCCCTGTTCCACCTCTGAGAGGGTCACCAAGCTTGTTTTATGGAAGCAGGAAATATAAATGTAGAAATAATAAAGTTTCACTTCATTATATAACAGAAGGTTGCCGGTCCGAACCAGAATGAGGTCTTTGGTGTGGACCTTTAGTCCTTGGAGCTTGATGCAGTTTAATGTTTTTTTTACTTCTGGACAGATTAAGAAAATATTAATGTCAAGTATGCCATGGTGTTCTCTCAAGACTCTTGGTCTCAGTCATGAAATGTTTCTATTTTTTAACTTACAATTGATGTCCTTAAAGAATATAAAGGAGAACCAGGAATTGAAGGTACACAAGGTAAAATGATCAAATACAATATAATTAACAGGAAGTCCAAAAAAAATACAATACACAAAAGGTCAAAAAGATGGCAGAAAACAAATTCTTAATCTTAATCAAATTCTTAAACACGTCCGTTCTCTTAGTCCAAGTTCCATTTTTTAAATAGTCAAAACAAAAAGAGCAATAACTAATAATCCACGGGCAGAACTGTGAACGAGCTGACGCTGGTCTGCAGAAGCCCAGCGTATTTAAAGGAAGAATGATTGACAGATGGTCAGTGGTTGTGTGTTGTTAGGAGGTCCAGCCGTACACCATCTGGAAACTACCACGTCAACTAATGGAAGGAGGGCAACGAGGAAGCAAATCAACAAAAATAAAATGTATTGAAAAGAGGATCATAAATGTAACCATCCTATCAGTTTTATGTGTCGACAAAAATGACATGTTCTGCATAGACTTTGGACTTTCTTTTATTGTGATTGCACAGCAGTGAAACTGGCAACATAATTTCGTTGCTTGGCAACCATTTAAAAAACACAGCAGAGAGATGAATATATAAAAAGTATAATTATAAATATTAATAATTTAAAAATAGTGCAATATAGTATAAACAGAATCAATAAATAACATTATAAATATTGCATATAATAATTTATGTATATAAAATGATATATATAAATTAGTTTACAATAGTGCTAATATGTTATAAATAGAATAAATACATAATTTTTTAAATAGTGCAGAGCTTAAGTCATATCTGATGGGCAAAGGAAAGAAGCTGTTTTTATATCTTTCTATTCTGCAGCAGATGCTGCGGAACCTTTACATTACCTTTACATCATACAATTAAATGACTGAAGTTTAACAAATGTAGTAAAAAAAAAAGAAAAAAAAGTCTTCCGGCTCCAACTTTCAAGAAATCTGATTTCACACTCCTAGTCCCAGAAAATGTGCATTACTGTGAATCTCTTTGAAGATGTGCTGCACTTTTGTACTTCAAGATGACACATGTATGCAAGAATACTCCAGAGAAGTCAATTCAAAGATAATCAATTATACATGAAGCATTCGAAGATTGGTCAATAGGAGAGCGACAACTATTAGAGGCAAAGGATTTACATAATGTATAGAATTAACGCATGTGAAACCCTTCATAAAACACAACACATGTGTTCACACGACACATAAATGATCACAAGAAGCTTTCTCTGTTTGATTACAGCTCAAAATGGTTTGATTACAGTTAATGTTTTTTTTGATTACAGTTGAAAATGGTTTAATTAAAATTGAAAATAGTTTGATTACAGTTGAAAATTGTTTTGATTTCAGTTAAAAGTTGAAAATTGTTTGATTACGGTTGAAAATTGTTGGATTATAGTTGAAAGTTGTTTGATTATAGTTGAAAATTGTTGGATTATAGTTAAAAATTGTTTGATTATTGTTAAAAATTGTTTGATTATTGTTGAAAATTGTTTGTTTATAGTTGAAAATTGTTTGATTACAGTTGAAAATTGTTTGATTACAGTTGAAAATTGTTGAAAATTGTTTGATTATAGTTGAAAAGTGTTTGATTATTGTTGAAAATTGTTTGATTACAGTTGAAAATTGTTGGATTATAGTTGAAAATTGTTTGATTACAGTTGAAAATTGTTGAAAATTGTTTGATTATTGTTGGAAATTGTTTGATTACAGTTGAAAATTGTTGAAAATTGTTTGATTATTGTTGAAAATTGTTTGATTGTAAAATTCTACAATTGTACATATGTATATTTAATGTTTACAAAAACCAAACGTTAAAGTCTATGACGGCATAAACACAAAGATACACTGTAGTCCGACCTAAACGAAGAAGATAAGACTGAATAAACACATAAATATATTTTCAAACGACATGAGAGGCGACGCTGTCACTACATTCATTAAGACGAGACGACGATTAACAAACAAAGCTGTCACCTCGCGGTGAATCTTAATTAATCCACATCAAATGGCATCTTGAGATTGACAGGCCGAGGAGACTTAACAAGCTAATATCCATGATAAGTAGATATTCCTGCTGCTCGTCTTTCTTAACCTCCACTAATTACACAAACCCCACAGAGCAACCTTAACCTCGCACATATACGATATATATCTCCAATCAATATCTGTCTGTGTGTAAGTCAGCGGCGTCTGTATTTACAGCCGTGTGCCGCGTGGCTTCCTGTGGTGGAGGAAGAAGAATAATGCATCTCTCGCCGCCCGCGCTCTCAGAAGCCATATTTCTGACAAAAGGCGGGCGACAGTTGCTTATTGATCTGAAAGAAGACGTGGCAAGTGAGGCGGCGATAAACGGAGCGTCGGGTAATCTTCGTGTTGCTGTTCCGTGTCCCCTTTTCTTAGCTCCATTTCTTCACACTATTGGCATTTTTTGAGGCCCAGATGGATTTTTGACTCAGGTGCAAAATGATCTGTTTTGCAAACGCCTACACGAGTCGTTTATCGTACGAACGCAAAAAAAAAAAAACCCACCGGAGGCATCTGTGGCGGCCGCACGTGTACGGGAGCGTGTGCTTGTTTGAAGGCGGCTGGATCTTTTTTTTTTATCGATATCTCCAGACGAACACGACGAAAAAAAAACAACGAGCGTATCCAGATAGTCGAGGCCAGCTGTTCTTAAACACCTGGATCATCAAAAAAAAAAAACCTGAGTTTCTGGCGCCGACAGATAAAGTGAAACAAGTCACGAGAAGATCCTGACAAGGAAACAGACGTCTCATCTCCCGCCGCTGGTGTTTTGGCTTTCATATTCCGCTAAAGCATTCTAATCCCTCTCTTAATACCGTCTCTCCCAGACACAACTTTGATCACTGTCATTTTGCAAACTTGCCGGATTGAAAGGATTGAATTATTCATCCTGTTCCCCGGGTCTGGGTCTCTGCTCTGCTGGTTCTGTCGAAGGACTTTCTAAAGGGAAACCACCGGATCTGATCGTGTAGAAGATCATTGACATGTGAATTGTGAAAAATTGCTTTACAATGAATCATAATTATACTTATGAAATATAGTTGAAGACTTTCTAACTTTAATTAAACCATTTTCAAATGAATACATGATTTCTTAACTAAATATAACAATTTTATACTGTATTTTGTAAACTCTTATCAAACTATTTTCAACTAGAATCAAACAATTTTCAACTAGAATCAAACAATTTTAAACTGTAATCAAACAATTTTCAACTATAATCAAACAATTTTCAACTGTAATCAAACAATTTTCAACTGTAATCAAACAATTTTAATCTATAATCAAACAATTTTCAACTATAATCAAACAGTTTTCAACTAGAATCAAACAATTTTAAACTGTAATCAAACAATTTTCAACTATAATCAAACAATTTTCAACTGTAATCAAACAATTTTCAACTGTAATCAAACAATTTTAAACTGTAATCAAACAATTTCCAACTGTAATCAAACAATTTTAAACTGTAATCAAACAATTTTCAACTGTAATCAAACAATTTTCAACTATAATCGAACAATTTTCAACTATAATCAAACAGTTTTCAACTAGAATCAAACAATTTTAAACTGTAATCAAACAATTTTCAACTGTAATCAAACAATTTTCAACTATAATCAAACAATTATCAACTATAATCAAACAATTTTCAACTGTAATCAAACAATTTTAAACTGTAATCAAACAATTTTCAACTGTAATCAAACAATTTTAAACTGTAATCAAACAATTTTCAACTATAATCAAACAATTTTCAACTATAATCAAACAATTTTCAACTAGAATCAAACTGTTTTCAACTAAAATCAAACAATTTTCTACTTTAATCAAACAATTCTCAACTAGAATCACAGTTTTCTACTGGAAATAAAAAACTGTAATTAAACCATTTTGTTCTGTATTTGAAGATATTTGTTAACAATTAGCAAACACTTCTAACCTATAATCAAACAATTTTAAACTGTAATTAAAAAAAATAATAAAAATATTCTTCTTCTATGTGTGGCATCTCAGTAGAAGGTTAGGTTTAGGGTCTGATTTTAGAGGTACTTCACTGGATCACAGTTTCTATGCTTTCTTCAATATATATCAAAAGAAAATCTACTTTTTCTACGACTTGGTTTTCCAAACTTCACCTCCAACTATAATCCCAATAATATTTTGCCATACAATAGCACCGATCTTTCAACCCCTTGTAAAACACACGTTACTCAGCTCATCATCCAAAGTGATTGTAGTCGGGGTTGTATCACATCACCGTACGACCTGAGATTTCAAACGTAATTGGCAGGAGGATCTTTTTTCAAACTACCAGGAGCCTCGGCCTCAATCATCTCTATTATCTAACATTTGTATTGGTTTGAACAGATACAAAGGAGAAAAGTGCCTTCCTGACCTCTACCTTTAGAAAAAACCCAGCCAGAACTCATGACTCATCGGCTTCCTTGAAAAATAAATTGCAAAAAAAGGATCTATTCAAACAAATCAAATGGCATCACCGTGTACAAAAGTAACATCTGAAACTTCTCAGTCATCATTTTAATAAACATTAAAACAAGGATAATTACCAGGTACAACTGCAGACTCAACTCAACTCTCTGGATGTATCACAGTTTAATATAAGGAATAAAAACATTGACAGAGATCAGTCCATGTGAACTGGTATCAACGCAGTTATGTAAGAAAACATTTCCTTATGTAACGGCATATGTTCCCCAGGTAGAGTGCAGATGCAATCTTTCTATCTGGCCCTTGCTCTTCACTTACTTGAACCGCCTCCTCTGATCATTTTAGACTTCCACGATCCACTTTCTGAGAGCAGGTTTTTGTTGTTTTTTTCTCGTCTGTCTTATTCCGAGACAAAAATGAAGCCTGAATTTCTTGTTTATGTATTTCAAAAACAATCTGCGATTGGAGGAAGACATTTTTCTTATAAAGTTTCTAAAACAAGAATCTATTTTCACTGTATTGAAAGTTTTTTTTTTTAACTCTTTAAGGCAGTTTTTTGTCTTACATATCAGGTAATAACGGGCTCTTATTTTAATTTATTTAGACGAAAATTAAATCAACAATTTTCTACGGTAATCAAACGATTTTCAAATATAATCAAACAATTTTCAGCTATAATCAAACAGTTTTCTATTGTAATCAAACAATTTTCAATTGTAATCAAACAATTTTCAACTATAATCAAACAATTTTAGCTATAATCAAACAGTTTTCTATTGTAATCAAACAATTTTCAATTGTAATCAAACAATTTTCAACTATAATCAAACAATTTTAGCTATAATCAAACAGTTTTCTATTGTAATCAAACAATTTTCAATTGTAATCAAACAATTTTCAACTATAATCAAACAATTTTCAGCTATAATCAAACAGTTTTCTATTGTAATCAAACAATTTTCAACTGTAATCAAACAATTTTCAACTATAATCAAACAATTTTCAACTATAATCAAACAATTTTCAACTATAATCAAACAGTTTTCTATTGTAATCAAACAATTTTCAACTATAATCAAACATATTTTAACTGTAATCAAACAATTTTCAACGGTTATCAAACAATTTTCAACTATAATAAAACAATTTTCTACTATAATCAAACATATTTTAACTGTAATCAAACAATTTTCAACTATAATCAAACAATTTTCAACTATAATCAAACAATTTTCAACTATAATCAAACATATTTTAACTGTAATCAAACAATTTTCAACTATAATAAAACAATTTTCTACAGTAATCAAACAATTTTCAACTATAATAAAATAATTTTCTACTTTAACTAAACAGTTTTCTACTGTAATCAAACAAATCAAGCTTAATATGCTTAAATCATGTTTTTATTTAATTTAATGTAACATTTTTTTCAAATTTTAATATAAAGACACTTTTTTTTTAACCTTTTTTATGTTCATTTAAATCTTACTTCACAACATATACTCACAAAATTGACAAAAACTGAGGACAAACAAAAACCTTATGGTCATATTTATAGACTAGCAATAAATAATAGGAAAACATACTAAATGAAATTTAGTTTCTACATCGAAACGGCAGCATGTGGCCCCCATGCCACACAGGTTTCAGCTATTTTCTGAGTGAAATTTCAATTTTGTTTCAATTTCTGCTCACAACACACGCGCTTAAAATAAATAAGTAATGCAGGTTAGATGTCTGCCATGACGACAGCCATTCAGAGACCCGCTGCTTGAAGCCTTCTGCTGCCATTGGCTGGACTTCTCCACCAATCACTGGGAGCTACCAGAGGGAAGAACGCTTGTTTTGAGACACACTCGCTAAAAACAATGGCAGTAATCTCACTCGATATGAGTTCGACTATCTAAACTTTCATGTATTATACAAATATTTTTAATTATTTTATTTTAAAGATCTTGTCATTTTCATATACATATAAATGCAAGTGTGATTAAAAAATAATTTATTTTAAAATGGATTAAAAAGAAAACTCATACGCAGCTCACAGGTGGTGAGTTGTGCTATTTTTAGAACATGCCTGCGGGCGCCTCATATAGTCCTTGCGGGCGACCTGGTGACCGCGGGCACAGTGTTAATGACCCCTGATATATATGATAGTAAAAAGTCCCTATCTTTCTCACAGTAATAGTACACGAAAGCCCTAATGTTGCAACACAACATTTGCAAATCAAAATCCCACAGAATGGCCAACGCTTGCGGTGTTGACGTCAAGCTCTCCCATGGGAGAAACAAATCTACTGAGCGTTCCTAGCGATTCGGTAAGTAAAACACATTTGTAAACATCCACTCTTCGCCCTCGTCATTCTCATCAAGGCCGACATAAGCAGGCTTTATCTATCTGGTTACATTTTTTTTATGCTACCCTAAAACGATCGTGTAGGAGAAAACGATCCCGTTGCCGTTGTGAATGGAATAACAAACGCTTGGATGGCTCTATAAAATGATGTTAGCGCTTCCTTTATCATTGAGCAATGACAGCTGTTTACTGGGGCTGCAGGCAGAAACAGTGTCAGACATGATTAATCAAGAAATGTGATGATGCAAAATGATGAGGAAGGGAAAAAAAAAAAAAGATTACTGCGAGATGTATTGGCTATGGAGTTTTAACAGGTTTGCCAGCCACTGTAATCACTCTGTCTGGTGAATGTGACTTGAATTAGTATTGAGGACTGAGAGATGAAGACACACTTAGAGATGGAAGAGGAAGACAACAAAGGAGGTTCACAGATCTTCTAAATCAAATTTCGTTCATTTTCTACTTACCCTTATGCTGACTAAGGGTTGGGATTATTTCAGAGTAATCTGTTCCTTTTTGGAGTTATAGGCAAAAATGTTTGTTCATTTTAATTGAAGCTCAATTGTTTAGTCACCGTTTTTCGTCCACAAAGACGTACTTAAAATCTTCTGGATGGATGGATGGATGGATGGATGGATGGATGGATGGATGGATGGATGGATGGATGGATGGATGGATGGATGGATGGATGGATGGATGGATGGATGGATGGATGGATGGATGGATGGATGGGTGGGTGGGTGGATGGATGGATGGATGGATGGATGGATGGATGGATGGATGGATGGATGGATGGATGGATGGATGGATGGATGGATGGATGGATGGATGGATGGATGGGTGGAGGGAGGGAGGGAGGGAGGGAGGGAGGGAGGGAGGGAGGGAGGGAGGGAGGGAGGGAGGGAGGGATGGATGGATGGATGGATGGATGGATGGATGGATGGGTGGGTGGGTGGATGGATGGATGGATGGATGGATGGATGGATGGATGGATGGATGGATGGATGGATGGATGGGTGGCTGGGTGGGTGGCTGGGTGGGTGGGTGGGTGGATGGATGGATGGATGGATGGATGGATGGATGGATGGATGGATGGATGGATGGATGGATGGGTGGAGGGAGGGAGGGAGGGAGGGAGGGAGGGAGGGATGGATGGATGGATGGGTGGGTGGGTGGGTGGGTGGGTGGGTGGATGGATGGATGGATGGATGGATGGATGGATGGATGGATGGATGGATGGATGGATGGATGGATGGATGGATGGATGGATGGATGGATGAAGACGAAGACCACTAAGCCCCAGCCATACTACATTAAAATGAACAAACATTTTTGTCCATAACTCTAAAAAGAAACAGATTACTCTGTAAATAATCCCAACCATTATTCGACATGAGGGTGAGTAGAACATGAATGAAATTAAATAAATAGATGTTTGCTAATCTTTCACTTGATCCCACATTTTGTTAGTTTTTTGCTTATTTTTCCTAGTTTTTTATTTTTTGAAAAAAATGTGGAGAAAAAAAATCACGCCATCTTTACCCGTCTTAACCCAGGGGTTCCAAAAAACTGGACTCTGTCGGAAGTCATGTACTAATTTACTACAGAACAATCTTGAGCAATAACAATCATTTCAGACAGTAATAATGAATACTATGTCTCTCACAAACCAGTACTCAGTCTTGGCCCAGTCGTTCGGGGGAACTGGTCTTAAGGATAAAGGAGGGAAAAAATGAGGGTCTGGCTCTGGGGAGGACAACCAGGGTTTCTTTGATCTTTTCCGTCATTTTAATTCATAACAACGGCAGCCATGAATCTGTTTAAAAAAAACAACATTTTGTCCTTACCTTACCTTACCGTACCTCAAGGCAGTGAGCCCAGCCTGGTCGGACCCCCCGCCCGAGGTCTCTTGCCAAGTTTGAATCCAGCAAATGTATTTCCCCCGCAGAAGTAGAATACCACATGTGAGGTTCTGTGACAGCTTTTTATTGGATGAGTGGACACTTGCCCTCCCTTGGATGGAAGTCCTTGTTTCATCTGCAAATTGCCTCGGCGTCCCATCATGCTGGTTCATGTTCTGACACACAAAAACCTTTTTTGGATTTGGTCTCTGTGGATAAACTGGCTTTCATTCGGCTTCACAGCCTCCTGGAAAAGAAAGTGTTTATCATTATTTT
This sequence comes from Callionymus lyra, assembly GCF_982586985.1. Classification (NCBI taxonomy): domain Eukaryota; kingdom Metazoa; phylum Chordata; class Actinopteri; order Syngnathiformes; family Callionymidae; genus Callionymus; species Callionymus lyra. The sequence goes on from NC_141829.1 coordinate 14,418,978, forward strand.
TTTTGTCTATCTATAGAGAAGAAGCTTGTATTTCAAGTCTTCCATTCCCTTCAACGTAGGGGTTTAAAGACTGGGGTTCTGGGTCTAACCTATATACTGGAAATAGATCGCCCCCTGCTGGCTTAGAGAGCATCAAGTGACTTGTGTATATTTCTGTAGAAAATATAATCACATTGTAGCCTATTTAGCTCATGGTTTGTTTTGATGGGTGCCCATGAGCAACTGAGCTAACCAGCCACTGTATTATTATAGTTTATTACCAAAACAAATATATCTACAACCTCTATTGTACTGTGTAACCACGCCCACTCTGCTGTGATTGGTCAAGCATTAAAGGTGTTACTCGGAAGTCTCCATCTCCATGGGACTCGTTGTATAAACAAAGCGGGCGTGATGACAGCTGGCTGGTGGAGGAGTGAAGCCCATCGTTCCGTCATAATGGACTCTCGTAACCTCTTATTCGCTGAGATTTCAAACTTTATAAAGTAATAAGTTCAAAACATGGTCATGATGAGGGACTTACTGCATCTTGGAGAGGAAGATTCAACATTTGAAACATGTTAGTGAGTCAGGAGAGTAGGAGTTTGATATTATTTCCCCTTTAAGTAGAAAACTAATTTTTGTCCTAAAGAGTAAAATCACCTTTTTATAGTTTATTATTTTGAGTGTTAGGTTCCTGAATACAAAGGGGCCAAACTCTATTAGCAGTGGAGACCTCGGGTTAAATATGTTTGTTTACCAAACCGTCTCTAACAGGAAGTATGATCTGATTGCGAAATTTGTCTTTTACTTTTGGAGTCTCTATACGTCCTAATTTTTGTGCGTTTGTCCTCTTTCACCAAATATGTTCAATTTATTTTCCGACCCATTAGTTTAACTGAAGTAATAAAGTTGATATCAAAACTTTTTTCATTGCTTATCTTATCTTATACACTGATATCATCTTAATAGTTCACAATATCAACATGAACATTAAAGGGATTTTTAGCTTAACATCGGACGGGCCAAATTAAAAAACTTGGCAGGGCTAGATTTGGCCCCCGGGTCTTGAGTTTGAACCAGGGAACCAGCAACACCTCATGGTCACCATACCACTCATTTAAGTCTATTCTATTGTACTTTATTTTCCTCCAAATTAAGCTGAATTATTCAATTATTTTGTCACCTATCTCGGTTTTACTTCCCATCCTTTCCACCCGTTTTTTTTCCAGATATGGTTTGTTCACAGTACATTAAACATCACGGCGAAGAAGAAAAAAAAAGCCAAAAAATCTTCAATAATGTCACACACTTTTTTATAGTGTTTGCGTTTGTGCTTAACAAGTACAAGTATCAACCTTTCCAAATGAAGTGTTACTTTGATAAGCGAGTGGAAATTGCGTAGCAGCGTGTCCGGTCGCCACAGGTCACATGATGTTAAAAATGCATCAATCTGGAATGAAACAACTAGCAAAATATTCTATTCAACTTAAAAAAAAAAATAACTTGGTAAAATAGTTTTATGAAGTACCCAAAAATACTGCGGTCAAACATGGAAATGGATTTAAGGTAATACAATTAAGGCTAAACATTGTCTATTACCTTGTTCTTTGTATAGTCAATAAGAGGAGCATGCAATCAACGAAACATTGTCACGATTTTACATTAAACAACGAAAGCAGTCAACTCAAAACATGTATATGTCACCACAACTCAGAATCATGTAGGTTTTTCCACTCCTTATATGGCTTTGTGCAATTCCCCCACTGCGATGAGACAGTTGGTTGTTTTTTTTTTGTAAAATATATCAGGTTCATGCCCAGAAACTAGTGAGATTCTGTTCTTCATGCGATGTTTTCTTACATGCCAGATTGTGCTAATTGTACATTATCCTAGAAAAAGAAAGAAAAAATAAGGGTTTGTTAAATCCAGAAATGTGCTCAGTTCAAGAACCCTACTTGATATAAGGTATATGTGCACATCGTCTACCTATAAGAACATCAGTAATAAATAAGGAATTGTACAAAGTAAAATAAAAGTTCAGTCCAATGGCAGGAATCGGTCGCTTTATGTAAAGCGGTCCGAGTTCATCTTGCGGAGTTTGGGGGGTAGGTGCCCGTCCATGCGCCCGCCTCCTCCCGCCAGTCGCTGCAGCTTGGGAGGTAAGTCCGCCACGGACTTGCTGATGGGCTCCGTGTTAATCTTGGAGGCTTTACCCCCGTGTTTGTCGTCGGACACGCCGGGGACGGAGCTGATTCGCTGCAGCTTCATGGGCAAGTCTCCGAAGCTATAAGTCATTTCCGAGGTGGTGGAGCTCATCCTGAGCAGCTTCTTGGGGAAGCCGTCCCTGCCGGTGATCTTCTGGAGTTTGGTGGGCAGCTTGGTGGTGCTGTCATTGTCCTCCAGGGTCTCCAGGCAGTCCAGCGAGCTGTTCTTCTCCCTGCTGTTGCACAGGGACGGCGCCATGAGGGGCGAGGCGAGGAGGAGGGCCTCCTCTTGCTCCTTCACGCTGTACGGCGGCGTGGGCACCTCGAAGGTGGCGTGGAACTGGGAGTAGTCCACCTTGAAGAAGCCGTCCTCCAAGGAGATCACCGGGAAGAAGCGATGTCCCCAGAGAACCTCGTCCTCCGTGTAGGAAGTCCTCGCTTGGCAGGTCATCCCTGTCGAACGACAAAAAAAAAAACACAAACGTTTTCATTTTCTTGCTGATGAAATCCTGCGACCACGTGCCGCAGACGAAACGCCTCGTGATGAAACGATTCACGATGGATAATTGAAAAGAGTCGCGCTGATTTAATTATATGCTTGGACCGACCCATTTGTATTCTGGCGATTTTTCAGATTGCAAGGCAACGTTAGAGGAAATTGGATTAATGGTAGGCACTTCTTGATGAACCGAAAGAGCAAATAAATCCAATTTCTGCTCATGGATATTAAGAATGAGTCACCTCTCAGAAAAACATGAGGATGATTAAGGCAGTTAGCAGATGCTCACAGGGATTAGTGCGCGAGAGAGATCAGGGAAAGTTGCAAACAAATGGTCATAAAAGAAACCGACTGTTAACTTAAAAGCATAAATGGCATTTAAATAGATAAAGATAATGAACAAAAAGCAATTACATTATATCTCATAACGTATAACACAAACTATTTTGGATGGTACCGTTAAAGAAATGGGACAAAACAGATCACATGACATAAATATTAGGAACATTTAAAGGATAGAAAAGATCTTCAAATGACGCAGAAAACAGCGAGCATTCAGTAGCATCATAAATACATACATGTGACAACATAAGTTACATTGGAAATATATATTCTGTGAAGTGAAATTAAAACGTATAAATATAGAGGAGAAACTGTGCATTGCATCAAAATTAATAAATGCTTGAATACGGTTGAAAATTCTTTGACTACAATTGTACATGTATGATATATAAAAAAGATATGATTTAAAGTGTAGTTGAAATTGTTTGACTATAATTGATATTGTTCCGTCAGAATTGTTTAATTACAGTTGAAAATTGTTTGATTACAGTTGAAAAGTGTCTGATTTTAATTGAAAATTGTTTGATTTCAGTCGGAAATTGTTTGATTTCAGTTGAAAAGTGTCTGATTTTAATTGAAAATAGTTTGATTTCAGTCGGAAATTGTTTGATTTCAGTTGAAAATTGTTTGATTACAGTTGAAAATTGTTTGATTACAGTTGAAAAGTGTTTGATTTTAATTGAAAATTGTTTGATTTCAGTCGAAAATTGTTTGATTTCAGTTGAAAATTGTTTGATTTCAGTTGAAAATTGTTCGATTACAGTTGAAAACTGTTTGATTACAGTTGAAAACTGTTTGATTACAGTTTTAAATAATAACATTATAATTGACAAATGTTTGATTTCAGTTAAAAAATTCTTGGATTACATTTAAAATCGTTTGATTATTGTTGAAAACAGTTTGATTGCAGTTAAAAAGAAAAATTCATTACACTTAAAAATTGTTTGATTACAGATGAAAATAGTTTGATTAAAATTGAAAAATGTTTGATTGTTATATATATATATATATATACATAAATATATATAATGGTACTGAAATATATGCTATTATCACAAAAAAGTGAAGCATAAGATCAATTGAAAGTTTCATTTCAAGAGGCAAACATTTGTATTAAAATTAAGACTTCTTACAATAAAAAAGCGAAACAATTTTCTATTTAATGCTTGTGATTAGCATATATATGACTCAAAAAGTTGGAGATGTATTTTTTAAATTTTCATTGAAAGGCCTCTACTGACGTGGAAAAGGTCCACTCATGTCAAGACGGAGCAAGAGTGGAAAATTAGACCCACTTTCCTCAGATTCCTCCTCGGAAATCAATCAAATTGTCTTAAACATAATTCAATTACGTTTTCCTCTGAGAAGACGTCTAATCAGTAAAGTTGCCGCTGAAAAGAAAACCCCTTTAAGGTCCAGCCGTGACCCCGTCAATGCTTCGCTGCACAGACAACATCTCGCTGAAACAACGGACGGCGCTTTTGCTGCTTTGCCGGTCGAAACCCTCGTCTCCGCCAGTCACTTCAGAAGATTGAGGATTAGGATAATGAAATCACAGCAGGGGCTGCACCTGAAGAACGTTCGCTGCCAGGAAAAGTGTTTGAGGAAACTTTTGTTTGACGAGTAGATCTGACAAAAAAAATCTTTTTTTTTTTTTTTTAAATGAATCATAGGATCGCTGGCACATCAAAGGTTTACAGTCATTGAGATTCATTTTGGACTTGAGATAAGAGTCGCTGGGTTTTTTCTTCCGTGATGAATACAACATTCTCGTCTCTCTTTAAAAACAGATTAGAAAACATCGTCGTGTTCAGATCTTAAATTACATCCACTCGTCGCTTCAGACGCGATTCTTCTCGCATTGCTAGTCATTGTGCTGCTTCTGAGACACTTCTCCCACAATCCTTTGCAATTTGTCATCATTTCTTCTTTTTTTTTTTTACTTTTATGAAACAATTCTCGGGTTCAGTTGTTAGAAACATGTTTAGAGTCAAGTCCAAATGTTCTAAACCAACGTTTAAATGATTATAGGAATTTTTGAACCAAAACCAAAACCAGTGGAGAAAGATGAAGATTTTCATTCCGAAAAAAGAAGGTGAAAAAGACTTTTAATAGTAAAAGATTTTATTTTTAATGTAGGTATTAAAATTAATAATTTAAGTAATTTAAGAAAGTAAGTAAGTTTGATTTTATTCTTAAATTAAACTTATTTATTAACTAATTTAGGTTAATTTGCTTGAACGTTGTTGCTCACACTTAAAGTTAATTTAATCACTTTTGTAACTTTTTTACTTACCATTACCAGTAACAAAGCGAGAGAAAAGACAGTCCTGTGGTGTCGTATCTATTGTCCAACAGCAATTTTTCTTCAAATGCAATTCAACACAAAGTTATTGTTGTTGTGGTACATAAAAATGAATGGACCTGATAGAATCAGACATGCATTTGCATGTGTTTAAGTGTGAAATATTTATATTGTTTATTTATTATTCAGATATATTATCTAGTTTCATGGTTCAGTGCGTCGATATCATAATAGGCTGCATCAAACTTGCGTTAGCTAGCATCTGTTAATAGACAAAAAGAGTGTTATATAAACCACCCCGGTTTTTACCCTCATACTAAATCAGGTTCCTGAGCTTTTTGGGAGAATTTGGGAGTAAAGATGTCTTTGTCCCAGGTACTGACCTTGAGCGATAATAAGTCATTCAAGTTTGTCTTTAGTTCAAACCTTTCAAGTAAAATAAACAACAGCTTGTGGAACTACGGCGAAGATATAATAGCGAACTAACAGCTCTGCAATTTAGACAAGCATGTCATCTATTTTTGTGTTTCTGTCACTTTTAGAAGTAAAAAGTGTGACTTAAAACCAGGGGCCTCATGTACTAAAACACGCGGACATACTTTTGCACGTCAACGTTCATATGTATCAATAATAAAAAAGAGCGCTATCAAGAAAAATCAAAGACTTAATTTAAATATAATATTTAATATGTAAATGAGGGCGTAGAAAGGGACGAAGTCTATGATTAATTCCATGTTGATTAGAATGTACAAACGAAAAGTGCTTGTGTGAACACGAAAAATTCATATATCTGAATATTTTTGTACGTGCACCATTTTCTGGATTTGAGTGAACGACCGTTCTTACTAGAAAATCCATAAACTTCTCTGTACATGAGGCCCCTGGTCTGAGTTCTATTCTTTGTTTAAGTAAAAGAGTAAAGTCAGATTCCTAACCTGACAATGTTCAAAAATCCTTTGGCAGTCTAATTTGTGGGCAAAATAAATGTATATTTACCAAACTAACAGGAAGTATGTTTATAAGTATATTTCTATATTGCCTTTTCATTATTTGTGGCTCAATCTATCTTTATTATATCCGCTTTAGTCTTCCTTCAACAATAAAAAATCATAATCTTTCTCTTATCTTATCTATAACACTGTCATGTTTATTGACTATAATATCTACATGAACCTTCTTTAATTTTGAGCCAACCATTCGGTGAGCCACGAAAAAATAACTTTAAGAGATCTGGCCCTTGGATCATTAATTTTAAAACACATGGTCTATTTAAAACTTCCCCATTTGTGCTTGAAAAAACATTTTGCTCTATTCAGTCCTTTCACTTTTGGCTTTAAAGAGAACAATTGAAAAGCCCAATTTCTCCTGTTGAAATCTGGAAGTGAAAGTGAATTCAGGTGGAAATATGAGAGCATGTAGTCCATTAACTTATGTAAGTTTGTGACTTCAGTTGGAAACAAAAGTGCAAAGCTCAGGCTAAATTTAAGTTGTACTCTCCACCATGCAAACCAGGGACATGCGGTCAGGGGAGGCAGTGCCTCACCCCTCAGTGCGTTGATACATGCGATTGACGGGAGTCAGCTGCATGTATGTCGCCAATATAATGCTCACAGATACGTTTATTTTCCTTGGTTGTCCACAGTTTGGCTGATGCCTTTAACCATTAAAGTTTAATGTTAGTAAGGGTCTTATTTAGTTTCGCTGATCGGAAATACAACGGCAGACAAAAGGCAAAGTTGGAGGCACACGCTTATGAGCCTCATCAAACTACGTCACATCTCCAGTGAGGCAGAGAGAATTTTAAAACTGAAGGAAATAAAGGTGGATGGACTTTATCTACAGATGAAATTAAGACCTCAAACGTTTAAAAAAGATATACGACTAAGAACAATACAAAAATACATTTAAAAACTATATTTTGGCCCTAAATAGAATATTATTTATTTTTCTTAAGCTTATATTAACCCAATAAATACTCAATATTTATCTTTTCATCATAATAACCATTGTTCCAGTTTTGCGTAACTCTAGCCAATCACGGAAGGCCTGACTAACATTATTAACCAATCAGAAGCAACAAAAGGTGGGTCTATCTGTCGTTTCAGTACCACTTGTCTAACTCCGTCTTTCGGGATTCTTCGCTCTTGAGCCAAACTTCAATCTGTTTTCTCTGTGTTAATCTGAGTTCTCGTTAAACTTTACGCTAAATTCCCCAAGAAATGATGAATTAAATCATATATATATGTTAAACTTTGTGTCTGTGAAAAATGATGATGACATATGAAATAACCAGTAGCCAATTGAAAAAGCTTCCCTTTTGAGTTTATACTGTATACTTGTAAATCTGACACTAGTCAGTGCCTCTCCAACCATGAACCTCAAGGCACGTTACTGATGCAAACAATGATATTAAATATGAATTTGATATTTTCAATACAGACATAATAAAATTAAAAATGTAATTTTAAAAATAACACCAAAGAAATCTAGTTAAATTAAGTGATATTATATTATTTTCTTGCTAGTAGGTAATCATGGACATGTTAAGAAAAAACAGGTTTTTGAACAACTCTACTTTATCTTGAATTTGAGATCTAAACTGCAGGAGAAAATTGAGCTAGAAAACCATAAAAGAATTAAAAGGGAAGGTGATTTTGTTCGGCTACATTTAAATGCCGAGATATTTGGAAATAAAGTCTGAGTACACTGTGTATTCTGAAGCAACACTGAATGTATTTACAAACATTTGTGTCATCATTGTGCGCTTCATCAATCCCTTTAGCTCTCAGCAAAAAAAAAACCTCTACCTCGTATTTCCATGTTCCTAATTCTCATATTTTCCATTTCTCCCCATGAGTGGAGTAAAATGCATAATGAAGTTCAAGGCAGGAATAAAATGCTAAATCATTTTTTATCGGTTCAAATGGCTCTCCTCTTGACATAATGGAATGACTCGGGGCATTCATGTTCAAGCTTATTGAAAATCCATTAGGGAATCAGTGACTGCACTGGGTTATTATCACATGTTGTAATTACTCAGCTCGGAATTGTTCCGGCAGCCCAAACTAAGACAAAGCGCTCCCTGGTAGCGAAACACCCGCGCTGATTTTTCCAGGATGTCGTCATTTAAAATCGGCGGCTTCTGTGAATCCCTGGGTCATGAAATAATTCACGAGATAACAGCTTTGTACAGTCACAGATGTGCTGCAGGCTGAGCATTTTAGGGGTATTCATAGCATCGCCGCTGTACAGTGGCTCACAGAGCCCGTGGGCAAGTGTTACGCACTAAACAATACGTTGAATTATTTGTGAGTTTTTTAAGTGTGTTTTCTGCTTGTCAAAGCTAGTCAACGTACGATTACTTCTATTTAAGTGGCTTTGAAGTGGCTGATGGAATTCAGGGTTGAAAATTATGATACAAGAAGGGGTTAATAATTTTATTAGATTTAATATTTATGAGGTAGGAGACTTTGTTAAAGCTAAACATATGTTTTCCACTGGCTTAACCTTTGTATTATCTCAGGGTCATTAAAGAACTGGTGCTGAAACTCAAATATATCAGAGATCCGACTTGGTATCGAGTCACAATCATTTTACTTGTACAAGGAGAGATAAAATACAGAACATACCAATAGGCTGTCCGTTTTCTCTCCGAAGTAAGAACTTTTTGGTTGCATCTTTATTCTCCACTACTATGTATGTAATGCCTACAAAAGGTAGTGTTCTTACTGATGGCATATGTTAGATTATAATTGTTTTATAAGTATACCCCATACTTAAATTAATGCTAAAAGATAAGCAAATAAAAAGTACAATTTACTCGTTTGATCTAAAAGCGGGAAAACTTTGTCCACACACACTCACATTCAATCAAAATTCCTCACATACTGATGACATATACATATACATACCTGAAAACAGGAAAACAACGCCCACAACATGTGACCTCCGACCGAGAACATTTGAACAATTCGATTTACAGGAGACAAAATAGGAACTGTCTCAGCGGGGGACCAGTGACCCAGGGAACTTCAAAGAACAATTTGGCCAGAAAGGACGACCTCCTGGGCGGGAAAATGTGACTTAAATACAGCGAGCTTCCTACAGCTCGGGACCATTCTGTCCGGGACTGTCAATCTGTGAAGTCGCTGGAAGAAGGGGGTCCGGTCGATCTTTTTAAGAAGCTTGTATTTTCTTAGATTTGAAGCGGGGAATTAAGCGACCCGAACGTACTCTGGATTGTTCATCATTCTCCAAAAATCGAAGCATAAGACCCGGGACGGAAGTGAAGTCGTGTTTGATCCTTATATATTATGTTTCCAGCCCAAATAAGCAATGATCTAAACACAAGCCATGGTTTATATGTGTGGATGAGTAAATGTGATAACAAACACAAGCTCAGTTATTTTCCAATACGAACTAATATATATATATAATATATATATTTATATAAAATAAACTTGAGAAGATTATGAAAAAATAATCCTTTCACACACACACGCACACAATGATAAACCAGAGAGGACTGTATCAGCACCGAGGAAACGGTGTTATCTCTTATCTATAAATAATGATCTATACTTCCTGGAGACCGTGTAGGAAGCAGTGTAAGACCCTCCAGGCCTACATCACCCACCATTTGTCAATACCCACAAACCACTACGCAAAGAGTCATTATTTATCAAAAACAACATCAAAATGATCTAATTAAGGTTGTTGTTTTTTAGATAAGTGAAGTAAAGAATACTTCGGTAGAGCGGTACAGTATGTGATGTTTTCAGCAGCGCTTCATGAAGGACGCAGCAATTTGCCCATTAGCCGTGAGAAGCGTGTTGATGGATCGGTTACAGACGTTGATGAGCCAGGAGCTATAAATACCACCATTAGGACTATACATGGAACACATTGTCTTACAGTCGGTGTGAAGTACGTCTCAGAATAGAAAATCCGGGCATAAATATTCACTTTTTCTTTGGCGTGTATTTAGAGCCTTATGTAACCAGAGGATACACACTCGCTGGAGACTCTGTGTTTCTATGGAAACAAAACTGTAGGACTGTGTGCAACAGCCACGAGCCAGTTGCTGAGTTGGGTCAAAAAGTAACAATGACGAACCCAAAAAAAGAAAAGTCCTACAACTGTAAAAAAAAAAAGACATTTCAATGTAGGGCAAGGTCGAGCCCCTTAGCTCAGCTTCTGGGCGTGACCACACATGACGTCTGAAACCCCCTTTTCACTCGACGAGGCAGAAACACAAAGACAGAATGTCGAAAACGTCTGAAATATTCAACAGTATTTTCATTGGCGTCGATGTCACTGTACCCACAAGTCGCTCACACACATGCTGGGAGAGAGGCGGATGCGTGACAAGAAGAACCGACTCCGGCTGATGTACGAGGAACATCCAGCTGTGAGATGGAAACACCTCCGATGTGTGCCGTCGAAGGAGCTTAGAAGGCTGCGTCACATCAGTGTGTCAAAGATGGGAACCATCTGTAAGATGTATCGTGTATGATGTAAACTTTATTCACCACATCGTAAAGGTCAAAACCACCCATTCCTTTTATGGCTGGCTTAAACTTCTACTTCCTAAAACCCACTTTCACATTTTTCCCGGCCCTGTAAACATACCAGAAGCAAAATTTCTTTCTTTTTTACATAAACAGTGAGCGACAAAAATGTAGGCGAATTTTCTATCTTTTTTTTTAAAGTGGCTTAATAAAAACCACGAATGTATGTTTTTGATTGTTCTATCCTAAATTGTTTGGTCTTTAGGAAGGTCTTGTTTAAAAGATGTTGAAATTTTTAGGGCCAAAATTTTTATTTCCTGACTTTTTTTTCTGTGAAGATCCCATCTGGAAAACAATATATTATTGGGCACCGCAGTGACCATCAAAGAAGGGGGAATTATTTGGCCCTCAACGGAAAAAGTTTGGGGACCCTTGTCCTAAAGTGTTTTACTCAACTAACAAAAAAGCTTGAGTCAAGATTTTGTAGCATAAAACTTCACACTTTGTGGACCATTATTTATAACTGGTTCCATTTTTCAAGTAAATGCCAGAGGAATCCTTGTTTTTTTTTTAGGACATATTGTATCCTGATGTAATTTTTTAAACAAAATGTACTTCATCTGGTAGTACAACATTTTTCTTTTCATCTTGAATGCTAGAAAATATTCTAAATTAAGTATAACTGTGGGATACTCTCCATACACCTCCCCAGAAGGGATATTGGAATTAGCATATAAAGTACAAAATCTTTCCTATTTCATGTGTCAATTACAACAGTGGTCCACAACCACCGGGCCCTTCACCAGTACCGGTCCACAAGGCATTTAGAAATTTCTGTTGTATCTATTAATATAGGTTTAAAGATGTATTATTTGGAAGAAAAAACATGATTTCCTCTAAAGTCCAAGCCTTTAACTCACTATCAAGACACTATTTTGTTTTTAATCCTCGTGTTATCTCAGGGTCAAGTTGACCCGAAGGCTCGGAAACAAATGTGTTTGTGGTATCCCTTGTGTTGCCTCTGGGTCAAGTGAACAACCTCCACTACTACTAGGTATTTATGGAAAACTTGACCAAGAGGCAACACAAGGGATACCACAAACAGATTTGTTTTCGAGCGTCCGGGTCACCTTGACCCCAAGATAACACAAGGGTTAAATAAACTCATAAAATCAGAAGAGAAAAAGAGTAAAACACAAAATCTATATTGTATCATCTTGTTTTAGAGAAATCAACCTGGGGGGATCTTGCTGACTCAGCGTTATGGTGACATGCAATTTTTTAGGAATAGAACGTTTTTGAAGGTCACGCCTTTTTTTGTTTTTGTTTTTTTGTCTGCAGGCCGATCCGTGAATTGAATGCAGACATTAAACTAGTCGGCAGTTCAAAAAAATGTCGGGGGACCATTGAATTACAATATATTGATTTACCAAGTAATTACTTTTTTTAATGAAACATTTTAGCTAAATATATTGCTATTTAAAATAAAAATTATAATTTAAAATCTTCTTTTTGTTTTCACACATGACCAATTACTATTTAATATTGATTTAAAATGAGCATCTTCAAATAAAATATACAAATATTTGTGTTTGTTTGATGATTCTAGTTGTTTTCGTAAGAATCATTGAAAGGATTTAATAAAAACCAAGAAGAAAAAACAGTAATGAGTCTTTCAAAAAAAGGTCAAACCTTTTCTTCCCTGCCTACCATTAAAAAAGTGGTAAAATTGCAGGTCTGGAGGGGGAGGAGCGAAACGGGGGGTCACGGACAAAACCTTGAGAGTGAAAAAGAAAATCTATGAAGTCTACAAAGAAGCAGTTTCTCGTTCGGCCCATTAAGGGCGAAATGTGTAACCGTGGATCCATTACGCTTCTTATTGCAGTAAATGGTTATCTGCTCCCCTCTGTGACTCACTGGAAGCCAATGCCAATACGGTTCTAATCCTCGCAGAGTGGCCCTCCGAAGCTGCAGGAGATCTTCTAACACCATTATTGCACTGCTGGGTTTTGTCAGATGAATCAGTGGAGTTTCTGCTGCAAACCAGTTTGCTTGTCAAATGAGCAAATACATCACACTGACACCACAGTGAGCAGAAACATTGCACCTTTTTCATGTGACTTACTACTGAGGGGAGGCAACACTGCAGTGGATCTTCATGTGTGAGTCACGGACCAGCAAGGTCATTTATTTTATTGACTCTGGTGTTGTCCCAGGGTCGAGGTGACCCAGAGGCACGAAATCAAATGTGTATGTGGTATCCTTTGTGTTGTATCAGGGTCATGTTGACCCGAAGACCTGAAAACAAATTAGTTTATCGTATCCCTTGTTTTGTCTCTGGGTCAAGGTGAACCGGAGTCCTGAAAACAAATGTGTTTGTTGTATCCCTTGTGTTGTCTCAGGGTGAAGGTGACCCGATGGCTCGATAACAAATGCTAATGTGGTATCTCTTGTGTTGTCTGAGGGTCAAGGTGACTGAAAGGCTCAATAAGAAATGTTTTTGTGGTATCCCTTGTTTTATCTCAGAATCAAGGTGACCCAAAGGCTCGATAACGACTGTGTTTGTGGTAACCCTTGTGTTGTCTCTGGGTCAAGCTGACCCGAAGGCTAGATAACAAATGTGTATGTGGTATCCCTTGTGTTGTATCAGGGCCAAGGTGACCCAAAGGCTTGATAGCAAATGTGTTTGTAGTATCCCTTGTGATATCTCAGGGTCAAGGTGACCCAAAGGCTAGCTAACAAATGTTAATGTGGTATCCCTTGTGTTGTCTCTGGGTCAAGGTGACCCAAAGGATGGATAACAAATGTGTATGTGGTATCCCTTGTGTTGTATCAGGGCCAAGGTGACCCAAAGGCTTGATAGCAAATGTGTTTGTGGTATCCCTTGTGTTATCTCAGGGTCAAGGTGACCCAAAGGCTCGATAACAAATGTTAATGTGGTATCCCTTGTGTTGTCTCAGGGTCAAGGTGACCTGATGGCTCGATAACAAATGTGTTTGTGGTATCCCTTGTGTTGTCTGAGGGTCAGGGTTACCCATAGGCTTCAAAAAACAAATGTCTATGTGGTATCCCCTGAGTTATCTCAGGGTCAAGTTGACCCAAAGGCTCATTAAAACAAATGTGTTTGTGGTATACCCGGTGTTGTCTCAGGGTCAAAGTGACCAAAAGGCTCAATAAGAAATGTGTTTGTGGTATCCCTTGTGTCATCTCAGGGTCAAGTTGACCCAGAGGCCCAGAGATAACACAAGGGCTAAGAACAGATAAAATGGAGAAAAAACAAAGGACTCCAACTGAGTCAGATTTCTTATTGAAAAAACTATACTTTTATTAAGTATAATATTAAATATTAAAGATGATTTAAATTGAACATTGTGAACTTCATTTGTGGGCCACATTAAATAAGTTTGAGGTTTAAAACTAACTAAAAATGTACATAATTTTTTTCTTATTATAATGCTAAGCAACAGAACCAATTAAATCCACGCAAGACTTATTTGTAAATATTTTGCGTCAGTTACGCCGGACATTTATCAACATCAACAAAAATCAGATACATTTTCTAAAATATCAATAAACAAGTCCGTTACACAAACATTAAGAGTTCATATTGTATAACAAGTCATCAGGATTCTAGACCAAACATCTGCAACTGCAGATAGAAGCGTGATGTTTTTGTTTTCTCCTCCTCAGACAGGATGTGTTCGCACGATGGGGCGCTCGGAGCAGTTTTCCTCTCGAACGTGAGGAGACACGAAAGGTGAGGGTTTGGAGGGCGAGTGAGGAGAGGCTTTGTCATTTAATTGACAGCTGCACCACAGAGGAAGACTTGCACTCCGGCCGGAGCGTCTATGGATCCACCGCCATCCACACAAATCTACACTTTCGTGAGAGATTGATGGATTACAGTTCATCACACGTGCAGAAAAACAACAGTGACAACATAATCATTCTAACTTAACCATCCCTGACACGTCACATTAATATTCCTGCTTTCCCTTTTTTTTCGCTCTACAATATGACTTAATCCCGCTCAAAACTCGCTATAAAGTCCTCTCAGAAGTGTCAAAGTTGGCCAGACAGATTTCCTACTCACGTATGAAATACCCGTGTGGCAGCACCAACAGAATTATAATAATCCTCTGCTGAATTCACAAGTATGACAAAAAAAAAAGGATATTTCTTTTGGAAGGGATTGGAAATGGTAGAGTTCCGAGGTTACGGCTCGGGCCTGTGGGTGAAAATACGATACAGTCAGGGGGAGATATTTGGTTCAAACGGTTGGACTCTCGTATTGTGTCGCCCTAAAGGGAAGCCAGTTTGTGTCTCTAAATAAAAGCACTTTCCCACGATAACAGTAAGAGCTCGGCGTCCGACGTCCAACTAAGTGAAGCAGACACAGAGTCAGCAGAGTGACAGTAAAGATAAAAATGGGTTCTTTGGAGGCTGAAATAGAAAAGCACTGTAAACTCAGAGCCGCTTGGAGAGTGTTTTTTTTTTCGAATGAAAACAGGATGTGAGGAATTATTTAAATTCAGAGCAGAAAGCTTTCGCCGCTTCTTCTATTCAGCCAGTTACATTTAACTATTTTACATTGTACTTATAACCAGGCAGCTGTCAACTAAAATAGAAACATTTTGTCTATACCAGAAAGTATTAAAGGTAAGTAATATGATTTATTTTGAGGCACCAACATGTACGCAGTTTTGGTTCCTTTTAAGTTACTACTAGAAAGAGTGCATTTGCATCCAGAAGAAAATGCAGAGTGAATGCTGATCCTGCTGTACTGTGAAAGTAGTATTGGAATTAGGATTAAAAGTAGAACATGTGGAATTAGTAGTTAAAGTAGAAGAAGTGGAATTAGTAGTAAAAATAGAAGTAGTAGTAGTATTAGTAGTAAAAGTAGTAGTGGAAGTTTTAGTGGAATTATTAGTTAAAGTAGAAGAAGTGAAATTAGTAGAAAGGTAAAAGTAGTAGTAGTATTAGTAGTAGAAGTAGCAGTTGAAGTATTCATGGAATTAGTAGTAAAAGTATAAGTAATAGAAGTAGTAGTGGAAGTAGTCATGGAATTAGTAGTAAAAGTATAAGTAATAGAAGTAGTAGTGGAAGTAGTCGTGGAATTAGTAGTAAAAGTATAAGTAATAGAATTAGTAGTGGAAGTAGTCATAGAATTAGTAGTAAAAGTATAAGTAATAGAAGTAGTAGTGGAAGTAGTCGTGGAATTAGTTGTAAAAGTATAAGTAATAGAAGTAGTAGTGGAAGTAGTCGTGGAATTAGTAGTAAAAGTGTAAGTAATAGAAGTAGTAGTGGAAGTAGTCGTGGAATTAGTAGTAAAAGTATAAGTAATAGAAGTAGTAGTGGAAATAGTCGTGGAATTAGTAGTAAAAGTATAAGTAATAGAATTAGTAGTGGAAATAGTCGTGGAATTAGTAGTAAAAGTGTAAGTAAGTAAGTAATATTTATTTATATAGCGCTTTTCGAGACCAGGGTCACAAAGCATAATAGAAGTAATTCCCAGCATTCACCCAATGAATGCTTCACAGCATTCACACAATTAGCTCGGTATTAGCATTTGTGTTGAGCCGTCAATCGTGTTTCAATTGCATGTTTTGCATAATGCTGTACTATTTATTGTTTGTGTTTCATTTTAGTTTGTTTTTTAAATAAGTATACAAGTTTCATTTGATCTACTGACACTTTGAGATACTCTTTTCTGTCGCTTACTACTTACTTTTAATGACAGATAAAAGGCAAAAGGAGGGAATTAAACTATAATGATAAAATATAAAATAAAATTATTAATTATTTTAATTCAGAGCAGAAAGGTTGACTAAATTAAAACATGTTTACATCAGAAAGTATCAAAGGCAGCAAATATTATCTAGTTATTTTTGGGGCACCACGCAATTGTGGCTGAGTTTTATTAGCTCGGTTTTAGCATTTAGCATTTAGCATAGCACTGGCCAATATCTAACTTAGAAATTAATACAAAAAGTAGCCCAATAAAAAAATGGAGGAGTAGTTTTTGACAGACAATTGAATTAGCATGTTAGCATTAGGGTTACGTATTGGCAACAGTAATAAGTAAAAAGTACTTCAGAAACAATGATGCTTTTGTAGTATTGTCCGAGTACTTGACTCTGGTGTTGCAGAATTTACAGACCACATTGCTCTTGACAAAGTCGTAACTGCATGAAGTCGACTGTATTCAGCCGTCATCCCCAGGATGCATTGGGATTTAACTTTAATTTTAGCCGCAGAGGATGTAATGACTGTTGCCATCTAGTGGCTGGAAGTATAATCCCAACACAAACATGAACAAAGGCAGGGAATGTTTGCATAAATAAATTGTATTTTCATTTTATTTATATACACTTTATTGAAGCACAAACCCTAATAATCTATGATAAAAATAAAATCTGATTATAAAATTGATTCATGTACTGTTAAATTGAAGAAGAAATATTGCAATACTTAAATGTATCAGTGCTTTTCTCACACCAATAACTAGCATTCACACGTTGTCGATCTTTCTTCTTTTTTTTGTTTGAGCACTTGCTCACTTTCAATTTCCCATTCATTTAAACCATAAGTCAAATCGGTTCAGGGGAGCTTGGATCACGTATAGTTGCTGAGAATTAAACACAAAACGTATCAATAATTTCGATTTTTCTTCACCATTTGACTGTGTTTTTTTTCTAGCCTGCTTAAATAAAATGTATCTGGACACTTTAGTAAACCTTAAAGCAAGAGAGCTGAATGCAACAAACATCAGTGCATTTGTGTTTCCAGGAGAGAAAACCGATCGTGGCTTGTGTTACTCCACAGAGGTGCTAAAATTAGCCTCCTAATTAAAAGCGTGATCGATATCTCAACCCATTTAGTCGCGGATCTTACAGTTTCCTGTTGCTTTAGATGAGAACAAGTGTCTTCGATTGATCATCAGCACGTTATTAAGAGGAATAAAAGATGCCTCAGTGGTGAATCCCTGCAACACAATGTGCCTCAAACCTGTGGCTCACTAAAGCCTGCAATGCTGGACTGTTTAAATGTATTTCATGATACATTTAAAACTAGATTACTTTAGGATCGGTAGAGTTTGGCCCCATATTCCAAACCTAAAAGATGGAGAACAACTAAAGATATTCCCTCTGAAAACATATGTTTTAAAACAAACAGAGATAAGAAAACACAAGTTAAAAGATGGACTAAAATATTCTATATAAGAGTGTCTGATATAACACTTCATGATAAAAACACATTTCTTTAGAGACCTCAATGGTCCCACATGAATGCATTACTGGTCAAAATATAATTGATGTGACATTTAGTTAGTTTAATATAAATACATCTGTGCCATATGAACAAAATAGCTTTAATACAGTTGTATTTAAAACTTCATCATATTTAATAATCAAGATCATATAAAGAACATCTTTGAAAATATAAGAAAACGACTTCATTTACAGCTTTTTCAGGCTCTTAATAGAAACTTGTTTAAAAATAAAATCACAGTATTTTGGCTTTTTAAACTCGCCAGCATCTTCTATTGAGTGACAAAGTTGCAAATAACCTCCTCTTCCTCTCCTTTCTGCCCTTGTCTCACTCTATCAGCTTCTTCCTTTTACTCAGTCACTCAAATGGTCACTTACACACACACACACACACACACACACACACACACACACACACACACACACAAACTAGTCCAGCTTTCAACCTCCATGACAGTCAGCTCGAGTGAAACGTGTTACAAAATGTGAAGGAAAACAGTTAAAAATAGAGAAATTTCACACATTTGAATAGATTTATTGGCTAATTTTCTGGATAAATAACTATTTTTTATTAGCAAATATCCCTTTACAACACTCAAATCCCTCCCTGACTTCTTCGAGGATTGCTTATGGGTACATTTCCACGTCGAAAACCCAAGATAATCTAAATAAAACCAGATTCCGGAGAGAGTGATAATTCGCCTCAATGACTGCAACAAATTATGCCAATTATAAGAACTGCTGCATCACATTTAGGTACAAATGCTGCTATTCTTTTCACAAAGTGCTGTCTGGCCATCTGTTTCTATGGTGACCACCATCAAATGGTGAGATGCAGAAAAAATCCAGAAGCCTTCATATGACCCGTTTTTCACAGTTTGACTTTTAACAGATAAAAATAAAGCAAAGCAATCTGGTTTAAATAGAGCCGGAGTGCGGCGTGCGTCGGTGAAAGTGGATTATGGTTGTTTAGTTTCTCCTCCTCTTGAGCGGTGGCAGCATTGACAACAAGGAGGAAGATGATGGAGGGAGAAGGCAGGAGGATGTGCATCCCGGCGGGGGGAGGGGGAAAGTGCTGGATGCCGAAGCAATCGCTTAACTGTGGCAACGCTTGGAAAACCAAGGAAAGGGAATTACAACAGGGGGTGCCAGCCCTTGCTGAGCAAGGTGGGGTGTCGGGACCATATGGCTGCAGGCCATTAACACAGGCGGGGGAATGTATTAGCATCCACGATACTGCAATAAAGAAAACCAACAGAGCAAAGCGGCAATCACTGTACTTCCTTCGGGCACGATCACCATCGCTGCACATACAGGACGACGCCGGGGTTCATATCTGGACCATGACTTTCTGCTGGATTTGATGCCAGATTTAGAATCGTAGCCATTAGCGTCAGTGTTCGACAGGCTTTTAAAAAGTCCTCGCTATAACATGCGCTTGTTGTCGAGCAGGTGGAAACATCAACTTTGAACTTTGGTTCAACTAACCTGAAGTCATAAAAAACATGTATTTCACCTTTAAAATCTGTCAATTGTGAGGTTTTTCTCTGGACATTTTTTAAATAGTTCTCTGTTGGCCGGTGTTTTTCAGTCTATGCCTCATTCTACTTCACTTTTAATAAGTATACAAGTTACATTGAGCCACTGACCCTGTTTGAAATAACCGTATTTCTTAGTAGCAATGATGGATAAAAACACGAAAAATAGGAAATGCAATTTTCCTTAAATTTTTCATTTGAAAAAAACGACATTTATATAATATCAAAAATCAAGAAGATCGAACAGTGAGAACCACTTGCGGTCAAGACACGTTTAGATTTAATTTTGAAGCCAATCTTTAATATAATTTAATTATTTAATTATCTTTAATAGCCATATAAAATGACTCAACGGAACGGATTTAGTCCCAGGGTGATCAGTTAGACAAAAATCATCAGATTTTTAACCTAACAATAGACAAAATCCAATTTAATATTTACATTGAAATTTTTTTTAATTTTTCAAACCACAGTACCAAATAAATTAAGAAGTTTTGCCATCAATAGAGATTCTAAAGAACAAGTTTTGCAAGAGTGGTAAAATATTATTGTAAAATAACAATAATTAAGTCCATTAACAATTATTTAGAAATAATCTTGTATAACAAGTACAAACATCTGGAACCGCATTAAAAACGTGATATGTCCTAAAAACATGTGTCATATTTTTGTAGTACTTCTTTGTACACTCGTACTAAGATACTTGGGTTCTTGGTTTGGATGCCTAATCTGGTTTCATTGACTCTCTTGGATAAAAAATACCTTTTAAAAATCTTTTTACAAGAACATACATACATTTAGCTAATTTCTGTAGTTTCACCGATATTCAACACTTTGCGTTGCTTTTGGACAAAATCGGCATTTTACGGTAAAGCGCTCTAGTTTAGATGATGCAACATGGCCCACTGTAAAGGAAAACAGAAGATTTAATCATTTATGGATTGAAAAAGTATCTAATTGTGGCATTCCCATGTGCCCTTGTGTCAAGTTGTCAACAAGGAGTATAACTTGAGGAGACATGGGGACATGTACTGTATGTTGCTAGTTCCATACATAAGTACTGAATGATTTATAACATTGTGTATCCATTTTTAATCTCATAGCCTGTCATCCAACAGGAGACGGTAGTAGAAGGGTTAATCGGTCCACAGGCTGGACGTACTTAAAAGGATCTGGTCCTGTGGATTTCCTGTAGAAATAACATCGCTCAAACAGTGGGAGGAGCCAATGTCTCTCACAGGATACTTACCCTTTAATTTGATATGATATTCTTTCATTTTCGGTCTAGTTTACACCCAGTTATTTATAATTTAGCATAAGCATTTATTATTTATGTAATTTAAGAGCGATAAAAGGTTTAATAAATGGTAGAACTGGTTAGTATATCTAGTCGCTAATAGTGCTAGCTGCTGCCATCTTTCATTCTAAGGTGAAATTTACAAGTTGGTGAATTTCTTATTTTTTTCCCCCTTGAACCTTAAACCTAGACTGAACAGAAGCATTATAGCACCACATCCAACTTCAGCCATTTTAGTTGAACTACAACATTTTACCGATGTTTTTTTTTTTGAGATATAAGACATGACAGAATGTATCTTGGGCTGTGTCCCAAATCGCGCACTTCTATTTTGAGTAATCTTTTGAGTGCACAAGTGCGTCCCGATGAGCAGTGTGCGAAAATGTAGTGTGTATCGAGCACTCCAATGGCCCCTAAAATTGAGTGTGGATCGATGGACACTTTCCACCCTTAACGGCGGCCATCTTAGTGGCGTAGATGACGCTAAACAGAAGCTACGTCACTGACGACGCGTCTTCTGAGCAGATACCGGCGTAAATGTCTCGAGAAAACACACATTTTACCACAAAACAACACAACAACAGTAATTACACAATGAAACACAACTTAGTAATTTGTTTCAATTGGCAAAAACCGCAGTGTCGGCGATAGGATTCCAACAGCTGGTTGAAATCAGCTTTAAAAAGTAGTAGAAGAAGAAGCTGTCGAGTCATGTCCGATAAGTGCGAAGCGGCAGTTTTTGATTTGAGGCAGTACTACCCTGTCAAAATGTAAGCACTGGTCAAGTCTTATGTGTACTGTAAACCAGTGCACTCTTAATTTTCATTAGCCACTAAATACGACAGTTCAATGTGTCTTTTGTAATTGATACGCCATCAAGAAGTTCTTGTTCTTGTGTAAAAAAAACAACACTGTGCTCAACCATTCATCTGAAGAGAATAACTATTACTCGTACACTGGAGGCAGAGAGCAAATGATTCAAGTAAATCTGAGCCCGACAGTGTGACAGGAATAGAAGGAGAGATCCCAGAGGTGGGTCTTGCAAGAAGTCGAGCTCGAAGAAGAACATGTTGGTGCTGCCGCGCAATTGATTCGCCGGCACTACGGGGACAAATTCCACCGATCGATCTCGCCCGTGACCAACGGTTACGTCTGAGACCGAAGAAATACCTTCTTGTCTTTTAACGGCGCCATTTTTCAAGCGGGTGTCCACCCAGGAGCACAACGGAGGTCACCACCTGCAATTTTGGTTAATAAATAAAGATGATTTTCTCTTCAAATTGGCGAAAACCTGACGTCAAATCTAACAGTCAATTCTTCCCGAGAGACCTCGGCGCTGCCTCTCTGGTGATGTTACTTTCCTCAAGTTCATCCGGGGTCGTCTGCCACACCTCCACGAGCAGTGATTTATTGCCACCCGTCTATGCCTTTAAATTCCCTAAAGACTCGATTAGGTGGGACCCGTGGGAGAGCTGCACAGTTCATCGCGAGGCTGTAATGAATGTAGGAAAATCTCTCGTCTCTTATCCCCCCCCGTTTTAAAAACAAAACTTGCCTCCATTTGCCACGACTACCGTTCTCTTAAAACTCTCCACCAATCAATCGTGTTTATAATCCGTTTCCCGACCTTGATTAGGGGTTTAAATCTGTAACGTTTATTTTGTGGACCCTCATTAGAGTGTTGCGGGGACCACAGGGTGTTAGACCTGGTGTAGGTCAGAGTCCTGTGGTGCCGGTCTCTTCCATGGTCAGACATTGAGGGCAATTATTTCGCAAGATAACCAATCTGCTCTGATCTCTTCTCGGACTCAACTCCCAATTAGACTTCTCTCGGGATGTGTCGGGAGTTTAACGTAAGGTCTTATAAGGAGGGGGGCGGTTGTAGGTTTGATTCCAATGAGGTAGGATCGACCCTTAGCTGCTGAGAAAACTCTAGCAAGACTAGCCTGTCTTTAGGAACTTTGGGGTGTTTAGGGATTTGTTTTTGGTCGCCGCAATGTCTCGCTTCTTAACACAGTACTGGCCAATCTACCCTGAATGTTGTCTATATATGTTGTCTATATACATACGGTCATGTTAAAAAATTCCATTGATTCAATATTGATTATTATTCAAATTTCCAATATCTTACCATCTTATTTAATGTCTTTTTATTCATCCATTTATATTGGTTTTAATTGGAAAAATATCCTGATTACTGATAGAATGTAGTGTTCAAAGGGTTAAAGTTCAACTAACAGGTTAATTGAAGTGTTTCGTAAATAGATGTTGGACTCTATTGTACTCATCAGTATGTGTCTGTTCGTACAAAACTATCTTTTCATTGAAATATTTACATTAGAAAATGATCTTAAGCCCACTGAAATAATATAGTTTTTCTAGAGCAAAAATCTTGTTTACCAAAACCACACCCACTCTGCCAATGTTTGTCACCGCGCATCATCAATCCCGGAAGTCTCCCCCTCCAAGGGACTTGTTGTATAAACAAAGTGGGGTGTGATTACAGCTGGCTGGAGGAGGAGCGAAGCCCGTTATTACGTCATACATGGACTTCGCTCTTGTATCCTCTCATTTGTCAAGATTTCAGACGGGGGAGAACTTTTTAAAGTAATACGTTGAAAACATGGTCATAATGAGGGAATTACTGCATCTTGGAAAGGAAGATTCAACATTTGAAACATGGTAGTGAGTCAGGAGAGTTGAGTTTTCACATTAGTTGACCTTTAAATAAGAAGAAAGCAAAATAGTTTGACCACCAACAAAGGATTCAAGCTATGATTTCTTCCTGATCAGCACCACTGTGTCTGCAGTGTTGTTTTCTCTACAATCATAAATAAGTCTTTAAATTCAACTCAATACAAAACTGAACTGCTGACATGGATTTTAAAACGGTCTTTTTATTCGTCATCTTATATTTGGCCGGATCTGAGAAGGAACATTACTCTCCTCTCGCAACATCGCATTCTTTTCTAAATAACCTAAAATATGAAATTGGGTGTCAGAATGTTCCGCCGCTGATTGAAGGCGGCGTGAGACGTCGATGGAAGAAGGAGTCTGTCGACGGTTCATCTTGTACTGAATATTTTCAGCGATCGACGAAATACCGCAGGAAAAGTGAGGGTTTTGTAAAAATTTGATTAGATTTTCCACACATAAAAATATGAGAATGTAGCTAAAATGTCTTTTATGTTGTTAACGTATTCAACCCATTCATTTCTAAGATGAAGGATGTTCTTTATCTGACCACGTAAGAGAGAAAATTTTACCTTGTGACAAAGAAAAACACCTACTTGAATGTGTTCCACAGCCTTCACCACTGTTACGGTGGTTTGTTCATCCCATTCCGAACTCTCGGGTTTTTCCAGTCAATAGAGGTACCAGATGATCTTCATTCTGACTTCTCTAGGATGTCAAGTAACGCCATGTTCCGCTTTCTGCAGCTTTTGTTTCTCACATTTCTTACCAATTCAAATGACAACTTAGTTATTTTAGAATCTCGATTTAACACAAACATACTTTGAAGATTTATTTTGTCTTTACACTCAATAAGAATAGCATTAAATGAGTTATTCAGGCCTGATTATGACAGAATTATAACAGCATAACAAACGAAAATAAGGAGGAAACAGTACAATATATATATATATATATATATATATATATATATATATATATATATATATACACAGTATATATATATATAAAACCAATGTTAATAAATACATATATATATATATATATATGTATTTATTAACATTGGTTTTCGGCTTTTGGTTCCCCTTGACCCTGAGATAACGCAAGGGTTATTAAAGTATTTTCCAGGTAAAACACAGGTGTCCAAACTTTTTCCGAGGAAGGATACATTTGATGCACAAAAAGCGAGGGGGGTTAACATCTTACCTAGAGTTATCTCATTCGAAATTTCAAAATAAAACCTCGAATATCCTTAACAGAGTCAATGCAAAATTGAGTACAGTGGTCCTTCGCTATATCGTGGTTGACCTATCACGGCCTCGCTGTTTTGTGGATTTTTTTTGGTGTTATTTTGCATGTTTTCTTTTACAGTGTACAGTATGAATGTGCATGTGTGTTCTGCGTCCTGACTGGCTAAGTGTTACCAGCCAGTGTTCCACCTTAATAAGTTGGTATTGTGAGTTGTGCATGTGGCGTAGTCGGGTCGTGTGCATTTGTTGTGATTGTGAGGAGGCGAGCGAAGCATGTGTTCGTGTTTGTTCGAGACGTCCGCTGGTCCTGCTTCCAAAAATAAACCAGTCAAGCCAAACAAAAGGAGTTGTTGTTACTTTAAAGACTCCTGTGACAAGTTTCATATAAAACTATCTGGACGGCGAGTTACTGACACTAAGGGACGAGGCAGCTTAGTTTGGGAACTTGAAAACCAACTAACTACGGTCAAGACACTAGAAAGGCTGAAAACATGTTTTGATTTTTGGTTTCATTTACTTAAATTGTACTTATTATTAACTCTGCGAACTTTGAACTTTGAGAGTTTAAATGAGAGAGAACTGTGAGAAAATGTGAATGCCTGTCTGAGAAAAATGTATAAAAGTGTGTGTTTAGGGATTTTACACCCTTAAAACATCTATAACAATTGTAAAAAATAAAGTTGATTACTTCGTGGATTTCATCTATTGCGCATTATTTTTAGAACGTATCCGTATAAACCACTGTACTTCACAAACGGAAAACAATCTGTGAAATTTGATTTCAAAGTGTCTCTGGTTCGATAAAAGCATGTAAAATGGACCCTAAGGGCCAAATTAAATCTGGGCTCCAAATGACCCCCGGAACATTCGGGCTCATTAGAAGATGATTCTTCACAGACTCATTATCTCACCTAAAGTTGTCTTGGAAGAAAAAAATCGACGTCTCTCGGGCAGAAACCTTCAGCAAACCAGACTGATACAAAGACTCGAGTCGTAGAGGAAAGCTCTAGCAGAATGATCTATACTCTTAAGTACTTTAAAGTAAGAAAAGAAAGGTAAGATAAGAAGTATTCAGAAGGATAAGAAAATACTTTTCTTTATATTTCTTGGAAAGCATTTTCTAGCTGAATATATTTTCAAGAGAGAGAGTTCAGTCAGAAGAATTGAAGTCTCTTTAATGTGACTGAATGAATGTGCGCTCGCACAGTTAAATATGGAATAACATGAAAGAAGCAGCTATCACTTCCCCACTGATCCCATTTCAAAGTTGAACCAAAAGAGGAAAGAAGCACAAGTATAAAAAAAAAAACACACACACTCGTGTACTAAATCGGGGATTACATCCTCCAGAGTCTTCACTGGCTTTTTACTGGGGTCATATCTTCAGCTCAAGTCCTGAACCTCTAAATCCTACACTGCAAATATTTGTGCATTTTAACAGGTTTAATCATGTAATTAAAGTTTAAACTCCACCTTTTCCTGGCATCTCGAGTGTTAATTATTAGTTTAAACACGTTTAATTTGTCAAGTCTTCCAGAGTTGGAAGTTTTTAAAACACCAAGTCCAATGTTATGTTGTTTTGAAAAGCGTTCGCCGCAGCCACATATTGGATTTATGCATAACAAGAAAAAAAAAAGAAAACACATGAATAAACATCAGCGGTTGATCCAGTCTATAAGCGTCCAACCCTTCCCTCCCACGCACGTTTTAAAAAAAGAGCAGATAGCCGGGTTATTTTTCTCATTCCATAACAGTGAATCACGGCAGAGCGTCGTAGCGGCGAGAGAAAGAGGGGGCAGACGGGATTCTGGGCAAACAATCGAAATCAATGTATGACTTCATCTGACAATATCTTTCTCATCTGAAGTGAAGCCGCAGGACAAAACGCATCAGAAGAAAAACTCGCTGTTCTGAAGATGTTGTTTGTGCATCTCATGTGCTCACAAATATGAAATAAGAAGATTGAATAATACAGTAAACAAGGGATGGCGAACCTTTTTTTTTTTTTTGCACCGCAGACTTCATGAGCTCCAGATCAAAACAGTCAAAATACATCGAATAGAGTTTGCGTTTGACTCATTTTCACTGCTTTACGTGTTTATTTAAAGGAAAGCTAAAGTAAAAACCCAACTCTCCTGACTCAAGTGTTAAAAATGTTCAAGTATTCCTTTCCAAGATGCAATAACTCCCTCATCATGACCATGTTTTGAAGTTTTTTTTCTTTATAAAGTACCCTGTATGAAATCCCGGCGAACAAGAGGTTACGAAAGCAGAGTCCATTATGACATAATAACGGCTTTCGCCCCGCTTTGTTTAGTCCCCTGGAGGTGGGGACTTCCGGGATTGAGGACACGCGGTGACAAACCTTGATGCTTGACCAATCAGAGCAGAGTGGATGTGGTCAAGGTTAACAAGTTTAATCTCCACAAAAACAAAAAGATAATTTACTGAAGTGAATATTTCCATGAAAAGAGAGTTTTGTACGAACAGAAACATACTGATGATACAATAGAGTCCCACATCAATTTAAGACACACTTGAAAACATGAATTTAAGAGTCAAGCTAGTGTTACTTCAGAGAAAATACCATTTAGACAGTAATAATATATATATTTTTTTTAAATATATATATATATATAATTCTTTCCGTACAGCCTGATGGGTTTGGGACCACTACTCTAAATCCTTAAAATATATATATATATATATATAATTCTTTCTGTACAGCCTGATGGGTTTGGGACCACTACTCTAAATCCTTAAAAAATATATATATATATATATATATAATTCTTTCTGTACAGCCTGATGGGTTTGGGACCACTGCTCTAAATCCTTAAAAAAAAAATATATATATATATATAATACTTTCTGTACAGCCTGATGGGTTTGGGACCACTGCTCTAAATCCTTAAAAAAATATATATATATATATATAATTCTTTCTGTACAGCCTGATGGGTTTGGGACCACTACTCTAAATCCTTAAAAAATATATATATATATATATAATTCTTTCTGTACAGCCTGATGGGTTTGGGACCACTACTCTAAATCCTTAAAAAAAAAATATATATATATATAATTCTTTCTGTACAGCCTGATGGGTTTGGGACCACTACTCTAAATCCTTAAAAAATATATACATATTCAATTAAATTGAGGAAAAGTGAAAAAAAAACGTTGGCATTGTGGATTTAATTTATTACATTTTATAAAATGAAAAAAATAAAAATATTTAATAATATATATATAAAGGTCTGACTTCAGGACAACCATCACTTTTTTTGTTCTAGAAAAACCCTTTAAAAGAACATTCTATTTGTTTCTTCAACGATACTTATCCTTTTACTAAATATATACAAATATCTGTTTAGTACAGATATTAGGATGTTTTGGAAACGTCTAATATTTCTTATTCATCTTGTTGTGTTGCCTTCAGAGTGTTACTCACAAACGCTTGTGAAGGCAGGAAAACCTGCTACAAGATGATGTGGATAACAGTTTTCACTTCTAAAACCCAAGAAAGGAATAACGTTTTCAAAATCCCCTAAAACACGAGCTGCGACACTCGCACAAGAAAATCCTGAAGTGAGTTCAGTCCTGGTATGCTAATTAGCTCCATGGTTGAAGGCAGCTCAACATCTGTTCCAGGCAGATCCACAATCCGCTCGGCTAATGCACAGATTGCCTCCGGCGTCGTATTTAAGCCTTTTTTTCTTCTTTTTTTCGCAGAGTTCAGCGGCATCTCTGGTGTTGACGGGAGACTATTTTTAAGTCCACGCCGACTCCCGGATCGGTCTAATGAGTCAAATATGTGGCCCCGCGAAGCCATTAAAAAGTCATTAGCGTCATCATTGCCTTTAAAATGTGTTTACCCTCAACCAACGCTGACCTTGAATCAAAGTATTCAACAGATTAGGAGGCTTTTGTCAGCGAGTTCTATGGGCCAAACGTTTCCTTTTGTTACCTCGCCGTCAAACACTTGTCAACATTTGAAGGGAATAAAGAACGTAAAGAAGAAAAAAAGAATAAATCGTGCTAAAAAGCGTCAAGTGTCTGATGGATATCTGAAGCCGAACTCAATGAAAGTAACCATGGCGACGACTCACAACAAACACGGGAAGAGCGACTGCGGCAAATATCAAGCGCCATCCTTGTCATCCTGTGTCAAAGACGATTTATTAAAGATGTTGACACACACTTAATGTATTCAGTATATAGAAGCGATGTGAGTCAAATGTGGTATCTGTTTAAATACGTAAAACTAAGTATTAAAAAACAGGACATTCAAGATAAACTAGAAAAGCAGTTATTTAGTTTCATTTTGAAAAAAAAACAACAAGATTTTCTCTTAAATAATATTAGCAAGTGAGTTGTAACGAGTCCTTTTTCGGGTCATGCTAGTGTATTGTTTATTTTTTCCATCTGACCGTCGGTCTGTGGTGATAATCCTGACATTTAACTAGTGGACATGGGAGAAAAAAAAAAAATTGGGGTAAATAATTAGGCATATTTTTGTAAGTCTTTAAAAGATGACTGATATCAATCAGGTAAGTAAGTAAGGTAGCATATTACACTAAAATTAAGCATTTTCTTACCACAAGATCATTTTAAAAATCCCCTTTCGAAATGAGTGGTTGACGTCAATCAAAATGAACCGTCAAAACTCCATGAATGAGCCATTAAAAAAAAACAAGTGGAGCTTCATCATTTTGAAGAACACCTACCCCTCCTTAAATAGTCAAATTCAAATCAGAAGATGGCAAAAGTGTTAACTGTGGCAAAAGTAACTCGGGGGCCATTATGTTGTTCGATAGCTTCTCGTTTCCTCTGTGTTTATCTACATTAGTGCAGCCCTACAACTTACTCCACAACTTAGGGAATCTATTCAGAGCAACTCGACCTGGAACAATAGGCGAATGATTGGAACCCAGATAGTCACTATTTTCACTTATCAGCTTCACGATCAATTTTGGAAAGTTTCCAGTTAATATTGATCCAGCGACGACACATAGAAGAACATCGATCTGAACTGATGGACGCAGAGATGGATCAGAACTTTGACTTCTCTACTACTGAGCGACTGGTGTCGTGGGCAGGAGATGGAAGCCCAGTGGTTCTCGGTTTAGTATTCTTCACCATGTGTGAAATGGTGTCAGAAAAGGGGTTTGGTCGTGTGAATGGATTGAAATCAAAGCCGGTGTGTTGATATTAAATACACCTCTAGTGTGATGGACGTGAGTAGGAGAGAGGGTGTGATCTCACAGTTGGCGATGCGTGAAGGAGAAAATAATTAAGGTTCAAAGATCTTTCTCGCATTTCAAAGTTGTACAATACGATTTCACGACCAAAAGAGCTGGACATTTTTTTATTTCCACACTATACATCAACTAAACTGCTTCATTTTTATTCATCATTTTATTTTCATTTTACGCTCGATTGATTATGACATTTCCTCATATGTATTTCACCTGGACTTATACAATATTTTTATTTAAGCTTTTATAATGTCAGCCCAAGACCAAATCAGGTTTTTAATCATTTTATCAAGTATAAAAGCAGTACTTTTGAAATTAAATACAAATAATTTTGCTAAAAAAAAGTTACAATGGGTTCGTTTTCATTGTTTTATTTTTAGGCTGTGTATTTATTCTGTAAGTATTATTTTGGGGCATAATTTAGTATGAGAGACGGACAGTTTTAATATTGTTTTTTTTCTTATTTTTCTGAATAGTTTGGAACAAAGCCCCACAATTGCTGTCGGTTTCTACTAAAAACCTGAGTATTTGAGTCTAGAAATGGTCTTATTTTAAGATATTAAAAGACGAAAATGACGCACGAATTGTTTACAAACTGAAAAAAGAAAAATCATTCTTGTTAAGTGTCTCGTACTAAGACAATATTCTTGTTTGAACCCTCATGTTATCTCAGGGTCAATGTGACCCGAAGACCCGGATGTGTTTGTGTCATCCCTTGTGTTGCCTCAAGGTGAACGACAATGACCCAGAGACAATGCAAGGGATACCACAAACACATTTGTTTTCGGGCCTCCGGCTCACCTTGACCCTCAGATAACGCAAGGGATACCACAAACACATTTGTTTTCGGGCCTCCAGGGTACCTTGACCCTGAGATAATGTAAGGCGTACCACGAACACATTTTTTCTGGCCTCCGGGTCACCTTGACCCTCAGATAACATAAGGCGTACCACGAACACATTTGTTTTCGGGCCTCTGGGTCACCATGACCCTGAGATAACACAAGGCAAACCACAAACAATGATTTTTACTTAACGCAATACCCCTTGTGTTGCCTCAAACCCACCTGTTCAAACTGGCACACTCCCTATAAACCAGATACTCTGCACTGCACTCACTTTTATCTCGATGTTTTGTTTGTTTTGTTTTTATTGATACTATGATCTTTTATCACTCCTTTTTTGTAAGGTGACCTTGGGTGACCTGAAAGGCGCCTCCAAATAAAATGTATTATTATTATTATTATTATTGTGTTGCCTCAAGGTGAACGACCTTGACTCAGAGACACAAAAAGGTATACCACAACACACATTTGTTTTCGGGCCTCCGGGTCACCTTGACCCTCAGATAACGCAAGGCAAACCACAAACAATATTTTTTACTTAACGCAATAGAGAAATTTCTACTAAAGTAAATTGGGCTTAATTTTCGTAATATGTAAAACATTTTTTGTCAGATGAGTCCAGCTCAAAAAAGACATTTAAACGATCCGTTCACATCACATAAAAACCCCTTTTGACGCGTCGCTATTTTTGGTAGAGAGCCCCTCGACAATCCCTTTTTTTTTTGCGTCTTTTTCTCTTCAACGTTCCATGTCGGCTCGCGATTCCCTCCGGCGTCTCAGAAATCCAACTAACGACTGTCTCTCCGACGAGTGACGACGGTAACACCAGCTGGCAGTCAGGCTTCTCCGAAGAAATGTGTTTGACAATATCCCACCCACCATCCACCAAACCAACCCCCCCCCCTACACACACACACACACACACACCTACACACACGGACCTGCAGTGGAGCTCGGTGTAATTGGGCAGAAACGCTCGGCAACAATAGAGGAATGAGTTCACACACACACATGTACGTCTGCTCAAGAACTGCTCAAGTTGTCGGTTGTTTTTTTTTTTCTCCCCCCATTGATTGTTAACACGTCAGAAAACGCTCCCGCACTGCTGTAAAACCACCATGCTTATTTGTTTCTGCGGCAGCAGCCAGACATCGTACACACTTCATTAATTGCGGCGTGATGTAAACCCCATCTTTTCCCAGGGAAAAAAAAAAAAAGCTGGATTTCACAACAAAAGACTCTCCTGGCTCTTCTCCAGGAAGGGAAACCTGCTTCAAGCAAAACATTGTTTTTGGGCGAGAGGACAGCGTTTGTCAACTCGTGTCCAAAATGCTCTTTGAAATCCGAAGGTTGCGGCGTCTTGACAACGATGGATAAATAAAGTAACGCGGAGCAGGTGAGCGTCGCAGCTTCTTCCCTAGAAAACGCACGAGCCGTGGCAATAAATATTTAATCTCATTCTTCCTCGGCTGTACTTCTTCTTGTCCTGGGCGAGCACTTCCTCGCTACGACAAACGCCTTTTTGTGTGCTTTTTTGTTTTTTTTTCTTCAACGATTTTTTTTTTTTCATACCCGGTGACGTCTTGTCAACGACTTTTAATTTGCTGAAGGGTTTGCGGTGCGATTCCACCCCGTGCCGTAGGGAATGAGGAAAAACCTAAGTTTAGGTGCAATGCTGCAATCCTGAATACTCAAGGAGCGGTTGCCATGGAAACAGAGTTACATTGGCCAGAAATGAAAGCGTCTGAGGATTTAGACTTTTCACTGTACATTAATTTTTTAACCGTAGATTGTGTCTACATCAGCCTCCGACTCTGTGGAAGCACTACTTCCTCACCCGGTCCAACTATAGGCGGTTTAATTTGTTACCACCGTGTGGTTGTTGTCGTGAGTTACGACATCTATAAATATCCCTGAATACACATTAATTACTGTAAAAAAAAGTTACATTTGATGAATTTACAGGAGAACGAAACAAAAGAGACGTTTTTCCGGACGAACCACTTGGATTATTCGAAGCTGAAACGCCGTCAAACTTGCCAAGAATGTTAAGCCGGGCTGCACAAAAAAACTAAATTTGGTGTTGCTTAATAACAGGCTGTCGTTTCCATGGTGACCCCGAAGTGTTAACACAATGACAAAGACAGCATTATGTAGATTTAAAAACCAGTCCATCACCAAACAAAAGTCAATACTTTTTTGATTTTGATTTTCTTATTTTCTCGCCATTCTTGTCCTTTTGTTTTCTTCTGACCAGGCACGACAAAAGTCAGTCACCGCTACACGTTATTATACGAAACATAATTATGCATGAAGACATAATTTCATGATGTCAATAATGAATTGCCCACCGGCCCACTCGCACCACGAGCCTCCAAACTGCACAACAGCTTGTACAAGAAACAAGATTGAGAGGGTTGAGATTGAAATGGAAGGTTCCTGATTGAACACCTGAGAAGCTTTCAATCTCCGACTGGATTTCATGTTTCGGTTTCCTCCGGGTTTAAATGAAAATGTAAAAACAACTTGAACATTCCTGACTTTAACTAGGGGTGTATGGAAATATCGACACTTTAATATCGCTATATTTTCTATTTTCTTTTTCAATTTAAATCACATTTTATCAATCAGTTATTTTGTGGTTTAAAATTGACTAAAGTGTTTATAAAATAAAATAATTATATCTCAATATTATTATATTAAACTTCCGGCCGCTAGGTGGCAGCATTCATTGTTTCGTCTGCAGCTAAAGGAACAATGAAATCCTTCAAGATCCTCCTGATGACTGAGGACAAGAGGATACAGTGGACTACAGCAGTTTTTAAAGCTGAATTTTTGGATATATTTTGGTTTTCAAAAACAAATTAAAGCAGTTACGACTTCGTCAAGAGTCATGTGGTCTGTAAATTCCAGAGTCAAGTACTCGACAATACTACAAATATATCCTTGTAACTACAGATTTGCAATATAAAGTATTGTTGCCGCTGTATCATGATACGTATCACCAGATTCTTGCTAACACACATCCCTAATTTAAACTAGTTGTAGCACTAACACTTTATTAATAATATTTTGCTTGGTACATTTTTGAAAATCACAATTTTTGCAGTAGAAAATGCAAATCTTTGATGTAGAAAAAAGCGTCAAACTCAGTAACACACGGGGGCGAAAATCTTTTAGCAGTTTAAGTCACAGGCCACACAAAACTTATATTCAACTTTTTCTTTTTCGTTCCTTGAGGCTGAAAATATCTTAAGACTATTTTTTTTTTTGTTCTTATCAAACAAATTCCTTCAATTAGTTTTACTCTTATTGCTCCATCAATCATCTCTGTCTATTATCTTATCTTTAACAATGACATCTTTATAGTAGTGATGGTCTGAAGCTTCATGAACAGTGTCATTTATTTGAGAGTCCACTAGATGGCGGTCTCTGCTCTATTTTCCTTTGTTTTGAACAACTGTTCTAATTAAACATCACTTCATAATCATTTCTAAACTGATGGCGCCACCTACTGACCTCTAAACAACATGACACTGCTTCATGAAGCCTCATCATCCCATAAACTACAGTATAGGTCTCCAACATAACCTTAAATCTACCTTGATTTTGAGCGAACTAACCATAACCATGAAATAACTCGACTAGTTCTGACATTTGTCCGCCGGTAAATGGATCTTCCTGAGTCTCAGCGCGAACCGCCGAGTTCAGGTATGGTTGACCGGATCATCCATTTCCTGCTGCACCTCTGGAGGGAGAATCGGAAGACGTAGGTGGGAAAAGCGTGGAAAGCGAAGACCGGCATTACCGGAGGAGCACGAGTCGACAGACTTCTCTTCCTCTCCACATTTTCGTTTCTCTGATAAAGTCCCAAATTGAGTGAGAAGGGAGAGCCAGAGGTCTGAGAGGCCAGTGTTCTCAGTCTAGCATGTTTCTCTGCCTCCGAGTCGTCTCGGAAAAAAAAAAATCCCTCTTCCCGATTCATGCCAGCCGTCGTACGTGAATTCATTCAAGTACATTCAACATCTGATTAGTGGAAGTGCTTTGATGTTCACTTAGTTTCGTTTTTTTTTTTTTAAGAGCTCTTGTCATTAGCTTGACACTCGAAGGTTCGTAACAGAAGACGCCGAGAGGGGAAAATACTGCGTCGCCCTGGTGTTAAAGGCTTATTAAGAAAGAGAGTTTTGCATATGGTTAATAACAAATACTGCTTAGGAAAACCACTTGTATACATACTGTGCTAATACATATTTGTAGGCAGGGCTGAAGACTTTCTTCACTTCCACGTTGATAAAGGCTTTTATTTATTACATTTAAACGTTTTCTTTGCTGCTTGGATTACTTTCAGATTGATTTGATAATTTTGAAGTAACTGGAAAACATTAATTTTAATTTTCTTTGGAGTACATTGATGGTCGCTACATTAGCACGGACATACATTTTTGGCTATTACTTTGAAATAGTATAGTAGTATAGTTATATAAAAATGTTTTAGTTAAACACAACATATTTAGTTAAACACAACATATTTAGAAGCTATATACATGTTTAATTCTGCACCTGAAGAAGAGCCATTCGCATTTTCGTACATTTATATATGCTGTACACTGACTCTTGAATCATCTATCTCCTACTTCTTTCAATATATATTGATGTATAATAAACAACGTCTTGTTATGCAATGAATTATCAAGTTGGTCGTATCCTTCCCAGCTTTTGATTGAGGCTCCTCATAAATGTCTTTTCGGTTCTCATTTAAATCTTCAAAAAAAAAAAAACGACTTCCGAGTTCCGTAAAGGCTTTTATCAAATCTAAAATTAATATCATACCAGAATATAGCAACGTCTGAGTTTAACAGATCTACCACTTCGGCGCTCCGACACATCTAAGAACCTTCACGAAAAAACTCCAAGATGAGACGAGTCCAGATGGGAATAATTGTCTTTTGCCATTATCTGAGATCTCTGTCTCCATATAAGCAGTCCCTGAAAAGTGCAATATCCGTCCCGGCGCTGGGCTCTCCCCACACTTTATCAGCGGCGTCTGATGAATCCTGTTCATATCAAATGACCACATGAGAGAATTTTTACTTCGGGCATCACTCATCTTGTGGAAATGGAATTCCTGGATTCTAACGCGACCTCAAAAGCACATTAGTGCCCCCCCACCACCATTAGAGAAGTTGGCCCTCTGCTAAAAGAGCGAAGACCGAGAGTCGTTCTTTACGCGGTTCAATAGACGAATATATATTCTCACGCTCAACTGAAAAGGAAGGAAGAAATGGACTCAACTGATGGCAGAAACACAGCGGCGTTTGATGATGAACGACATAATTCGAGGCATTTGATGTGCCGGCGACTGAATATGGATCAATAAAAAGCAATCAAGGAGTCAATAAAGAGCCCATCTGGACGCCTGGTATCACGGGAAAGACACAATAGCACAAGAGAAGCCGCTAATCTGAAGGCAGGTGGTGGAAGAAACATGTGTTGCTTGTTCTGGGACACGTTTGTTGTTCACTCACCCGTCGTCTCCACGATCCCTTCGAGGATCACCACGATCTCGAACTGCTCCGTTTGCATAGACCTCTGGGAGAGGTCGTAGAAGGGGCTCTTGGTGTCGATCACGTGGCAGATGGTGAGAGGCGAGACCAGAAAGAGTTGATCCGCACCAGTGCTGAACCCGACGTCCAGCTCCAACTGATCCAGCGGAAGGAACTCGCCTTCGGGAGTCTGCCGGGACTGGAGAGAGACGCCGAGACGTTTGGTGTGAGTTAGAGGCAGAGAGACATGCTTATGTGCAGCCGAAGCAATATATGTGTCAGTGACGCCGACAACAGTATCAGAAATACATAACAACAGTCGCGACTCTCTTTAAGGGCCTGCAGATGAAATAAAAATGACACCATTCATCTGTAAACTTCCCTTCAGATCTGCTGTCCTTTGGACTAGAGAGTGGACTCTTTGTAGACTAGAGAGTGGACTCCTTTATGGACTAGAGAGTGGACTCTTTGGGGGACTAGAGAGTGGACTCTGTAGACTAGAGAGTGGACACCTTTATGGACTAGAGAGTGGACTCTTTGGGGGACTAGAGAGTGGACTCTTTGGGGGACTAGAGAGTGGACTCTGTAGACTACAGAGTGGACTCTGTAGACTACAGAGTGGACTCTATGTAGACTACAGGGTTGACTCTATGCAGGCTACAGAGTGGACTCTATGTAGACTACAGAGTCGACTCTATGTAGACTACAGAGGAGACTCTATGTAGACTACAGAGTGGACTCTATGTAGACTACAGAGTGGACTCTATGTGGACTAAAGAGTGGACTCTATGTAGACTCCAGAGTGGACTCTATATAGACTACACAGTGGACTCTATGTAGACTCCAGAGTGGACTCTATGTAGACTACAGAGTGGACTCTATGTGGACTAAAGAGTGGACTCTATGTAGACTCCAGAGTGGACTCTATATAGACTACACAGTGGACTCTATGTAGACCCCAGAGTGGACTCTATGTAGACTCCAGAGTGGACTGTATATATAGACTACAGAGTGGACTCTATGTAGACTCCAGAGTGGACTCTTTGTAGACTCCAAAGTGGACTCTTTGTAGGCTACAGAGTAGACTCTATGTGGTGTAGAGAGTGGACTCTATGTGGACTAATAAGTGGACTCTTTGTTGATTAGTCAGTGGACTCTTTATCCAATACATTTGTCAGACCCTTGTTCTTAAGGTTTTCCGCAAAATCTTGTAGGGGCCCTTAGACTAGCAGCTCATGTATTATATATAAATGTGACCATCGTTTCTGACTGTCGGACGGAAATATAACTTGAAAAACGTAAAAATTAAGGAATAATAGGAATTAGTGATTAAGGGACAAGGAACTGATCTTTTAATTTTCTTTTTTAAGATGGAATGTTGAATTCACAAGGTTTTGAAGGAATCCCTGTTTACTGGTATGGCTTCTAACTGCTGCTTACACAACAGACCAGCAACTAAAGCACTAAAATGTGAAGCACAACTTTAAATGGAAATGTGTTAACAAAATAGTTTTGGGTACAATATCTTATATCTATTAACCAGTCAGATAAGTAACCGTCTCCCGGGTACTACAGGGTTACTCATTAGTGTCTCTTCTTGGACTCAAAATGACATGAACTGCTCTGTGTCTGGACTGAGTCTGATTTTCATTTTTCGGTCCATTTTCTACCAGTTTTTATATTAAATCATCGAGAGTATTGTATATGCTAAGTGAGTCGAGTCTGGAGCGGTAATACTTCCCTGACCTCAACACTAACAACCAGGTCAGAGGTTAAACAGCTTGTGGCACCATCAGGTGCGACGCATCGCTCATCGTTCTGACTGTTCACCCGGGTCGACATAGATCGATCCCTGAACAGTTTATTGATCTTAGTTTCACCGTCCTTGGCCAACAACGTTCCATCTTAAATTTAGTGGCGACCTCAAGCTTTTATGATACCGTTTAACCTCGCTTTGATTTGTAACACAGCTGCTCAACAGAGACCTTGAATGTGACCTCAATATTTATATCATATTTATATATAGTAATATCATTTCTTTTTTTTTAGATAAATAATTGAACAGACACATGTTTGGATTACCATGGAAGAAGGCATAAATTAGATTAAACAGACCTTGACATGTAAAAAAAAAGTTCTAAAAGACTTGCATAACATGACATATGTAAAAAATGTATAAAGACTATAACCATAAAAAGGGAAAACAAAGATCTTTAACAGGTTATATGTAGTGAACTAGTAATACAATTGTTGGCCAATGGAAACATTTCTAAATGGTCGGTTTTATTGTGACCTTTAAGGATAAGTGTTGGCTCCACAGTTCTACTGTAGATGTATCTGGCTTATTTGTTCATTTCTTGTTGATGTTAATGCATTTGTTTGGAAAAATCCAATGATAAGAATCAAAATACTTCAACTTAAGAGCCGATATTTAGTTGTTTTTTTAATCTATATCTATGTCATTTCACTGACAAAAACTGATTTTAGGCATTCCATGTTTTCTTTTCTTTCCATTAGTCACGTGACACACACAGGAATTACTACTTGATTGTATAACCATTTGAAAACCTTTGAGACTTTCCTTGTTCTATGAGTCAGAGTCAGTGTTGAAGGAGCAAATGTATGTATTGTAACACTTACACCAGAAAGAAATCTTAGTAAATGTAGCCCCCATGAAGATTCCTTTAGTTAAATTCCTTGTGTGAGTGAGTTCCACTCCTGAGCTACTTTTAATTTGAACTTTTCCATTTCAGTTTTTGATCACTCCCATTTCATTTGACATCATTGATGGTTTGGTCAATATTGGATGAACATTATCGAGTAGAGGAGATGCAATGGTTCGACCACTAGTCTACTGTCTTTCTTTATCAACCTTTATTTATCGCCAACAAAAACCAATACATTTTTGAATAGAACTCTCACAAGGAAAAAAAGAGACGAATAATGATCACTTCAATATGAAGGGAAACCTTTGTCCATGTCTGAAATATAGGCAAATCAAGTTTTCTCTTTGTAAATTTAGGAAAACTACTGTGGGATTACGAACATTTTTAAATACCTTTTTTACTAGTACTAGGGGCAGAGATAATAATGATATCCACAAGAGAGCAGAGGTGGGCACTTGAATTTCCTCAGGGGCCACATCATATAAGGTGAAAACATCCCCAAAAAACAAAGGGCTTAAATGTTAGTTTGATTTAATATATATATATTTATTTTTTTAATAATTTCATTTGAACAAAATATACAATTTAAAATCAATTAGAATCCAAAAAGGTGTTATTATGCCATATAATAAATTGTGGAATATTGAAAACCATATATATTTTTTAAATAAAACCAAAACCCGTAAAATAGATGACGGGGAAAAGAGGATAAAAAAG
Source organism: Callionymus lyra (assembly GCF_982586985.1). Classification (NCBI taxonomy): domain Eukaryota; kingdom Metazoa; phylum Chordata; class Actinopteri; order Syngnathiformes; family Callionymidae; genus Callionymus; species Callionymus lyra. The sequence goes on from NC_141829.1 coordinate 14,458,902, forward strand.
GTTTTTAAAGAAGATATTTATCAACTTATATCTACAGGTGAACTAGCAATCTTAGATAGCCAGTATGATCTTTTCCTTATGTGGGCCACATGTGGCCCAGGTCTTAAATAAACTAGTCAAGTTTTCTCTTCGACAAAATCCCTTTAAAATGAGGGTTCCGCAGTTTTCAGTACATTTTAATGTATTTTCTAGTTAAATAATGAACATAGATATAACACTATACCATTCATATTAACAATAGATCAGGGGTGGGTAATACATATTGTACTGGGACTGTTATAAGCGACCGTCAAGTCAAAAGAAGGAAGAGACAAATTAAGAATTCAATATGATGGGAAACTTAAAAAAAATTAAAGCTTTCGCGTTCATTTGATTTTATAAAGTCATTGTTCAATTTTTTTTATTTACAGAAAAAAAAAGTCATGTTTAATACATTTTTGTAATTTAAAATAGATCAGAATTGAAAAACTGTTATCATGCTATAAACTAAATTGTGGAATATGACATCGTATAAACTTCTTTATGATATAAAAGTGCTACAAAGTAGAAGAAAGGTCTTCAAACAGATCTTTAACTAGTTATATGTAAAGTTCAACTCGTAATAAAGTCGTTAAATAGCCAGTTTTATCTTTACCGCATGCGGGCCGCATAGATGGAGTCAGAGAGCCATATGTGGCCCCCGGGCCACACTTTTATCAGGTCTAAATTCTAGAAGTGGCCCCTCATTTTAAAGGGATTCAGTCAATGTTTAAACTGACTTGTTTGACTAAAACCAGGGGCAGAGATAACACTTACAAACACAGTAGCGTCTCACTATATACTCACTTTGAGTAACTTGCAGCGGATCTGTGCAGAGACCATATGGCTGTTTCTGAGGTTCCCCACCCTGAACATGAGAGTTAGTTTCCCGTCCCTCATGGAAATGGCAGCATGCTCGCTGAACATCAGGGTCTCTGCCCTCTTCTTGGGCTGGGACATCTTGATGAACATGCATCCGATCAGAAAGGCGTCAACAATGGATCCGAGGATCGACTGGAACAGAAAGAGAATGATCCCCTCGGGACATTTGTCTGTGATGTATCTGTAACCGTACCCTATGGTGGCCTCGGTCTCGATGAAGAAGAGGAAGGCCGAGGGAAAGTTGTACACGTTGGCCACGCACGGCGTGTACTTGTCGTTGTGCGCCTTGTTGAGGTCCCCGCGGATGTAGGCGATGCACCACCACATGGAGGCCATGAAGAGCCACGCCACCGTGTAGGTGAGCACGAAAATGAACAGGTTCCAGCGCCATTTCAGGTCCACCAGGGTGGTGAACAGGTCCGAGAGGTACCTGCTGGTCTCGCCGCCCAGGTTGCCATGCTGGACGTTGCATCGCCCGTTCTTGTCCACGAAGCGCTGCCTCTTCCTCTTCTTCTCCGGGGGAGGCTGGTGGAACCCAGACCCGCTGGATGAGGTGGTCACTACCTGGTAATCGTCCCCAAATTTCTTTCGGAGTGCAGACATACTACGAGGGCAGCAGCGGGTGGGAGAGGGAACGCGAGGAGAAAAGGGGGGACGAGAGAGGAGGATTTTGGAGTCAGAATAAAGACTTGCTGCAGTCCGTCTTGTGCGCAAACAAGTGCGCGGATTCTCACTTCACTCTCACTGAGTCCTCTCTCGCCTGAGACTTCTGCATCTGCTCTCCTCGGCCATCAAACACCGAGCACACACTTTAAAAGAAAACAAGCCATAACTATAGCAACTTTTTTTTTAGGGCGTAAAAAGAAAATCCGGGGGACGCGCTGCAGAAAAACGCTGCTGCGCGTAAAACTGTTCCCTGCGCGCGCTCTGTGCGGGTTTTTCTCCTCCCAGTCCAGCCGTTGAGGTGTGAAAACATGAAACCAAAACCTCGCCAACGACGAGGAGCTGCAGGAGGAGGAAGAAGAAGAAGGATGGATGGATGGATGGAGGAGGAGGAGGGTCAGGGGGGGAGAGTCCGCGTCCCGCTGCTGCTGCTGTCGTCGTCGCCTGGACTTTGTGCGCATCGACGCAGCTTCTTCTCGTGGAGGTTAGAAGCTCTTTCTCGTCCAGCAGATGCTCCTTCTCTGTGCGCGCTCGCTTTTTGGCTTCTTTTTTTTTCTTTTTTTTTTTTCCACTCCTCCTCGCGGCTCCTGCGCACTCGCACGCTTGCTTCCAGTGATGCGTTCACTGACGCCTGCTCGAGACTCAGAGAGACAGACAGTTCGGAGGAGGAGGAGAGACGAGGCAGCTCTCTTCACTCTCCTTTCACAGTTAAAACATTATTAAAAAAATCTTCCCTTCACGCTTTTTTAAATCATTCCTTTTTTTTTTTAATTACAACATCTATAAAACTTGAGTGTTCTGGTTGTTACAAACACCCTGTTTCTTCAAGTGACTTAAATTTGATTTGCTCTAATTTAGTTAGTTGGTTAGAGTCTACTAGGTGTAATAACTGTTATGTAAAGTGAATTAAAATGTGAAAAAAGAAGGGATTCTTGTTTGTATTTTTCTAAAACATTCAATTGAATGTCAAACATTTAATTATTGCTATGAATTTGAGGATTGTTTTAAGTTGTTATTTAAACCCTTGTGTTGCCTGTGGGTCAAGGTGACCCGGGAGCTGTAAAACAAAAATATGTTTGTGCCTAAAGGGTCAACATGTTTGCATTATGTTGGAAAAAAAAAACTTTTCCCTTTTAATTGTACTCTCTTTTTTCTATTGTAATTCTTGTTTCCCTCCGTCGTGCGGAAATATAAAGTAATAACTTATCTTATCTTAGATGAAGAACATCTTGTCAGATCACTGATGTAAGGAGGAGCCTGACCATGAATAGATCTGAAAGTAAGAACCAGAATTTTAAAGTTGATCCTGAAAGAAACTGGCAGCCAGTGATAAGTTTCTAAGGATCGGGGAAATGTGAGTTCTTCTACTAGAGCGGGTCAGAATACTTACTGCAGAGTTTTGTATTAACTGCAGGCGAGACAGCTCCTTCTTGTTTAGACACCAAAATATATCCAATAATAACCACTCAGTTTAAAATCATTTTAAATTAAAAGTTCACTGCCTCAATGCATTTTAAGACAAGTATACATTTGTTTTTACTCATTAAACTTACTGGACACGGTAGTTTTCAGTAAAAATAACGGTTGAAAAAATGTTCTTCCTTCGGCTGATCAGTTCCAAAGCCACAGAGTTGACTTTTTTTTTTAGGAAGGTCAGAGAAGGTCATCTGTTCATGAACGTATGTGTCCTGACACATTTCTATCAGTCTTCACTGAGCACAAAACATCCGTCACCAACATATCATTGTTGTTCTCTCTCTCTTCTCTCGTCGTCTGTCGAGTCCTCACTTTAGCGAGCGCCGGCGGACGATTACGACCGCACCTTGTTTGTCGGCGTCTCCTGGGTCACCTGTGCAAACACGATGACCCCTATCTGGCCGACACGAGCGGGAGCACCTGCTCTCGTGCAGCAGGCCCTCGCAAGCTGTCCCAACAGAGCGCAAACACGTTTAGCAGGAAAGCTGCTGACATTCACAGCCGACTATATTAGATCTCAGGGGGGCGAGGAGCTGCTGCCTCACAGGGTTTTCCTTCATATCGCGCTCGTATCCTCGCCGACTCCCCCGTCGATCCGAGCCGGAGATTCATTTCCACCACTCGGATTGAAGACGGAAACGAAACGACGGTGTTTGCCTGCTAAATCAACTCAAAGAGATGCATTTTATCCTCGTCTATATTAGGCCATGATGCCTGTGGGGAGATCCAGCCTCGCTGTGGATTCCGTAATTAAATAAATGGCTCTAATGAAATCAATTTAGCTGTCTTTTTAATCAGCAGCACAGGTTTCATGTAGGTGTGAGCTCAACAGGCGTGTGTCCTTTTTTTAAAATTCTTTATTCTGAATCAGAGATCAACTATCGTGTTGATTTAAGTTAGTGTTAAATAGATGTTAGACTCTATTGTATCATCAGTATGTGTCCGTTTGTACAAAACTCTTTTCATTGAAATATTGACATTAGAAAATGATCTTAAGCCCCGCCCACTGAAGAAACTTGTTTTTTTCTGGAGATTAAATCTTGTTTATCATAACCACGCCCACTCTGCTGTGATTGGTCAAGCATCAAGGTTTGTCACTGCGTGTCATCAATCCCGAAAGTCTCCACCTCCAAGGGACTCGTTGTATAAATAGAACAGGGTGTGATTACAGCTGGCTGGAGGAGGGGTGAAGACATTATTATGTCATAATGGACCGTAACCTCTTGTTCGCCGAGATTTCAGACGGGGGAGAACTTTATAAAGTAATAATTTTCTTGATGACGGACTTACTGCATCTTGGAGAGTAAGAAACACATGAGTGAGTCAGGAAAGTTGATTTTCAAAATGAGTTGCCCTTTAACCGGAGCTGTTGGAGAACAAAGCTGTGTTTATAAACATTAAATGTTTATTTATCTGAAGTATTTCACAATAAAATGATCAGAAAATAAATTAATGTTCCCAAGAACATTGTGCTCTGTAATAGTTCTGTATAAATGTCAAAATTCTGAACAAAACACAATGTAATATCTCTCTTCTAGTCAATCAAACAGAGGTAGTACATTCTTCGGAAAAACCTGTCCTTTGTAATACTTTAAATAAATAATGCTGAAACAGTCAGGGGGGAAAAAAACGAGAGGTAACCTATTTTTCTAATATTAGTTACTCCTCAAAAGAATGTCTCTTATAAAGGCTAATTCCAGAAATATAAATAATGCCTGAACAAAAATAAAAAGATAGGTAGAGGATTGACGTCAACACAATAACGCAAATGATGTAAAGAAAATGATGATTGTTCCTCAGATCAAAAGGTAAGTCAGGCAGGAAACAGCTTATAAAAGTAAAACATGTACGGTGAATTATCAAAACATCTGTTCTATCGCTTTTAATTACATTACTTATCGCTCCAACTCTATATAAGAAACGTATAACAAAGTAAGTGGCCAATTGGTTTATTGATAACAAAGACAAAGTGTAAAAAAACCAAAAAAAATATATTTTATTCTGGATATACATTGCTCAGGGGGGGGGGCATGGATTATATCATTGTATGTGTAGAGGAATATGGGGAAGAGAAGAGTATAAAACTCATTGTGATGACTTTGACTGAAAAAAAAAAGAATGCTAGATGTATTAAAGCCTTTTATCGCTCATTTAGACACAAAAGAAAAAAAAATGTAACGGTATTGCTCTCATACAAACCACAGTTTGAAACAAAAGTGATTAAATGAAAAAGGGATTAATGAAAGCTATTCTCTTCTTTTTTTTAAAAAAAAAAGACAGTGTTTTCAGCATTTCTAATCCTCATTGTGAGAGCCTCTAGCGCTCTTCTCTTGTGGACGAGAATAATGGAGCTTGTCTCGGTTCGCGACACTTCAGGCTCGGACCGGCACGTGCTCGGACATTTGTGAAGGAGACTCTGACATAACCTCTTTCCCAGCGAACGATCAGGACAGCCGACGGTTGACGGGCGCCACTGTCGGTGACGGACAGAGTAAACAAACCGTTCCGGCGCTGAGACCATCTTAATTGTCGTCTGTTGCGGCAGCTACCGTGGAACATGGCGGCGCTGTAATGACTGCGGGTGGAAACCGGGGCGTCCAGTGGACATCTTGGGCCTCATTAGCAGGATATTTGCGGGGCAGGAACGAGGGGTTCGGATTGGCCGGCGATCGCGCCCAGAAATTTTTAATTGCCAAGGTTGTCAAATACAAAACAAGAAAGAAACGATATCCATCACGAGTGACCATTAGTCAAGGCAGTGTGAAATTGAAGTGCTGAGAGATGAAGCCTAGAAGCAACCAAACTGTTCTGAGCAACAGCATTCCATACTAATGGATAGTATAGCATGGTGTAGTAAAGAGTAGTATGGCATTGTATAGCATCAAAAAGTATAGCATAGCATATTTCAGCATACTATGTATCTACTATGTACTATTTAGTATAGTTTGTCATTATATTACAGTATAGTGAAGTATATAGTGTAGTATATAATACTGTATATTAAAGCATGGCATAGTATAGCATAGCTTAGTACATCATGTTATAATAAAGCATAGTATGATATAATAAATAATAGTATAATACAGAAAAGGATAGCGGAATGTAGCATAGTATAGCTTAGCATAGTATAATGTAGTACAGTTCAGCATAGTAGAGTATAATATATTGTAAGTAAGTAAGTCATTTTTATTTGTATAGCGCTTTTCCAGACCAGGGTCACAAAGCGCTTAAACAATGAAACAATATTCAATAAAGTATATACTTTAAAGGTCAAGATAAAACTGATAACACAACAGGAGTTCCAGAAAATCAAGGAAAAGCCTGAACAAATAGAAACGTCTTAAGATGTTTCGTAAAGGAGTCAGTAAAGTGAAGCATAGTACTGCAAGTATTATGTGGAATAGTATAGTTTGGTATATTATAGTATACAAGGCTACTGCAGTACAGTATCCTATACTGTAGTATAGTAGCCTTGTATACTGTAATATACCAAACTATAGAATAATGTAGTTTAATATATCATAGCAAAGCATATTATAGTAAACTGTACTGTACAATACTTTTTTATAAACAGTATTATATTATAAAACAGCATAGTATGGTGAAGCGTTGTATAACAAACTATAGTATAGGTAAGTATAGTTAATACTTGTATAGTATAATATAATGTATAGTATAGTATAGTAGTATAGTATAACGAAGAATAGTATAGTAAAGCATTGTAAAGTTTAGTGACATAAAGCATTGTAGAGTTAACTGTAGTATAATATAGTACAGTATAGTAAGCCTTAGTAAAGGATTATGTAGTATAGTAAAGCGTAGTATATTACAATGAAGCAAAGAATAGTCAGGCGTAGTATTCTAAAACATTGTATAGTGTGGCATAGCGAACTATATATATAACTGTGTGGCATAGCGAACTATATATATAACTATTATAGTAAAGCATAGTATAGTTATATCAACAGCTGAGAGTATACAGTAGTCCAGAAGAAGAGATACATTCTATCCTCTGTAATGAACTATACTTCTGTAAAGACTCGATGAATCAAAGGCAGAAAAGATAGATTTCTGACCAGGGTTCTCCTCACACACCATCCTCCGGCTCACCACAGACACATGTGTCAGTGACGGTGCCGTACAAGAGGGGGGTGAAGGTCTGAGCTTGTTCTTGTCACAGTCGGGGTGGCAGCTGATGTGAGCAGCAGCGAAACTCCACTGGAATATATGCAGATTAGCTCTTACCGTAGAGGGTCATTTTTTTGAAAATGTCACATTTCCCAGCACTTGAACCTCGAGACATTTAGTTATTCCTCCGTCGCTCGTTTTCAGACGACTGCTCTTTCGGCAATTGCCCCGTTTGTCCTCTCGGCGGCCGAATCAACGAGTGTCGATAATGTTTTGATGGGCCTCGGCGACAACGCGTTTCATAAAAATAGCCCGAGTGAAAACCTGATGGGCGACAGAGGACAGAGATTGATTTATTAATCTAATCAGTCCAGTGCGGGACACGAGGTGTGTTTGTCCTTCTCTGGGAATCAGTTAGCGAAGCTCTGGAGGTCATTCTCCAGGAGGAAGGTCCAATCACTTGAGACCATCTTCTCTAATTTTTTCCATTTTCCATTGTAATCGCCACGATCAGACACGGAGCAGGAAACGCCGTCGCCGCTTTCATGTAAGATTTGATCGAGTTTTCCATTTTTAAACGCCGCAGAAATTGACAGATCCTGCGACGGAACACTCGTCCTTTGCCGCTTCCACGACGACACAACGCATCTTTCAAAGCTATTGAATGTTTAACTCTGACAAAAACAACATTTTCATAGAGAATATTTAAAAAATAATGATATAAAAAAAACAATTAGCTTTTATTATTCGTGTTTTTTTTGTATTCAGTGGTACTGATGACGTTTTTCATTCCATGTAACCTTGTGTGGAAGCAGAACGTACCCTCAAGATTCAGGTTTAATCCGACAAGATCACTGGGAGATGAAGAGAGTTTGGCCTGTGATGTGCTGGAAATTATCAGTAAACCCGGGATTCCATTGAGGGTTCGACAACTAGGTCAAAGACAGGAGACGCGTGAGTGAAATTTATCAACATCTTGTGGTAAGTGAAGGAAATTACAGCTGTCGATCAGACCCATTAAGACATGACCAGTTAGAAAATCCCTGTTCAGTTTAACAGCAATAAAACTAATCAACATGTGAACAATTATATTGTGTTTCTCATAGAGCAATGTAGTATCTTCATGCAATATAATATAGATTTTCTATAGATACTAAATCAAAATTTTAAGAAAAGACTTGTGTCACCTGTGGTAGTACAAAAACACTGTCCAATCGTTTGAGTCGAGCCATCAAAATCAAACAAAACATCGGTTAAACGTATCCAATCAAAAGTAGTTCCAAGAATCATCAAGACAATCCAACAATGAATGGACGGTTTACGTATATATTTTTTAAAGATAAATAACTAAATATTAAAAACCTAACCTTAATTATTAAAAATCATAATAAGTCAGTTTTGCCGTAACTTCCCAATGCATGTGATATCGCTAGATGCGTTAAAATATTGTACATGAAGTATAGTTCATTAATTATTATTCTTTTAACTTGACCTAGGCAAGTGTGGTCCGAGGGCCATATAAATGTATTGTTCACAAGGTTTATATTGTATTGTATAGTATAATATAGTATCATATTCTATCGTATAATATAGCATAGCATAGACTAGCAAAGCAAAGCGGAGTGCAGCATAGCACAGTACAGTACGGTATAGTTCGGCATAGTAGAGTAGATAAGAGCGTAATATAGCATAGCATCACAAATTATAACATAGCATAGTAAATCATAGGGCAGTTTAGCACACTTCAGTAAAGTACAGTATAGAATATAGTATAGCATAGTACAGTATCGTAGAGCATAGCATAATATACTATAGCATAGCAATGTAAAGTAAAGCACAGCGTAGAGTACTGAAGAGCATTATATAGTACAGCTTCAGAAATTATAGCATAGTAAAGCATAGCGTAGTGTAGCAAGCACAGTAAAGTACACTAAAGTATATAGTTGGAGTAGAGTAAAGCAGAGCATAATATATTACAGCATAGATCACAATTTCTTGCATAGCATAGTGCAGCATGCTACAGTACAGGGTTGTATAGTATAGCTACACAGTCCTGTCAGGACTCGGGGCAGGAAACAGAATTAAATGAACTACTCTATTATTAAAAGGCTGACAAAAAGAGCAGCACAAGGCACCGATAAAAAAAGGCACAAAAACATCGACCAACTAAACTGACAAGAGACTATAAAACAAGCACGTACCACAGAATTTGACGTCAAAGGAGGGTTTATAAGGAACACAGCAAACAAGGGGAACTGGGATCAGGTGAGACGAAGACACAGGTGACACAAATCAGGTCAAGACGAACACACAGGGATCAGTACTTTCACAATAAAACAAGGAAGTGAGTCAAAAGGAAACAAAAGACAGGAAATGACAAGTACAGTATATTATAGTATAAAGCAGTATAGTAGGCCATGGTTTAAAATAGCGTAGTATAATATAGTAGAGCATAGTATAGAAGGTTTTTCCCTCATTTCTTTTGGCTTGGTGATCCCTGAGGAAGTTTAATTGCCCGAAAAACTCTCCCTTATAAAGTCCAAAAATAATCTTGTGCCCCTCGGACTTAAAAATGTCATAGTTTTGATCTGGTGTTGGATTCCTACTACAAGTGAAGATGGCTTCAAATAAGGGTAAAAGCGGTGTTTTGTGGAAGGGCTCTGTGAATGATTAGTCCACAATCAGTGGCGCGAGCGGCAGGTTCCCGCCTCCTTATCGCTGCCTTTGTTGCTAAATGGAGATTATCACTTCGGGAAAGCTTGTTTGGAGCCACTTCCTACATGCAAATCAATACATCTTGTTCGCATGCACAAGAGTGTATAGAGAGGTATCCACAATCACTGGTTTATACGTGTGTGTATCCCCCCCACACACACACACAACCCTTACCACTGTCGTCGATTTGACCCCCACCGAGACCCCGGACACAAACCACAGCTAATTAAAGCTTCGATTCGATGCGGCCGCTGTGGAACTTCGGGTCCCTTCAACAATTAAGTGCAGGATTCTGTTCTGGTCTCCGGTGAGAAGAAAAAGGCAGACTTGATTATTCCCCCCCTCCCCTCGCTCTCCTCGCCGCCGCCGCCGCCCCGACTCATTATTGGATTCACGTCTGCGACGGAGGCCGAGAGTATCGAGCAGCCGGAGAAGAGCTCGCGAAACATGCAATCAAGACATTTAAGCAACTTTTAGACATCAGACCCGAAGCTTGGTGTTTGAAGACCAGACGCCATCGCAGGGGGGGTCAACAGGCTTTCGGAGAACCAGAGTATATTATCAGGTTTTGCAGCTTGAGAAGAAAGATGGAGTATATAAATTAATCTCATTTTTAATTTCAAGTGTGAAGCTTCAGCAGGGAAATCTTAACTAAACGAGTTAGATAAAGTCAACTCAAAGTCAGTTGTGGGCCCTTTAAACGTCAGATTATTTATACAGTAACAACATTAACTCCTTACTAAACATGACAACTAGGCTTGGGCAAAAGTACCATCCAGTGGCCATATGCAACCATTTTATTGTTTTTAAAAGGCCCTCTTGAGGAGTCAAACTATAGGTTTTCAGAGAACTCAAACAAGGGGCCAAAACCCAACTCTCCTGACTCACTCACATGTTTTCAAATGTTGAAGTCTTCCTCTCCAAGATCCCTCATCATGACCATATTTTGAACTTATTACTTTATATTTATATTAGATTATTTATATTATTCTCTCCGTTCTGAAATCTCAGCGAAAGAGGAGTTACGAGAGCGAAGTACATTATGACCTAATAATGGCTTCACTCCTCCTCCAGCCAGCTGTAATCACACCCCGCTTTGTTTATACAACGAGTCCCGTGGAGGTGGAGACTTCCTGGATTAGTGACACACAGTGAGCAATCACAGCAAAGTAGGTGTAGTTATGCTTAATAGGAAAGTTCAGAGTTTTCAGTGGGTGGGGCTTAATCACATTTTCTAATGTAAATATTTAAATTAAAAGAGAGTTTTGTACAAACAGACACATACTGATGATTACAATAGAGTCCAATATCTATTTAAGAGACACTTAAATCAACACATTAGTTGATCTTTCAGCAAAAAGTTATAGTTGGGGGCCAAACGAAATTTAAATTAAAAGAATACTACATAAAAACATCTTACTTTAAATATCATTTAGCTTTTTAGCTGAAATGACTTACGAAAGTGATGAAGGGTTAAATGAAGAACAAGAATCAGACAAAGTGAGTCAAGTATGCTAAGAAACACAGTGACACCAGTCAAATATTGATTTAGGGGCCCCCAAAATTTTGTTTAAATATTTGTGTTTTGCACAATTACAGAAAATGTCCTTCAATGTTACTCTGAAACTTTCCACCTTTTACCTCCAGTTTTCAAGGGTATCTTAGTTTTCTATCTTGGAACCCTGACCTTTAGATTGACACTAGTTAAACATACATTTTGAGAATATTTACTAGATGATTACAAAAGCAAAGAGACTCAGAGAAAATCTGACGTAAACAGACTTTGGGAAACAATTAGAATAGTTGTTTTTTTGTCTGCTGTTTATTTATTGTTTGCAGTAATTGGCTGAGAAAGTTTTGCACTTCTGAGCCCAGATGGACGAAAGACAAATTGGCTGAGCACAAACAAGAATTTGGAAAAAGAAACATGGCTTGTATTTTTATGTAAATTCGGGAAGAAACAACAATCTGATCGATGACATCATGCGGGGCTGGCTTCCAAAATACTACCTCGGGTTACAATGACCTTCTACAGTCACCGATGGTCGGAGAGAGCATGTCTTGTGGAGAGAGAAGAAGAAGAAGAAGAAGTGTATTAAAAAAAAACCTCTGGGATTAGAAAAAAGAAAAGAACTGACTCACCAGTCTCCAGATGAAGGGGAGGAGGAGGATATAAAAGGTAATGAAAGGGGCGATGATGTACGACTCTGAGGCCGCGGCTCTGATAAATTGACAGTTGATGCCGAGGTTTCTTCTTCAGCGCCGGACAAAATTAGAAATGAGTGTATGAGACGGACAGCTGGGGGAGACAGTTGGGAGAGGCGGTAACTGAGAAGAAAAGTAGACGATATGAAGGACTTTCTTTTCGCCGTGAGCAACACGGTTTTCTCGAGCCATAGAAGTTGTTTCACAGATTTCATTGTGGACCGTGTTTCATCGAGTCATTGGTGATGAGTTTTGCAGTAGATCAGCACCAGGTTTGGTGTCGACCTGAGGTTGAAATCTCAGCAGCGATTAAAATAATTCATTTAAAATTGTGAAATTAGCTTGTGTTATTCACACGCTTATAGCTAAAAAACAATTAAAACAGGGTTTTGCGATTCACATTAATTGAATATATAACTTTAAATTCCCATATGTCGATTAAGGGTTGGGATTATTTTCAGAGTAATCTGTTCCTTTTAAGAATAAAAGGCAAAAATGTAGCGACTGGAGCTGTTGTCTAAAGAGACACTTAAAAACATCCAAAATACCTCCATACAACATCTGCAACGTCCATCTATATTTTAGGTTTGTTTGTAGCGGAAGTTATCAGTCTCTCAACTACTGCCTGATGTCTTTCCTCATTTAAACTAATTTCAAGAGTGAATTTGCAAGATTTACACCGATTGCTTCCGCAACAAACAAGTTTAAAAGTTAGACTTTTTTGATTATTTTCGGAACAACCTCATGTCAAGGGTCCAATACAAGATGGAAGTTACAGACGAGTAGTATGGAGGTAATTTCCGATGTTTTTAAGTGTCTTTTTGGACGAAGACAAAGACAACTGAGCTCCAGTCGCTACATTAAAATGAACAAACATTTTTGTCTACTACTCTGAAAATAATCCCAACCCTTAATCAGATAAGAGTAAGTAGAAAATGAGTGAAACGTTGAGAGAACCATCACTTTAAAGGCATGTTTTAGTAAAGGTTGAAGAAAAGAAAGAAAATTCCTTATATACAAATTAAGATGTAAAAAATAAATTTGCAAAATAAATAAAATAAAAAAATCAGAAGATTAGATTATGGGATTTATAATCCTTATTTATTATGTATTTAAAATGTTTAAAATTGTATTGAAATTGGACCCATTTACATTCTTAGATGGGGTCTAATTATTGAATTCTGTATGTGATAAATATGGGTTTAATGTTGTTTTTTTTATATGTTTTCTTAGGGGTTTTCTAACACCGTATTCTCCCATTTCCCCTTAAACCTCCACTGAGACGTCAGTAGTCTACATTCTAATTCTGAAAGACTATAAATATCGTTTTTATTCGGAAACGCAGTCGCCCTCCTTTGCATTCCACGACTCGTTCTCTATACTCTTTAAAATGACACGGTTTCCACCGAGAGACCTTCTGATCGTGTTCCCTTCCACAGAGGGACGGCGAGCCACAGATAAGACCTCCATTAGGACCATTATTTTAGACCATCTCTCCCCTTAATGGAGTCCCCGGGACCTGCTACAGGCCTCTATCTAATCCTCCGCGGCCCCGTTAACCAGCCATGGCTCTGGCTTCCTACCGACGTGGAGACTGTCTGAAACCACTGTGGGTCCCAGCAGGACCCCTGCTGAGAGCCAGGCGAGGCACTGATGTGTTGTCAGCGCTGCAACAACAACTATTAATACCTCTGCAGCGGCTACTTGAGCGAGGCCGGCAAAACACAGTGATTATGTGCAGGAAACACAAATAAACAGTGTTTCAAATGAGCATCATTAGAAAGTGTAAACTCATCATTAATAGTTGAAATTCCATTTCATTTCTAATGCAAGAACTTGCTCAATAAACAACAGCAAATAACCAAAACTGGTCTCTAATTGACCATTAAATCTATCTGAGGAATGATCCCGAGATTCATGATCCCAGATAATAATCCTGATAAACGGTGTTGAAATGTGTTGTCTTTTATCTAAAATGTATATATATTTCTCTCTTCTGTTGTCCTTGAGAGAGAAAGCGAGATTTTAGCCATGGAGAGCAAGGAGTCATCGATTAAAGGATGAAATATCCAGCTTGAGTCACAGTAACATGATCAACATGCTTAAAATAACCTGGTTGAAGATGAACATGAAGCGCTGCCAGGATCTTTTGCCGCAGTGGATCGACATCTAGAATTACAGCTGAAGGCATCGTGGGACCAATATTTACTCCAACAATATGTAGTAGCGGGGAGGATTTAGCGGGGCTATAAATCTATTCTTACGCACTCGGCTTTTATCGTAGTCGTTGTCGATTAGAGAAGGAATCGTAAAATAAAAATATCCATCATTGCGAGATGTTGGCAAATGTTCAGCTCAGAACGAGTAGCTTTGGAAGATCAACCGCTTCTCCATATGGTTTAAACCAAATAACATCGAAAACATCAGAGGAAAAGCGTGGATCGAGGTGCGTTGTGAATGATCTATAAGCCAAAAATCGTCAACATAAAATGTCATCTTTACAGCCAAAAATCAAATATCAATAAAGCTCTAACAAACAAAAAGACCCATACTGGTTCACAAAACAAGGTATCGGTTGGGCTACACAGTTGAAGTAAAAATAAACACACTCTCTAAAATCAAAATATGAAAACACAAGAATAAAGTCATCCAGTAAAACAGAGAGTATCGGATAGGGGGAGATAATTTACGGCCTTAAATCTCCCCCTCTAACCACTAGGCCAAGGGTTGGCAATTAAAATTCTTCAAGGGCCACATTGAATTCTGTGAATGTAGTTAGGGGCCGTCAAGAAAAAAGAAAGACGAAAAAATCCCTAAAAAATGGACATGCGTCATTAGGCCATGACATTTACTAAGCTAAATAAGCTGCAATTTTATTCTTTTATAGATTCGTTTTTTTCAAAACATTTCTTCAATGAACTTAAAAAAAATTTTTTGAGGGATTATTATGTACTCGAAAAATGACACACAAAAATAGAGAAGTGTTATGTTAAAATGTTAAATAATAATATATACATTTGTTAATGCATTAGAACCATTTAAACATGATCATACTTTGACATTACGAGGGCCGCATAAATACAGTCAAAGGTGCCCAGGTTTGCACCAGGCTGAGATGACGTTGGTCAGACTTGAATTGTTTTGGGCTCTTAATATTTTGAGTACACAGGTGCGTTCACACTGAGAAGTGCGCAAAAATTGAGTGCGCTAAGCACACTCAGATGGCCGGAAAATTGAGTATGGATTGATGGACACTTTCCACCCTCAATGGCCGCCATCTTAGTGACGTAGATGACGGTAAACGTAAGATAAGTCACTGACGACACGTCTTCGGAGCAGATACCGGCGTAAATGTCTCGGGAAAACACCAATTTTACCACAAAATAACAATGAAAACACATTGAAACACAACCTAATAACTTGTTTTGAAAAGTGCTGTCAAGTGTTGGCGATAGCGTTCCAACGACCGGTTGCAATCAGCGTTAAAAAGTAGTAGAAGAAGAAAGCTGTCGAGTCATTTCCGGTGAGTGTGTAGCAGCAGAGTTTGATTTGAGACAGTAGTATCCTGTCAAAATTTGAGCACTGCGCAAGTAAGTGCACCATCTTACAGTGTACTGTGAAGCAGTGCACTTAGAGAAGTGCACTAATTGACACATAGCACAGGTCTAAATAATAGACAAAGATGATTCTGATTAGTTTTCATCCTGGTATTATCAGATCAGAATCATCTCTCAGGGTTATTAACAGTGAGCTAAGAAAACATTATAATGTATAAAGTTAAATAAAATGAGGTTCAAATTAAATTCTTTCATTCTCTGAAGACAAGGTTAAGTTAAATTCCCTCCATCCATCAACAGTAATTTTCTATGAAAACTGTCAACGACACAAAAAAAAGGAGAGACATTCACCTCTCGATTTGCGAGACTCCAAAAACCGTTTTATTGAACAACTCCACGACTTTCTTTTTTCTCTTGTTATTTTCGTCTACAAAAGAGGCAGAAATGTACAAACAGGTGCCACCAGTACATCGAAACATGACATTCCTATCACTACATCATGCACTCGAAAGCTAAACGCGAAACAATACATGTGAGTACCAAAGACGTGATTGAATTTTCTTCTGAATGCCAAGTAGGCACTTAGCAGGGATTTCGTCTCCCAGCAGCATTGATATCACTTTCAGCGTTTAACGGGGCTGATTTCCCGATCAAATAGATAAACACTCGACTCTATTAAATCCCAAGGTCGCAATTTCTCCTTCCTGAATTTTCAAATATAGCTCATTATGCCTTTTTAATATTTAGACTCATTCTCTCCCGATTCAAGTTTTAAAGCTTCTTATAAAAATAAGTGGTTCTGTATGTACAACAACAATCAAGACAACATCGTCACTTCTGTACAATGAAGTTTGGTAGCTGGTTGATGACGCGACGGTTCACGGTTTTTAGCTGGAGAACCGTGGTTTAATCCCTTCAAAGAAACACTGTTGAGACACATTTAAAGGCACACACACTGAATATAGTCCGACCTAAGACAAGTGTTGAGGATTCGATTGTGTTGATGTCGCTCTGGAAGTAAGAAACGATCCTCTGTATTCTTCTATAACGGATGAACAAACGTGATAAATCTGTCGTATAGAAGCAGCACTAGTTCGATTCCCTCACGTCAGTTATCAGAAGTCCTGTTTCGAAAACAACAAAACAATCTTTATTACTGAGGCTGTAAATTAATTCAAATTTTTCCACAAGTCAAAGGAAAATGAAGAGCTAATAAATGGCAATGCTAATTGCTAAATACAATGCTAACTGCTAAATACGACCGTATCAATATCACTTTAAGTGCCTTTGATTTTTTTTTTAAGTTTGCCAAACCCTACCTAGGGATAGATGCCCATAAATGGCCAGGATTTATTTAGGTTTTGATTTAATTTTCCCAAATGATGATCTTTGACTAAAATACAGATATTCAGTATGCTTTTAGTTTTTTTTAACAAATTTTCTAACAAGCTTTTATAGTCTTGTTTGCTAGTTTTCATTCTTTAAGAATATTTACAGGCACTTTTAAAGTACTAGCACGGTTCAAATGTACTAGTTTGGTATCAAAAGAAACGACTCCCATCCCCACCCGGCAATAAGAACAAAACTCTAACCCTGATTAAGGATCTACACCAAATGCTACATTTAAAAAGAAGGTAAACAAAATCCGAGATATGTTTAAAAATACATAAATAAATGCAAGATGACTTCTGGTTTTATTCAGTTCATTTTACCACTTCTGTGAGGATCCATGGTGGAGACGGCTTGTAAAAGTGTCGAACAATGAGCTGCATTTTGTTTGATTTTTGAAAGTATGATTAGCATTAGCAATTAGCAACAAACAAGATTTTTTGACAAACTCTTAGGCAGCGATAACAAATACAGCTGCAGTTATTTAAGAAGATAATGTGTCGTGTATGATATTACCGGCGCAACACGACTAATGAAACTTGAAATATTTCCTAAAATAAGCTAAAGTTAAAGAATAAATAATAATTCTAGTGTCTTGAGACCCAATCAAGTTTTAGTTTTATCTTGATACCACTCAGTTTCGTGGGGCTTTTAGTCTGTAAAGTCCTTTCTTTGTTGCTCTCTTGACAGTCGGTGAGAGCGGTGCTTGGCGAGATCCACGATGGTCCAGAAAATAACATGTCGACATCGACTCACTCGCCAAGCATCATCCTCACCGACTGTCAAAAAGAGCAACAAAACCTAGGAAACCCAGGAAAGGACTGAATAAAATAAAAGCTCTAGGAAGGGGAACGTGACACATTTTAATGATTCCTGAATCTATCCGGCACTCATTTCTTGAGGCTTATGAACTTCAAATTAAAGTTCCCAATAATGTAATACTGCTCTGGAAATATACTTTGTCACGTGTGTGGGGGGGGGGCAACACCTTCACAAAGTCGAGGTCGACCCACTGGACCTGAAACTACAAAAGGACATCCAGGACCATGTTCTCCAACAAGGGGCAGATATTAACCGGGATAAATGTTAACGGCTTAATGACTGCGATAGTGTAAAGTGCACGGCGAAGGTTTACAGCTCGTCTCCTAGCAACATCAGCCTTTAAATGTCAGTCGACCTCTGGCTTTGGGGAAAATACTCACCTGGAGGCTAGAAAAAAAAAATCGCTCTATTTGAACAAAACGGCTTGATGAGTGATATGTTGTTCAGCAGATGTTTCGAAGGTAGTTTCAGCATCGGTGTGAGGAGCAGCAACACTACAGATCGTCCCTGATGGCAGCACCAGGTCCATGGAATCATCGTCGGAGGGTTTTTTTTCCTGCAGCCGGACCGAGTGTTTTTTGCTTTCATCGTTCCCCAGACGGAAATGAAGTTCTCTCGGTTCGACTTCCCCCCCCTCACTCGAGTGACAGGTGTTCGGCTTCTCTCTCTACTGAAGAGGGAACAGAAAAAAAAAAAAAAAAGGCGAGACCCCTGCTACCGAGGTCTTCGGCTAAAAGCCCTGGCTGATGAAAGGAGCGATGTTTGGAGCCACCTGCCCGGAAAAAGGAGCGCCGACACGGGGGCCGACTAATTGGACGGAGGACGAGGAAGCGTCAGATGCTCAGGGTCATGTTGCGGAGCAGCCACTGCTGCGAGCGGCTGCCGGTGCAGTCACGCAGGGTCGGGACCAGCTTGTCGTCCTCGGAAGGCATGTCCAGACACTGGTTGCTGTTCACGTGCAGCAGCGTGAGCCTCTGTTGGGGAGCAGAAGCACATGCATGACCCAGAGAAACAGTTTCAACAGAGACGGATTCTTTAAAAAAAAACATCCTGAAGCGACACGAGGATGGAAGGATAGCAGTCGCTTGAAAGTATTTCATGGTTGAATTTAACATTTTACATGTTTTGTGTCGAAACGTCCCCATTTTTCGGTTAATTCTACGTCTCTGTAGCTTTTTTAAAAAGTGATCAACAGCTGTGATTGGTCAGCTGGGCGGCAAAGCTCTGTGGGAGCTGCTCAACAACAAGGGTTGTTAGGAGTAATGACACCTTGTGTACAATGTTGAGTTTTGCAAGTACAAATACATTTAAATGCTTTGTATTGAAATGTCAATTATTTGTATATTGAGAATGTGTTGTTTAATAAGAAAACTATATAATTTGAATGATTTTTTTTTACAACGTTTGATTTTGTAATTCATGTTATTCAAAATAAATTTACTAAACTACATTTTTTTTTATTCATAGTGTTATATCTTATATAATACATATATTATATTATATATATCATTTACATATGTATTTATTTATTACGTGATCGTCTGAGCGTCGCATGGTTGGCTGAAGGTTTGATCAGGTGTGGAACTATTATTTGAACATTTTAATAATTTCTAAAAAATAAATAAATACATGTAAAAAATGTTTAAAAAATATATTAAAAGTTCACAAAAAATTGTGTTAAAATACAACAACTTTATTTTTCATGAAAAATTGCTGTATTTTCTGTGGCTATTGGAAAAAAACAAACAGACCTCCTGAGGGATCAATAAAGTTTTACCTTACCTTACCTTACAAAATATTAATTATTGAATTAAATTAAACAAAAAATAAATGATTAAAAAAATTAAAAAAAATCTCCATTTGAAATTCAACTATACAATATTCAGATATTATGACATACCTTCATACACAGGAACACTATCATCCTATTGAAAACGTATATTTTTATTGCCAGTGTTGTGTGTTGTGTTGTGTCAGTACAGAATCAAAGAATGAAATAAGAATAACACACAATATAAGCAATAGAACATATACCTTCAAAAAGAAAAGCGCGTCAGCAGAAACGTTTGTGCAGTGTTGGCTCAACGGCCCCGCAATGTTACTTCAGGACCAAACTAATATGAGAAAATATGACATGATCAGCTAACTGGGTCTCTGCTGGTACCACACACAGCGCTGTCTGCAGCATTTCCTGCAAACTGCTTTGCTCTGCAAGCTGACAGACAAGGTGATTTCAAGCTCCCTGCACAATGGAGGGAAGAGACAGAGTCACACTTGGAAGGCTTTGTCGGTCACTTTGGGTCAGAAAATGAAAATGCAATGGAAGTCTTTCCACAGCAAGTGACGAGCTATTCGTTGTAATGAAGTCACACTTAATACAACGAGAAACTTAATGGGATGCACTAATTACCACAACCACCTTACTTTAGGTGCCAAAAAAAACAAAACACTCCCATCATGCATTTCTACACATTGCTATTAAGTGACGACCGATTAGTCGCTTCAATCCTCTGTTTTAATTCTATGTCTGTTACTATGTCATAAGTGTACAACAGATGTGATCAGTTGGCTGGGCGGCAAAGCATTACAGGTTACTAAGAGGGTCGTTGAAAGAGTCGGCACCTCATATGCAACATTGCATGATTTATCAAGTTAAAATAAATGTTTTTTTATGTATAAAATAACTTATTTTTCGGATTACGTTTAATTTGAAGTTTTCAGAACATAAACCTCGCAATACTATGTACTATGGACGGACCAATGTACTATATAAGACCAAATACTTTGGATACATTCAAATTACATTTTGACACAAAAGGCATCAGTATTTTAGAATTGATCAGTTTCTTTACAACAACGGTCATTATCATTATTTATATTCTCTAATAGCATAGAGCGGGGGTGTCAATCATACTAAATCTTCAAGGTCGAGGGCTTAACGAAATACATACTTAACAAAAGGTTCGATATTTCCTTTTAATTCTGGGATACTCGACCCATCTTAGGATATATTTTTTTCTCCTTAATGATAAAACCCATCAAATTGATTTCCTTCACCATCAATTTTACTTTCAAAGAAAATAATTGCTGGTGTTCATCACCTGTATTCCTTATCTTTAAAAGTGTCATTTTCCTAAGGTCAAAATATCAACATGAACATTAATCTACTTTGATTAATGACTTGAACAGCGGGCGAAGGGAGTAAGAACACCTTAATAATGGAATGAAATCCAGCAAACACTTGAAAGTACTCGTGCGAAGGCAAGTGGTTTCTTCAGTATCTCGTGCCTCACAAAACGATTTCCACTGCGAGTTGAACCTTCAAATGTCCTTCTGTTGAGGAATCAAATCCACAGTTTGTCCCTTTAGATTCTCCGGCGAGCGCTTGACAATAACTAAAAAAAAAAAACAAGTCAAAACAAAACTAATGATCAGAAGATCATGAGCGGTCTCTGGTTCTGTCTCATTAAAAAGATAAAGTTGTCACAGAAAGGACTCAGGTGAACCGAGGGACTTCTCACGTCTATAAAAAGAACAAAAGAAGATTTTAGGAGTTTTTTTCTTTTTTTTTTTAATAACAAGACATTTGAAAATGTCACCGCAGAATAAAGCTCTTAGTGACAAAATTAAGATTTTTAGCTTCCTGCTGCAAGTGTCTGCTTCCTGCTTCATTGGTGTCACAATTACCACTTTGACGACGCTGCACTTTTTTGTGTTTTGACAAAGGTCACGAGTGTCGAACGCTAATCTGTGTAATTATTTAGTCTTTGGTGTCACAATGCCGGCAGAATCTTTCCAGTTAATCGCCGCATTCATTCATCCTCCAGTTAGCACCGTGATTATGTTATTAGAACTCTCTCGGAGATTTGATAGAACAAATTCAAAACATGAATCCGCCGAGCAGCAGCCGAGTTCAGCGACGTCTGCTTTGCTTTAATTAAAAGCAAATTAGAAATTGTCGAGGCCTCCGCCGAGAGCTCGTTCGCACGCTTTAATACGGTTCCTGTCGTGGGAAGTGGATGATCCTGCACTTCTCTGATGGTCCTTCCAGTTATAAACATAGTTTGCCATGTTTGGTTGTTGTAAACCTGGTTTCAAAATAAAAGATTTCAAGGTTATTTAACAAAATATATAATGATTTTTTTGTTTTGTAACATCCTCCCCTAACTTCTGTGTATGTGTGTGTGTGTGTGTGTGTGTGCGTGTATGTATGTGTGTATTTCTGTGTAGTTCAGTTTGTTGTTGTTCATACAATTATATTTTATTAATGCACTTTTTTTTTTGTTACCGTTTTATTAATTATTATGATTTTTTTCTCAGGTTTCTATTGTGTTTATTAAAATCATATTTATGTTTTATATATATATATATTATTATTATTGTTTTTGTAGTTATCTTTGATTAGTTTAATTATTAAACTATTGCATAGATTTGAAAAAAAAAGTATATGACCTTTAAATACAGAAATGATTCAATTCAATTGTTTAAAAAACGTTTTAAAAAAACAAGAACATTCAAATAATTATTTTGAACATTTTTATTTTGTTATTATTTATCATATATGTGCTGTATGTCTTTATTGAATGTCTTTGTATGGTTATTTATTGCAACGTGCAGCGTGGGAAGAATAAAAGGATATGATATTGCTTTTATTTTGAAGAGAATGAATACTATCATTAATAATCAATAAATAAATTAAATGAAAAAATAAATCAATTATAATTTTTCAATTATATTCAATGAAAAGGAACCACTTTCGATATTTACAGCTACAAAACCCCAACTATTTAATCATATTGTGTTAACTTTTTCAAGTTATTTACATCACTTTTTTTTTTTAAACTAAACAGAAAGCCACAGCACCCCCATTCAGAGGGAGGAGGTACTGCATGATAAGGGGCAGCAATCCTGAATAACAAGATTCAAAAGCAACTGGAATTGGTTTCCTTAAAGTGAAAAAATAAAAGAAAGGCCAGCTGTCTTTCTAGTGAGCGGAAGACCCGGGTCTGACCCGGGACAGATTTAGAATCTCGTTTGTTCGAGGATTCAATGAGCTCAAGGAGTTTTCGGACCAAAACCAGCATTAAGAAGAAAATGGACGAACAAACATTGGGATTATCAGAAGATTCCTTCTTGTTTTCCCCGGAAAACATCCGACGCCTTAACTTAGCACAAACATAAACAACCATAACACATCAATGAATTATGTTTTGCGGCGATAAATATTAAAGAAGATCCCGGTTCTTATGTTAAGCCTCCATTCATTAAAATGAGATTTCTCTGTTGACAGAGGATATTCCAACTAATGAGCAAACAGAGCCGATGTTTGATCTGCAGCTATAAAACACAAGGGTCCGAGCGCCTCGCCTGGATACCAAAAAAGGGGCAGACGTGCACGTACATGCACTACAAGAGAGAGAGTTAGAAGGAGATAAACCTTCAACTAGTATGTGTGTGAGAAAAAATTAACTATATATATTTTTTACCATACTATATTTATATAAATATATATTAATACATATATAGTGTATTGATGTTTCAATTAAACCTACAACCGCTAGATGGCAGCAGTCGTTAAGTTCCCCGTGGCAAAAGAAACAATTAAATCTCTCGATATGCCGGCGATGACTGAGGACGAGAGGATACTGTTAACTCCAGAAGCTTTTTTGTACATAATCCTGTTTTTAGTTCTATTAATTCAACTAAATGAAGGCGGAACAATCACAAGATGTAATTTAACAATTGTTACGAAAATAATACTAGTGAAATGTGAAAAGAACTCGTTTCGGATCATATTTTGAGATTTGTGTACATCCCTATGGACGAGTAGGGGTGTGTATTGGCCATATGATTTGTATCTGAAATTCTACGATATATTGTGATACTGTACTGTAAGTACAAAGATATATTTGGGTATTTTCTAAGGGTTTGACTTTGGCAGTTTTGGCTTTTAAACCAAAACATCAGTTTTAAAAGCTGCCGGAGTTGACTGTATCCTCTCGTCCTCAGTCATTGCAGGGATTCGACTCTTTCTTAAGCTGCCAAGGCTGTAATGACTGCTTCCATCTAGCGGCATTACGTTAAATTGCAATATAAACTATAAAAGGGCCAAGATAAATATGATATGATTTAAAAGCCAAATATAAAACGATACAGTGCTCTAAAATATTGATACAGTAAAAAATTATATCGTGATATACCAGTGAATAAATATTTTCTCAAACCCTACTAGTTTACTGGAAACGGAAAAAAACATAAATGTTAAATGCTAAACTGTTTGATTGTTGATTGTTGTTGTTGATGAGGCTTCACAAACCATCTGATGCTGTATCATGATACAGTTTGAAAGACTAGATGGCACACTCAGTGAAAATGATGTAAGGTTTCATTAAATTAGTAAATTAGAGTCGAATATATAAAGAGTGCCATCTAGTGGCCTTTCAAAATGAAAACACTGTATCATGATACAGGTGATATCGTATCATGATACAGATGATGTCGTGTCATGATACAGATGATGTTGTATCATGATACAGGTGATGTCGTATCATGATACAGATGAAATCGTATCATGATACAGGTGATGCCGTATCATGATACAGATGATGCCGTATCATGATACAGATGATGTCGTATCATGATACAGATGGTGTCGTATCATGATACAGATGGTGTCGTATCATGATACATGTGATGTCGTATCATGATACAGGTGATGTCGTATCATGATACAGGTGATGTCGTATCACGATACAGGTGATGTCGTATCACGATACAGGTGATGTCGTATCATGATACAGATGAAGTCGTATCATGATACAGATGAAGTCGTATCATGATACATGTGATGTCGTATCATGATACATGTGATGTCGTATCATGATACAGGTGATGTCGTATCATGATACAGGTGATGTCGTATCATGATACAGGTGATGTCGTATCATGATACAGATGAAGTCGTATCATGATACATGTGATGTCATATCATGATACAGATGAAGTCGTATCATGATACATGTGATGTCGTATCATGATACAGGTGATGTCGTATCATGATACAGGTGATGTCGTATCATGATACAGATGATGTCGTATCATGATACAGGTGATGTCGTATCACGATACAGGTGATGTCGTATCATGATACAGATGAAGTTGTATCATGATACAGATGAAGTTGTATCATGATACATGTGATGTCGTATCATGATACAGGTGATGTCGTATCACGATACAGATGATGTCGCATCATGATACAGATGATGTCGTATCATGATAAAGGTGATGTCGTATCATGATACAGATGATGTCGCATCATGATACAGATGATGTCGTATCATGATAAAGGTGATGTCTTATCATGACGTTACATTGAAGCAGTCGTTGAAAACAAAGGAAAATAGTTCAGAGACTACCATCTAGTGGACTATGAAAATAATGACACAGCTTCATGAAGCTTCATTAGACCATCAGTTCTAAACGTACCCATCGTAGCTTACAGTATAGCCGTTCAAACTGTGGTAAAAGTGTCTCATTATCTCACTTCTGCTCATTACTTTGGCTTCTGGAGAAATAAAACGATGAATATCTTTGTAGAAAACCAGACACAGAGTTTCAGTCCAAATTATATTTTTCGGGTTTGAATTATCGGATTATCCTTGTGAAACATCACCTGAAAGTCTATTTGAAATTCAAGGAATAATTCAAGGGAGTCGTTTTTGGAAATGACACGATTCCCTCTTTGATTTGAAAGCCTGACAGTGATCAGGGAGGAACGGTCGCAGCAGGCTGTAGACATCGTCCACCATCTGATGAAAACGCAGGAAATATGAGGGTCCTGTCGTTTTTTATCGTAATCATGTCAGGCCTCAAACGCGGGGGGGGGGGAAGAAAATCTCCCGGCAAATCAAACCGTGTCTCCAGAGTCCGCCTCTCCCTGTGTGCACAGATAAAGCCGGTTAATTAAATGAGGACGGGTTCTAACCACGGACTGGGAAACATTTTCCGACACCAGGCAGCTGACCCCTGACAGATCTGACTGAGGTTGCTGTGGCAGCAGGAAGAAAAACCTAGAGAGAACAGCGGCTCTATTAAAAACAAACAAAAAAAAAGCGTCGTTATTGTCTCGGACCGGAGATGTCGGCTGCATCTTTTTGCTCTAATCGTGCCCGACTCTCGCTCGGTGCATCCCGCGACCACACGAAGGAAATGTGAACAACAAACGGGGCCATGTAACAGCGGGTCACTTTTGTGCTGCTGTCTGACTCACACCAGCAGCACAGGAATACAAAGATGCTGCTGCCAGCATTTTTTTTTTTTTAAATCTAGCCAAATTGAAGTTAACATAGCAAAACAACATCCCGCCAACGAAACGACCGGATGAATAAAACTCCTCCATGAAGAGAAATCCATGAAATCCTTATCTTTACTTTAGAGGTCAGTTGGTGGCGCCATCAGTTTAAAAATGATGTGATAGCGCAGACACTGCCATCTAGTGGACTCTGGAAAATAATGACACTGCTTCATGAAGCTTCATCAGACCATCTCTGTGTTTATCATTATCTTCGCTATTTTTTAAATTAATTTCCCACTTTTTTTTGTTCTTGTTATTCAATACTTGAACAGGATCATCTGGAAAATATATTGCTTGTTTTAGGGTTGCTATAATTCTGGGTATAAACAGTTATTTATTCGGGAACCAATTTGATTTTTTTATTTTAATTGTCTTTACACAATTATAATAATGAAAATCTTTAAATAAACGTAAATATAATGATTTTTTTTGCAAAGTTTATAACTATGAACTCACTTAATTAACTCTTTGTTTGATTTAACGTTTTTAAAACAGTTTTTAAAGCTTTTTTTGTAGTTTAAAGCTCAAAAAATACATTATTGACAAAGTTGTCTCCTAGAAATATTTATTTGGAATTGCGTGTGTGTGCGTTAATGTGGGATTGACATAAAGAAGATTACTATATTCTATATTATTATTTTTACTACACATTAAAATACATTTTCAGATGCTGTTTAAATGAGAATTGAATATAAGATCAACACAATCCATGTTTCATTTTCTTTATTTAAATAATAAACGATTAAATATTAACAGTATTAAATCCCTTGTTGATCTTCTTAACATGTATTATATATTATCTTAAAATTTTACTGAATAAAACCATATGTATATGCGTGTGCATAACTCTAATATTATTGTTTAATTTAATTTAATGTAAGAATTACATTAAACTGTCATACTTGACATGAAAAAAAAATGGGCGGAATAACAAGTAATAAAACGCGACTATAGAAAGTTTAATGTTTTTTTTTAATGTTTAATAATTAGAGATTTCATGACATAATCACTTTTATTATACTATATAATTATGTTTCATAATGTCATAAAAATGTGCGTCTTCGTGCTTCTGTGTTTTCTCTCCCACCTGGTTGACAATCACCTGGTAACTATGGCAACAGCAGGAGACGTGCAAACCCAAGATGATTATGTAAGCCTTTTTAATCTAAACGAAACACGACCATAAAGCGAAAAAAACACACATTTTGTTCCACACAAGAAGATTCATACAGAAGAAGCTTCTTTTTTGTTGTTGTTCTTTTCTATGTTTCTTTTGTAAGGGTGTGAATCAGATGCTTGCAGATTAATGAGATCGATAATTGGGATTGGAGCACCCACAATGCCGAGTGTTGACAGCTGCTCGGGCGAAGGCGCCGAGTGGCCCGAGAGGACGGAGCCACAAAAGGTGATTCAAATTAAGGGTCACTTCAAAAGGAGCGTCAAACAAAAGGCCGGCTCCTCTCAATCAGCAGCACACATTGATAATGAACTAAAAATAAACACTCGCTCCTCCAGGCTCCGCTCACCGGTGGGGGAGGGAACGCATGTGGCTTTTAGCATCAGTATCAAATATTTATGTTGGGAAACAAATGTCAAAGGAGATCTAATTTAGCATGAAGACCAGAGAAAGGTCTCGTTGATAGGATCTTAGACACGGAAGCATCTTGATGGGACATCTGTCTCTTGCTTCTCCTTCAGCCCCGACGAAAGGTCAGCAGTAAAAGCTACTTCCCCAAATATTCACCAGGTTCAGGATTCAGGCTCACAACACACTGGTTCTTAAGGTAGATGTACAGAGGAAATAAACCGTGGGACTTTAATCCCGATTAAATATCACGATGTACACACAAAGTCATTCAGTGACATCTGAATATAAACAGTTTAATTTAACATTACAAATTGTTGAAACTTTTTTTTTTTTTTTATATTAAAATGTTGTTATTTTATCAGAGCATTGTCATATTGTTTCAATACATTAATTAAATAATGTGTATATTAATGTGATTTTTTGTTTTTTATTTTTAATAAAACAATACAAATGTGAATATTTTAGTTGAGTTCTTTAATAATTTAATTTAATCTTTTTTAATTGTACCCTTTTAAATTCAACATAAAATGTTTGTATAATCGTGTCAAAATGAATGTTTTTTAACTTTTACACATTTATATTCCAAAATACATTTTCTAAATTCAATAAAAGTTTTTATCGGTTTAAATTAAAAGTACAAACATTAGCATAATAGCATAACATTTAAACACATTTTTAATAAAAGATATTGCATTTTTAATTTTATTTTTGTTTCATTGGAATTAAATACAGGAAGAAAATCACTCATTTTTAACTTTTTCTTTTCTTCTTCTTTTACTAAATAATTACACATATTTCATATTCTAATTCCAACAATTCATAAATAAATGTTTATATTGAACATTTTGATGAATAGCTTTAAAATTGTGGCAACATTAAATAATTACAAATTTGTTAATTCCAACAATTCATAAATTCATGTTTCAATATGTGACAGTAATATAAAGTGGTGGTAAAATTGTGAAAAATTAAAAATGCAAAGATTAGATACATTTTTTAAATGTAATTTTTTTTAAATTTGTAGATGTTTATATTTAATATAAAACATGTTGGTATAATATTTCCATTAAAATTTAAATAAATGTATTTTTTAATTTTTGGAATTAGCTTTTAAGGATTATATTGTGTATAGTGTTTATAAAATAAATATTTTCTTATTACTATTTACAATAAACATGCAAATCTTCAGGGCATTTGTTCATTTTTGTGTTGCAATTAAAGATGGCAGCAGTCATTACTTCCTCTACAGCTAAAGGAACAATGGAATCCTGCGAACCAGAGAACCAGGCAATGACTGAGGACAAGCGGATACAGTCGACTCCAACAGCTTTTAAAGCTGATGTTTGGACATATTTTGGTTCATCAAGAGTCATGTGGTCTGTAAATTCTGCAAGACCAGATTCAAGTATACGACAACACTACAAATATATCCTCGTATCAAAATATATCGTATCGTTGCCCCTGTATCGTGATATGTATCGTATAGCCAGATTTTTTGCCAACACATCCCTATTCATTGACCTTTTTTTTGTGAACCGCAGGGCTTAACTATAACAAAAAATATCTTGATCTGTTTCTATATATTCCATACAAATCTGAGTTTATTTTAATAAGTATTGCCAATATTACCGCCTTTGAAATGAATGTCTTTTTGTCATGAAATTAGATTTTCGAGATGAAACATGGTCTATTCTGGGTGTCAAAGGAAAGAAGTGGATACATCCATGAAAGCCCACAGTGTCAAAGTCATCTACTCCATCTTCTACAGACAAATCATATCATGACTAAAACCACCATCTACTGCTCTAATCCTAATTTCTACTAATCTGCTCACCTCAGGCTCTCAAAAGGCCCCTCAGAGAAAGCTTGCAGCTTAAAGAAAATAGTCGGTGGGATGGTAGTAGAGGCGTCTAGCCACCTCCAGGCGAGTGTAGTTGTGGAGGATCCAGGTCTGCAGAGGACTGCTGTCACAGCGCTCCACTGTGGGGCCGAAGGTGCCGTCCTCGAGGCGGCTGATGGTCAGACATGACTGGGTGATAATGTGGAGGAAAGTGTGCTTCTGCAGCGGGCCGGAAGTAAAAGAAGACAGATGGCAGTGAGGGTAATGTCAATGTCATGCCGTGTGTCTGTGAAATGGCAAAAGTTTCTGACGGAAAATCATCAGATTATGAAAGGTTTCGGAGTTAAATCAGAGTTCCTGCAGATCCTTAAAGACTTGATACGCATTCAAATTGTGAATCTAAAAATAATTATTAATTCGCATTAAACACTTTTAAATCACATTTTCAAGAGTCTTAAAACCATGAGATATGTCAGATTTTGTGTTGATTTAAAATCACAAAATGTCATTTAAAAGAATAATAATATAAATGCATTTACAATAGTGGAACTACCAAAACAGTGTTTGCAGATGTTACTGTCATGTGCTGTGTCTCTAATCGCATACTAGCGTACTCAAAGTTAGTATTTTTAGTGCGTTAGTGCGTCTCAATTCTTAGTATGCGAAATTTAGTGCTCCATGCACACTAAATTGGCGTACTAACACGCCCACAAAACTGAGCATGGTTCGATGGACACTAACCACCCTAAACGGCTCCATCTTAATGACGTTTTAAATGGAAGTTACGTCATATATATATGCATATACAGTATATACATATACTTACAGGTGTATTTCCAGCAGCAGTAGGAGGATGACACGTCTTCGCTGCTGATACCATCTTAAATATCTCGCGAATATTTTGATTGTCATATTTTTTCTTCATTTCTTTTTCCAAACTTGCAAAACGTGCTGCCAGCAGGTGTCGCTAGTGTTCCTACAGCTGGTTGCAACATCGTTAAATAGAAGTAGAAGAAGAAGCTGTCATGTCATATCCTGTTAGTGTGTAGCGTCAGTGTTTGATTTGAGACATACTATCTGTGGAGAATTTGCGTACTAGTTAGTATGCACACTAAACTGATGCAAACTAACTTCTAGTATACTAAGTGAAGTATGCGATTTGAGACACAGCAATGGTTCCCTTCCTGAGACTTTTATTTTTTTGTCACTTCCTGTTCCCTTCTCCTGCCCCATGTTTTCTTCGTTGACAGTCGGCGAGGGGCACTCCCCCGGCAAGACCACAGCTGCCCACAATTGGCCACTCTGTAAGTGAATGTGGACCTGTTGTCGGCGTCAGTACGTCGCTTCTTTTCACCCAAGTTTTTCTTTAGTTCATATTTTTGCCTTTTTGTGCTCTAGCGGCTCTCGCTTCCTGTTGCCCCTCTCGTCTCCTTTTTGTTGTTTCTATGGACACATTATGGACACATGATGGACTAAGAAAGTGGACTCCTTGTTATTTATCCCCCTCTAGTGGACGTATTTGGTTTTGTGCTTGTATTTATTCAATTATATTTAAGTCAGTCGGCTTGTGACTTTGTTAACATCTGCTTCTGGGTCACCTTGTTCTTAAATTCTTGACAGTGTTGGTTCTAATTCAACGGCGTTCCTGTAGCAAATTCAGGAAGAGAGAAGAGATGTGCTTGTTAGGTTAGGTTAGGTAGAACTTTTTAGATCCCTCAGGAGGTCTACTTCGGGAAATTGTTTTTTTCCAATTAGACACAGCACTACAGCAATTATTCATAAAAATAAGAACAAGAACAAAGAGAAATAAAGGGAAAGAACAAGGGAAGGTTTGAATTGATAATGAGAATTGGCCGTACAACTAGCATATTTTCTAGCGAGGCCTAGCAGGGCACAGTGTTATGAAGGACAACAAATTACATGATTATGAATAAATAAATCTTCTATCATTTCTTCTTTATCTTTCTTCACACCGTGTATTTTGGGGCAGGACATCTTTTAAAAAACAGCATGAAAGGAATCATTAAAATATCTTTTTGATTTAATTTAAAATGATTTTCATTTTAAGTCTTAAGTCTAGAATTGAACTTTCCTTGAGCTGTAATAACCCTGGAAAGTAACTACTGAAAGATAATTGGGAAAAAAGTTGGACAAAAGCAGGAATATTCAAAGTTGGGTGAAACTGACGAAACCATTAAACGGTAATGTGTTGTAAGTTACCCAGAATTCAGCTGCTGGCGACCAAGTGTGCGCTAAAAATAGCCTCAGTTGCACTGACAGCGGTGTATCCCCAACGCTGTTGACAACAGAGACTGATCCTCCTCGGTTATGAATTATTCAAGTTCCACGAACGCACCACGAGAACAAAGTATAATGTACGTTTGTCTCTGAGGGTTTTTTTTTTTTTTTCTGGGACAGACAAGTAAAAAGAAACTCCTCAGTCACATCCAACTCAGTCGCTAGGGATGATGATGATGTCATCGCCCGCCATTCTTAAATCGTTGACGCCTAATGTCCACAACATTTCACTGATTCATCGCTTTCATAACAGGAAGTAGTTCTCGGAAACTAACACTGACGTTCACGAAGGTGGACACCAAGGGAAATACAAATCATCACCTAAGGGGAGACAAACTTTGAAATATCTTACCTCAAAATCATATTGCCACTTGCCAACAAACTGAATTAAAAACAAAAAAAAAGATGAAAACGGGTAAGTGCACGCAGGCAAAAACCTTTGGCGCCATCTGGTGGCCAAAAACTAAATTACTGCTTTCAGCGTGTTAGAAGGACTAGTCAAGAAATGACGTGCGTGTTTCAGACAATTATGTGCGTGTGAAAAAGGTTTCCTAGGATAAAAAAATAAACCTTTTTTGTTCTTATAATATGAAAATCGATTAAAAAATAAGTCACATTTTCAAACATGGGCAGGTTTTATGTATTAAGCAAAGATTTTAAAAACTCGAGAATTTATAGTCGACTATAAAAAGTGCAGAAAATCTTTTTGAAAACACATCAATGACGAAGCAATTTTTAACATTATTTCTTTCTATTTGAAAGCTTCTGTTTATCTGCCGTTGTTGAATGATTGCATCTCGACTCGACACATAATGCCTGAAACCCTCTTGGATTTTCTAAACGGGTAATTATAGTTTCCTTTTTCAAAATTGATTATTCATGAAGAAACCAAACAATATATCCACATTTCTTTAAAAATCCACACACATTTCTGTTCAACACAAACACATATTTTGTGAGCAACGGTTCCATGATTGCCAAACAATCTCCACTAATCACTGGTTCTTTACCTCGGCGTCGTACTCGAACATCTGATTTCCCTTCATGTGATGACACTTGAGCATGACGACGGGACCGTTCAGACGGGAGACGTCCAAGCAGAGGTCATCGGTCCGGATTTCTTTGTCCGCCGTGTACGAAAACACCTAGATATCGAAGAAAATAAAGCTCTTTTTATAGCAGCAGGTGATGTGATTTCATGGTTATATTCTGTCGGACACACGAGCTTTTCTAACACGGGTTGTGTCATGTTTTATAAAGCTTAAAAATGATGTTTTGAGGTGCAAAGGATAAGAGGCAATTCTTAATTAAACAATCTGATGGGTTTGTCAAACATGATCTGGAGCTTGTAATCCACGCATTTGTGTCTTCTCGCCTGGATTATTGTAACAGTTTGTTTTCATGTTTTAACACGAAGGATCTGTCTCGCCTGCAGTTGATTCAGAACTCTGCAACGAGAATTCTGACCTGCTCCTGTAGAAGAACTCACATTTCTCCGATCCTTAAAACTCTTCACTGGCTTCCAGTTTCTTTCAGGATCATTTTAAAATTCTGGTTCTTACTTTCAGATCTATTCATGGTCAGGCTCCTCCTTACATCACTGATCTGATCCAGCCTTACACCCCAGCTCGGGCTCTGAGGTCTGTGGATCAGAATCTACTTATGGTTCCACGCACACGGTTCAGGACCAGAGGAGAGAAATCCTTCCAGGCTGTTGCTCCTAAGCTTTGGAACGATCTTCCTCTCCCTCTGCGTTTGATGATCTACTGACTCCTTTAAGAAACATCTTAAGACATTTTTATTTGTTCAGGCTTTTCCTTGATTTTCTGGAACTCCTGTTATGTTATCAGTTTTATCTTGACCTTTAAAGTTTATACTTTTAATATTGTTTTGATTGTTTAAGCGCTTTGTGACCCTGGTCTGGAAAAGCGCTATATAAATACAAATTACTTACTTACTTACTTAAATAAAGCATCCTCGAAAATCAGTTGCAGTGTTAGATATAATATACATACCGTATTTTCCGCACTTTAAGGCGCACTTAAAAGCCTTTAATTTTCTCAAAAAACGATAGTGCGCCTTATAATCCGGAGCGCCTTATATATGAACATTACCTGTTTACAAACACTTTCATGTACAAACATTTGACTGTATCTTTTATTCTATGTGCCTTATAATCCGGTGCACCCTATTTATGAAAACAGTTCTGTAATAGGCCATTCATTGAAGGTGCGCCTTATAATCGGGTGCGCCTAATAGTGCAGAAAATACGGTACATATAGATTTAAAACAACCAATTTGCCTCACCTGATTTCCTCCCATTCCATGACAGTTGAAGAAGCCCACTTTCTCGTTCTCCTTGCGCCCCATATTGTCCACACACTGGTTGGTTTCAACATTCCTGATCTGCCAAACAAAAAAAAACGCACTTTATTTTATTTTTTAAAACTGTTACAGCCATTTCTTGTGTTTTAAAACTTCAATATAGTCAGCCTCCAGGCGTTAAAATACTGAATTAAATGTTAAAATCTATGATCCTTTACTTAAAAACTGTAAAAATAAGTTGTTATTTTCTCAGTTAAATCAATTCTTAATTCAAGTTCTTTGTGTGAAGTCAACACTGGTTTTCTTATCAATGGCTAAACAACTCGGAGCTGCTTCCATCGCACAGGCTGTCGACAGCATCACACTACAGTCACGCTTTTTGGGGGGAAAAACAATTTTGCCTGGTAAACTGAGTGACAGACCAAACTGGCCCCTCAGCTGTCAATCTTCTTTGACACCGTCGTCACTTCTGACTGAGCCTATGTCACGAACTGAACACAGAAGCTCTAAATGTGACAAATTATTTTCTAATACAACAGATTGACAGAACAAAACAACATTTTTTAATAAAAGAAAATATAATAACAGCAATAAAATGTGCTACGACAACATAATTAGGAGCATATCTGCACGACCAAACCCTCCATAATATCTTAATAATTAAAAATAGAAGTGATCCGCCTCAGTAAAGCAGAGATAACAATGTTCGCCAATGAAGCAAATATTGCACGTAATTAAGCGATAAACTCTAATGACTGTGGCTGTTTGAGAACGGCTGACTCGGGAAGAGGAGGATGAGAATCAGGAGGGAGTTGAAGAGGATGCGCTGAAGCAGCAGAAGCAGCAGGAAACGGACAGGAAACTGCAGCAAAAAATCATCTCATTTTCAGCTAAATAAATCTTCCAGGATTAGAGGATTATTAGTCTGACGTGTGATTTCTCCAATCTCGCTCACGACACGGCTCTCGCCGACTTGCTCGCCACAGCAATTCCAATCGGAAGCGTCTGCATTTTTTATATCGGAACATAAAAAACGTAATTCATATTAATTTAAGTAACCAATTGTTCACAACTATTAAATATTTCCAGTGTTTGTTGATTTAATGATGGAAAACATATGTATTCCATTGACAATTACTGTATTTTTTGGTACTTTCTTGATATTATAACGTTAAATTTCATTGTAACGCAATTAAGTCGCTCAAAATAATCCAAGAAAAGAATTATTTGTATAAGATTTTAACATGATGTTTTATAAAAATGGACAGAAGATGTCTAATATATATATTATTAGGGAAAATACAGCAAAAAGGGAGAACGTGATTCGATTAAATGACTGTGACTATGGGTCCAATAAGGGTTAAAGATAATATTAAACAACAAATAAATACAAATTGAAAAACATGCATAGCAGCAAATCATTGTGTATTTCAATGTATTGCATTGGACACAGAACTGAAAGGAAAATACTAAATGTTGTCAATAATAATAGCAATTAAAGCATAAAATAAAAATGGTTTTTTAAATGTTCAGTTTCATAGTTTAACATTGACGTCAAATAATCAAAAAAGAGTAAAAAGAATTCCATAAAGAATTTAAAAACTCGACAAACAAAACTAGGCAAAACGATTTAAGAGCTAGCATAGTGCTACAATCAGATGCTAGGCTAACTGTTAGCATTTGAAAGAGGGATAATTCTGACACATTTAACAGATAATGAGACAAAATCATGATTATTTGACAGATAAGTGGAATCGATTCAATCCTAAATCATCCTCCAGAAGCTTTGTAAACACAAATAAAATAAACTTTTCAAACAACTCTTGGGAAGTTATCTCTTCCACTCAGTCGGTGTTAGATATACCGCTGAACGTACGAGTTTTCTAAAAGCTAATGATAGCGATGGAGAAAGAAGAAAAAAAGAAAAGCTCATACTTCACCAAGTGAGAAGTATCTTCTGGGGATCTGGGAGTCTGGGTAGATGTTCTCCAGATACCAGGAGAACGGTTTGCACTTCAAGGCCTCGCGAAGAGCTTTTCGTGACGAGACGTCGCCGTAGTCGACGCGCATCACTCCTGCAGGAGGGATTAACAGATCGGTTAGTAGATGGCGAGCGATATTCTGGATTTTTGTTCGCGGGAAACGGAGGCGATAACGTTGCCGTCGTGATAAGATGTTGTTGTGAGGGTAATGATCTTACAGATGATGCTAGCGTTAGCATGCTTGTGTCTGGTAGCAGCGGAAGTAATTACATTTTTTACATAACAGATTTTTTACAACATATTTTCGTGTTTTGTCGTTGAAAAAATATGTACATAAAATTGAATAACATGCGATCAAATAATATATTAGATTTTAAAGGGATTTTGAGTAGTAGAATAACAGGAGGTACGCAAGTATATCAGGAAAATCAGATTATTAAATGGTTGAATATAACATTATAAACAACGCTTTGGATTTATTTATTTTTATGGATTTAATCATTTTTTTTAAATAATTTAAATAATAAATTCAATCATTTCTATACTGAAAGGTAATATAGCATATTTTTTATGCACAATCAAATTTAAAAAATAAAATTACATTTATACATCTAAAAAGAATTCTATAAACAAATAACCATATTTTTAAAATAAAGTATTTGAATTATAATTCTGAATAATATCACCACCAGACAATACCAAAATAGTACAGAGATACTTGATAGAACTTTCAGCCGGTCAAGCTGGCACTATTATAGCAACAACACATTTTTCAATTTTATTTTTCTATTATAGAAATTACAATATCAAACTCTATGTGCAAACAAATGTAATATATTAAAATATATATGTATATTTGCCTCTGGGTCAAGGTAAAGGTAACTCCCTGGCTTCCTAGAATACATATGCTGTGGCGGAGGCCACTGGGTCACTTTGACCCAGGTGTCCCACAAGGGTTAAACAAACAAAACAAAATCTGATTTTCAATAACCAAACTGTGCCCTTTTATGACTGAGAACCATGGTATTGAATGTATAGAAGCTCATCAACCCTACTGCTCTAGCTTTAATTAAATAAAATAATGTTCTTTCACTTGTTGGTCATTTTATCACTTTATTTTCCTGTCGATCCATGAAAAATACACCAAAATTTAAATTTGATAAATTGAAATCAAAATAAAACTGACAAAAAAATAATGCCATGTTGTAAGTTTTAAACCACATGATGGAATTACCTCAAACAATATATAGTAGGCGAAGAAGAGTTGCACACTGCAGCTTCATTTACCAACAAAACCCTCAAAAGGGTCAAGGATCCAGATGGTAATCCAGAAATGACGTCAACAACTATTGTCACCACTTTCTGACAGAGCCCCAGATATGACATGGTTAAAAAAAATTATGTGTTGCCACGAAATACATATATAATATAAATAATACCTAAACTAGAAAAAAAAAAAAAGAGACGTAGTCTATCGATGTTTTAAAATAACGTTGCTTATTATGACTAATGCAAATGTGAAGAAATAAAGCCTCAACGTTGAAAAAAAAAAGACAGTAGCCAGGAGAGCGCGAGTCAGCTACTGCGGACACAACACTATAGGATTTCTAAAATAACCAAGGAGCAATTAAAAAAGGCAGATTGCTGGGATCATACCTGTGTCTTAGGGGTAACAAGGCAAGTCAATTGTTAGAGATAAATTACAAGATTTATAGTATTTTTCGCCACAAATCGTTTAACTTTTTTATGACTCTACAGGTTTCAAGTGATTTCACTCAGAGGCAGGGATAACTACTATCACCTGGTTGGCGGAGGTAAAAACACTTGTGACTGGCCCGTAAAACACTTGTACTTGGATGATAGAAGATAAAAAATTCTATCATGCGTGGAAGAGCCGCTCATTCTTTCTAGCCATTGCCATCTGTGTGCCGACTGAACACTGGAGCCGAAGACGAATGGCTCCGGTGATCTTGAAATCACCTGTGCAGAGAAAGGAAGACGCTCTTCATAGAATCCATCAGTGCCCTCCTCTCGAACCTCAGCCCAGCTTCAGCTATAGTGTCCCCCCCGTTCCCGTTCCGGATGCAAGTCCTGGCCCATTCTTTCTAATAACCCAGAGGGAGCCGGGCAATCATTGAGGGGCCACAAAACCCAGAAAGACTCATCCATCACTCGCCATTTTTTTTACCCCCCTATCCGAACCGTCAGTGCAGCATCCTGCCAGAGCGGAGGAGAAGGTCAAAACGTGTGGAGTGAGGGCGGCAGATTACAGAGGATCCCATAAAGGTTGGCTGCCATCTAAACACTTAACCGGAGATTTTCAGGGAAAATGCTGCTCGCTAAAGGGTAATCACATTACCAGGCAACAGATGGAGGGTCTGTCATCCGTACCGCAGTCGCTTAAAAGCACCGTCGGTGATCATCCTTTTAATTATAGTCGCAATTTGCCAAAAGACTGAATAATTTTGTTGAACTATACATCAGCAAACTGATATTGTTCATATTTAATTATTTATTTTACACTATTTAATAAAAAATAATAATGGGTTTATAACTTTCTACTCCAACTTCAGTACTTCTCTAGTGTGTGCATTAAAAATAATGTTGTATTTATATTAGTTAGCCTACTAATAATAGTTGATTTAAGTTGATAGCTTTATAGTAAACATATTTATTTATGAAGAGTTTATTTTGTTAATATACAATATTCATATTATTGTCAATATTCATTGTGTTGATTTTATATGGATATATTTTTATATGTATTTTGTTACAGTATTATTTATGTTTATTATAGTGTATCATTAATGTTTATTATATAATATTTTTTAAATGTGTTGTTATTGTTTCTTTTATTATTTGTACTATTATTTATGTTTATTCATGTCTTAATATAATGCATTTGTGTGTTTATTTTTTTATGAACGGCTGTACCATGAAGAAAAGAGATATATCTTATCTTGTTATTTATTTTACATCTTACAACAATAGAGTACTTATGTCATAAGAAGCACAATTTATATAGTCTTAATATTTTTAATATGTCTTATAAAAAAAATGTATATATTTTCTTTTTTTTTACTTAATGTACAATGAACATCTCCAATTTTAGATAAATAAAAAGACATTCAGATTCTTGTCTTCATTGTTTTAATTATATATACATACACATATATACAGGATATACATCTTTTTTTTACTGTTACTATAATTTATGTTTATTGTAGTTTATTTTTTATTGGTTTGTTATTATTCGTACTATTATTGTATTTTTGTATGCGTCATGTAAGTCTAAATATAATGTGTTCGTGTGTTTAATCTTTTTCTATGAACGGCTGTGCCATGAAGAAAAGAGATACATCTTATCTTATTTATTTTATATCACACAACAGAGTGTTGATATCGTAGGAAGCATGAATTGATACAATCTAAATAGTTTCAATATTTCTTAAAAAGATATGTACAGGTATATATATATATATATATATATATATATTTTTTTTTTAAACTAAATGTAATATGAACATCTCCAATTTTAGGCAAATAAAAATACATTCTGATTAAAATTTGAATGATAGTACAAAAAAGGGAGTTTGATGTGCTCAGTAACACCATTGAATTTTTTTTTTTTTCCTGTTTATCCTTTAATTTCTTTATTTAATTCTATATTTATTAATGTTATAAAACATTGCAACACTTGGAAAGTATCATTGTCTTTGGAAATTATGGAATTATCTTTAATCTTGAAAATCTAGATTATTCTCATCCTCCTGTTGTTTCATACCTGGAGATATGATGTAGAAGAAATCCTTGAAGTCGTCCATCCACACTTCTGCCAGACGTCTGTTGTTCTTGTTGATGACGTGACCGGTTCCCCCCGGGAAACTGTACGGAGTCGCTTTTCGGAAAACGTGACCGACGTGGGAACATGTGACTATTTCCAAGGACCCTCCGCACTGCCATATCTGCATGAACAGAAGCAGTTTAAAGAGGAATTAGTTTTATTTTTGTGTACCTGATCTTAAATGCACATTTATGCATTCAGAAAAAACCACAACACTGATGGCAGGAGGCTGCGACGCAGCATTCTAGCTCGCCATCAAGAGCAATCAGGGTTAATTGTACTCATGGACACAACAATCCAGCCAGAGCTGGGATTAAACGTGCAAATTCAAAGCTAAAAACCAATCACTTCACCATCTGAGATGTGGTCACATTTTTCCTTGACAACACATGACAACATGACAACACACCATCAAGCGTAATTGTGATTCCGAAAAAAGGCGTAAATCGTTAAAAAATCATGTGTATTGAGCTCATTGAGTGCAATACTAAAGTGCAACTAGCATCGTAAAAGTCTATGCAGATACTGTAACATCGAGCAAGCATGTGATGTTTTGCATCGGTTCATTATTAACACACGTCTTTTTCTTGCTCTCATAAGTAAAATGAACAAGCAGATATTTCATTATTCCCTGAGTAATTTTTCCAGTTTCAATAATTTATCAGATTATTCCAATAAATTTGACCACTTTCCAGACTTTGGCACAAAAAAATTATT
Organism: Callionymus lyra; assembly: GCF_982586985.1. Taxonomy (NCBI): domain Eukaryota; kingdom Metazoa; phylum Chordata; class Actinopteri; order Syngnathiformes; family Callionymidae; genus Callionymus; species Callionymus lyra. The sequence continues at coordinate 14,499,707 of NC_141829.1, forward strand.
TATATTAGACGATCACACTACTAGTTATGGCAAAAAACTGACCAAAAACGGTTTCCTTTAACTGAGAAAAATCTCTAAACTCAGGAAAATTGAGTCACAACACGATCTGGAGCTTGTAATCCATGTGTTTGTTTCTTCTCGACAAACTATTAGTAGTTACTATTTAAAATATTGCAACAGTTTATTTTCATGTCAAAACAAGAAGGATCTGTCTCGCCTGCAGTTAATACAAAACTCTGCAGCAAGAATTCTGACCCGCTCTAGTAGAAGAACTTACATTTCTCTGATGCTTAAAACTCTTCACTGGCTGCCAGTTTCTTTCAGGATCAATTTTAAAATTCTGGTTCTTACTTCCATATCTATTCATGGTCAGGCTCCTCCTTACATCAGTGATCTGATCCAGCCTTACACTCCAGCTCGGGCTCTGAGGTCTGTGGATCAGAATCTATTGATGGTTCCTCGCACACAGTTCAAGAACAGAGGAGAGAAATCCTTCCAGGCTGTTGCTCCTAAGCTTTGGAACGATCTTCCTCACCCTCTGTGTTTGATGATCTACTGACTCCTTTAAGAAACATCTTAAGACGTTTTTATTTGTGCAGTCTTTTTCTTAATTTTCTTGTTGCTGCTGTGTTTGTCTCTATGTTGTCTTGGCCTTTTAAAGTATATATTTTAACCATGTATTGTTTAAGCGCTTTGTGACCCTGGTCTGAAAAAGGTGATTTACAAATAATAATTACTTACTTACAAAAAAAATCAAATTCTGTGTTACTTTATAACATGGTGACAGAATAAAGATGTTTTTAACTGGTTCACCCGACAACTACAAGCCCAGTTGTAACAGAACAATCCGTTGACCCCGAGAGATCGTTTGACAAACATCTACAGTCATGATCTTGACAGTCACAATCCATTATGTTTCCAGCTTCACATGAGAGGTTCAGTCACCACGAGACGTCTGATGGCAGATGTGTAACAGCTGCCGCTCTCTTAGACCGGTGGACATTTGGGACGAAATGAAAAAAAAGAAAAAAAAAACCTGAGAAGAACTAGTGATTATTTGATATTTAAATAGAAGGAAAACCACCAAAAACATATTTTTAACATAGATTTTCCGACATTTAAAAATGTTTATGCCAATATAAGAATTGACACATATATTAAAATTATTAGAAGTTGGATTAGTGAGGACAAGTTGGTGATATAAAAATTAACTCTTTTAATTAAAATACTTACATTAGAAAATAATCTTAAACATTTAGTTTATCTGGAGATTAAATCTTGTTCACCATAACCACACCCACTCTGCTGTGATTGGTCAAACATCAAGGTTCGTTAGCGCACGTCATCAATCCCAGAAGTCTCCAAATCGTTGTAACTTGTTGTATAAACAAAGCGGTCGTGATTACAGCTGGCTGGAGAAGGAGTGAAGCCATTAATACGTCATAATGGACGCTCTCGTAACCTCTGGTTCACTGAGATTTCAGACGGGGGAGAATTTTATAATGTATAAGTTCAAAACAGAGAGACTTCAACATTTGAAACATTTAAGTGAATCATTAAAGTTGGGTTTTTTAATTAGTTGCCCGATAGAACGATAAAATAAATAATTGTGAATTTAAGTTTGCTTCTGCAAGACTAAAAGCTTAATTTTTTATTTTTTATTTTTATGTTCAGCTGGCAGTACATGTATATATATTTTTGGTTCATAGGAAAAAAGTAACTCACTCTGAACGACATTTCCAGGTTCTCTCCTCCCCAGATATCCATCCCCGGGTCATAACTTCCGATTTCTTCAAAGTAGGATTTGTCTATCGAGAAAAGTCCTCCCGCCATTGTAGGAGTCCTGAAGAAGACATAGAGTTTAAATCAATACACAACAATTTTCGTTTGTCATTTGAAACACAGGGTTTGAAAGACTGAGAAAATACAACCGATGTTTCCAAAGTTAAAGTTAGCACATCACCCAGACGGTTGCTTTAATCAATAACTGCCAACGCCAAGAAAAGATTTTCTCACAGTTTTTATCTGCAAACATCTAAAAATACAGAAAGTCCAGAGATCTGAAGGAACCGTTCCGTCTTTTTGTCAGGTAGTTCCTATCGCAAACATCTCACAGCCTCAGAGAAAGAAGCTACAAAAGCGTCAGAAAGAAAGCGTGGCAGCAGAACAATTATCAGAGCAGCGGCAGGAAAGAAGACGTTTCTATCCGCACCTGACGGGAAGCGTTCTGTCTCCCTTCCGTCGATCCATCTCCCGCTGAGGAACAGGATACCAGCGAAAATTCAACTTCCAGTTAAATCCCCCGTAGGTCATGTCGGAACCTGCCATGTACTCGAACGTCTCGTCGCTGATCACGTCGATGATGGGGCACACCACGGCCGTCCTGGAAGCACACGGGGGGCCGACACATTTTACCAAACTGTAACAGGAAGTCTGATTGTGATTTTGTCTTTTCATTCTCGGAGGCTCAAACGTTCTTTTACCAAACTCTCCCATCAAATTCCTTTACCTTATAATCAGTTTGACTCTTATTGGAAGTCTTTGAATAATTGTCAATCAACAATAATCTTTACTTGTCACTATATCAACCTGAGGGACAATCTTTATGTTCTCATAATCCTGCTAACATTTAAACACTAGTGATGTGCTGATGAAGCTTCATGAAACAGTGTAATGTTGTTTATTGGTCAGTAGGTGGCGACATCAGGTTAAAGATGAAATAGAAAAGTTGCTCAAAACAAAGGAAAATAAGTGCAGAAACCGCCATCTAGTGGACTCTGAAAATAACTTTGTAACTCTATATTTAGTATTTCTACTTATTATTGAAAGCATGACCAGTATAGTAGAGAAAGAAAGTTAATATTTTACCAAAGTAAGTAAGTAAGTAAGTCATTTTTATTTGTATCGCGCTTTTCTAGACCTGGTATCGGCCAATAGTCAAAGGCCAGGTATCGGTACCATAAAAGTTGGACTGTTGTATCCCTACATTATTCAAGGTATGATCCAACGTGTTTGATATTATCTTAAGTCACAGTAACGTAAAATGACCACCAACCAACTACATTGTCATTTTAACAAGCATGGACGTAGAAGAAAGCAGCAAGCAACAGGTGAAAATGGAATTTCCAAATGGATAAATAACTGGTTGCGTTCAGGGCATACAAAAATGAAAAAAAAAGACTCCAAATAATGAATATGTGTATTGCTTATATTATTTTCTTATGAAAATAATAATAAATACAACAATAAATACCTGTCTTTATTTTAAATTATTATTAAAAAATAAAAAAGACTATAAATAACACATATCTAAAAAGAATACTTATAATAAAGACAATAAAATAATAAGTTCTTGTGTTTGTATTTTAGTGTTTTATCTTCAAGCGAAAACAATCTAGACGTAGACTTGAAATTAGTGACCCTACAAGATCCATTTGTAAAATCTTAAGTCTGAGACTATTCTGGGACAAAAAACATTGAACACCAGTCTTTAGATGCAAGTTAACAGTCTTTTAGAGTATTTTCCCGAAGTCTTTTTCAAGTCTTTCCCTATTGTTTTCAAGTCTTTTCTAAATCTTCTGGTGTGTGGGCATCATAGGATTGACAAAACAAAAGTATAATAATGTAAAACATATCGTCGGAATATGTGTGACAAATGGTGTCAGAAGAGGTTTAAGGGTGTCTGTTGCATAATTATTGCTAATAAAGCTGGATGATGAATAATAAATAAAGATCTTTGAAAGTGTAAAAACACAAATGCGTGAAAAACTACATGATAGGTTTAAATGATCTTTTAATATTTCATAAATAGTTCAATTATTGCGTGTTAACGTTTGCTGTTTGATTATAAAATTATTTTGACCCTAGTACCAGATTATGGTTAGTTAAGACTTGGTATAAATCCCTTTTTTTTTTGTAAAAATAAATTATAAAAAAATAAATGCACTGTGTGTAAAGGCAGTAAATACTATCTTTCATGTTATTTACTTCCAACAGGTACTACAAGTACCATAAATACCAAAATATACACCAATGAAACAACAGACACTCTTGCATCTTTACACACTTGACCATATGTGTATTTTTGCTAACCTCATTTCTCAGCCTACTTCTCCATTCCAGGACCTATTATTTATAAAGCTAATTAAAGCTATTTTAAAATATCAGCAGGGGATGAAATGGAAAGTTTCAACAAGCAGAAGGAATCAAAGAACAAAAGAAATCACGATGATGATGACACAGTATTTGTTACAAACTTGAAAACGGAAGCCAAAGAACCTGTGAAACGAGATACTCTCACTCATGTTTTATACTTTGTGGATATACAGAGTCAACGGCTGATTTAAGTTAAGTAGTCGAGAGGCTACTGTATATTCTCCAGCTGACTGACTCATGCGAAATGATGATGACACTGCACTCCAAGTCAATGTAATAGAGAAGAAAGAGATTGTGGTTCAGCAGAAAAAAAGTGTAGACATTTTACAGAGAAATCCATTTTCACAGGAGACGAATGGATGGAGGCGAAAAAGAAATACTGGACCAACTTCGGTTGAAATTCCAACAGACTTCAGACATGAGTGAAATAAAAAAGGGGAGCCCCAAAAATGACATACATTCCTGGAGGGAGTGAGTTCATGATGGGAGCAGGTTTTGGTTTAGTTGGCACACCTTGAAAATGCAGCGTTTTCTTCAGCAAACTTCAATGACAGTGAGGAATGAGGAGCCTGGAAACTTCTGCAAGCTGTTCTGACATCGACGACCCTCGGGTGTGGATCACCCGGTCCTCTGACCTCGCACGAGGCTAGCTTCGAACAGCTGTCTTCTTTTCATGCCAGTTGCATCGACAGGGCAGCCTCGGGTGAGGATGCGGGCGGTATGGTCGGAAAAACTAAGGGTATACTTAAAGAGATAGTTCACCAAACTTTCAAACCTTACCTATTTTCTACTCAGCCCCGTCCCGATTTTCAGAGTAATCCATGTCTAAGTCAATAATTGATTTGCAATTGATTGATTGCATATAAATTCTCGAATGGCACTCATTTTCTACATGCTTCTGGTCCATGAAGACACACTTAAAAACGTCCAAATACCTCCATTCGGCTCATCTGTAACGTCCCTCTTTTAATAAAGCCCGACAAGAGAAATTGTTCTGAAAATATAGGGGTTCCCAGTGTAGACAGTAGACCCCCTTTGCTATATTTACCCAGAGTGTTTCCTGTCTATGTGGCATATTAGCCGTTTAGCATCTCCTGGAAACCATCTTTAAATATAGACTCGTTTAATTTTTTTCGGAAATATTCCTCATGTCTAGGCTTCAATACAAGATGGATGTTACAGATGAGCAGTATGGAGGTATTTGGATGTTTTTAAGTGTGTTTTTTTGGACGAAGAAAAGTGAGCTCTGGTCGCACCCGTCATATAAACAAACATTTTTGCCGATAACTCCAAAAAGACACAGATTATTCTGAAAATAATCCCAACCCTTAGTCGATATCAGGGAGATAGGAAAATGAGTGAAATTGAATTTTGCGTGACCCTTCACTTTAAGTTAGAGGATGAGGGTGAGTAAGGAAGTCGGCAGCACCAGTCAAAGAAAGGCAGGTTGTCTGTATACAAGGACCTAAAAGGTTTAATCTCTTGCTCTTTCCCACCCTTTACAACTGCCTTCTCTTCCCCTTTAATAGCTCTTGTGTCCGACCAGGACCTTTCTCGGATTATCCTCTTACAGCCCTACAGGGGGGAGGAAAAAAAGGTATTGCGGAGTCGGCTGAAATTACCTGTCCTCTTTGATGCGCCCCAGAAGTGGCTCGAGCCAGCCAGTGGTGCATTCGCAGTGGGCGTCGAGGAAGGTGATGACCTGACCTTTGGTGGCGGCCGCCCCCCTTAACCGAGCCCTAATCAGTCCGGAACGCTGCTCCATCCTCAAGACCCTCACCGGAACCTCGAGTGTCCGGGCGTAGTCCTCCAGCTTCTTCCCTAGAAAGTCTGTAAAGCGAGCGAGTAAACAATCATCGACTCGGAATAAAAGTCTATAGCGTGACGAAACACCAACCTCGTTCACTGAAGTCGTCCACCAGAATGACTTCCACCAGCAAGTGTTTGGGAGAGCGTATGATGACGCTGTGAACTGTTCGCAACAGTGTGCTCCATGCCTCGTTGTGGAATACGATGACGATACTGGTGTTTGGCAGGTCGTCCGGGTACACTTTGGTTTTGCAGCTGGTGGAACAAAGAAAATATGCTTTCAATTGAGTTAGAAATGATGCCTTTACTTACTTGACATTACATTGAAATGCAAATATTTTGGCCGGGTTTCCCTGATAAGATCGTTCTTAAAGAAGGCTCTTAAGAAGGAGCGTCAAGATACAGGTGTTTCCCAGGTGTGTTCCTAAATGCCTTATTTGAACCTTAAGATCAAGCCAAAGACGCTTCGTAAGAAGCTTAGTCGGCTTTGGCAACGCCTTAATAAGGTCTGTATGTCCAATTACATCCGTTTCCTTGATATTTTTCAAATGGATTGTTGATATTTTTTATGTGTATTCATTACAAAACCAATGCATTTTAAATGTTTTGTTCGTCTATCCAAGTTAAAATTGTTAAGTTATATTGTCTTTTTTTCATTCCTATACCCTTGAATGCATCATTTTCATATGACAAAGGGTTCAGCAAAAGTCTTCTTCTAGTCTCATATTAATTTATGTTGATTTATTGCAGTGTTTTAATGCAAAATGTTGAGTTTAATGTTGTTTACGTATTCATTAGACTCACAAAAGTAATTAAATGTTGAATGCTTTAGTCATAGTCGTACTATAAACTCGTATATGTAGATGTGTGTTGAAAAATTATAAGCGTAATTAATTTAAGAAATATTTTTTCTTCATTGAGTATTATTTTATTATTTGGAAAAGTGAAGGATATAAATTTCCTTTTTGTTAATCACTGAGCATTTGGTCTGTTAAGAGTGGGTCATTTCCTTCTCAGTGAAAGATCTTCTTAAGCTAAGAGCGACTCTGGGAAACACATCCTTCTTTTTAACAGCACTTAAGAGCACTTAAGCACTTAAGAGCTTCTTAACTAATCTAGTAAACCCGGCCATTGTCGTTTTAAACATCTTTCCCGACAACCTTAGATCTTGTAGGTTGTATAAAACCAGAAACTAGTTTCTCTCTTGGTAAAATATTCTACCGCTCGCAGCAGATGTCCTTGACTGTGTTGGACTATCGATGAGACTGACAATGAGCGACGTGCAGCTGTGAATAAATAAAGAATGAGGCGACAAATACAAAGATGCGCAGAAGTGTGGCATTGGACAAGAATATTTAGATGCAGACGACGTTTCAAGCGTAGTCGTGTCTATTCAGAGTGACACGACTGACACAACGCAGCCAAAAACTAGGTCAGAAGTGGCAACCAGGAACTCCAAATGCCAACAACACAGCACTGAACTACAGCAATTACTGTGTTTTTTTAAGCGGGTATGACGGTAATTCAGACGGAACTTTTCTATTTCTATTGGTCTCATTAGAACGTGACCCCTTGCCGGACAGGTTAGTGAAGCGGCATGGATGAAAATCAGCACCTCCCAATCAGAGTCCTTGGTTCTGAGAGCCTTCTGTGGGTTCACTTTGAACTCCTGTCCTAAGTAGAGGAGGATCTTGGGGGTCTTGTTTGACAAGTGATGAAAGAAGGGAGTGGCATCAGCAGTTATGCATCGATGTGGTTTTTTTTTATGAAAAGAGAGCTAAGCCAAAAGGCAAAGCTATTAGTATACCGGTCATTCTACCCTCACCTGTGATCTGGAGCTTTTAATCCATGTGTTTATGTCTTGTCGTTACGACTATTGTAATAGTTTATTTTTGTGTCTAAACAAGAAGGATCCGTCTCGCATGCAGTTGATACAAAACTCTGCAGCGAGAATTATGACCCGCTCTAGTAGAAGAACTCACATTTCCCCGATCCTTAAAACTCTTCACTGGCTGCCAGTTTCTTTCAGGATCAATTTTAAAATTCTGGTTCTTACTTTCAGATCTATTCATGGTCAGGCTCCGCCTTACATCAGCGACTTGATCCAGACTTACACTCTTAGGTCTATGGATCAGAATTTAATGATGGTTCCTGAACACACTTCCGGATAAGAGGAGAGAAATCCTTCCAGGCCATTGTTCCTAAGCTTTGGAACAATCTTCCCTGTCCGTCTGCTTTTGATGGGGTCTACTGACCCTGGTCTAGAAAGGCACTTTACAAGTAACCTTTACTTACTTACTTACTTACTTACCATGGTCACGATCAATAGGTTGTGATCGAAAGAACGAAATCTTTGGTAAAAGAGACAAACTTTGATTTCTCTGGAAGGGTGGCTGAGAGTAGGAGTAAAGTCACTTCTCTTTTGTGTGGAGAAGGCCGTTGAGGTGGCTTGGGAATCTCATTATGCCTCTAGAAGGAGACCACAGGGGGTTGAGGGGGCAAGAATAAATAATCTCTCAGCTGCCTTAGGACCGCCTCGGACCTTGATTGGAAAAGTCTGGACCTCCCTACTGAAGCCATTGCCCCCTCGTCCCGATCCCAGACAGAGCAGAAAGAGACGAAAACTTGTATATGCACTTTCAACCACAGCAGCTTCCAATTTTAGAAACATCCACTGCTCTTCATGAAGGATATTAATAACTTCTAATGAGACTGGAGGTGTGCTGAACACATTTACAAAAAGCTGAGAAACATCCTGAGATTTCCTCCTTTTTTGGTACGGCACTATTTCAGTCAATTCCTGACGAAATTTGCGAGGAAAGGTCTATCTAGACAGATGTAGCCATTAATGATAAGATGTATTGCTTCAGACAAATTATTTTAATTGGCAACATTATACTTCAAACCCTAATTGCAAAAAGAAACTGTTCTATAAGCAAGTATGCAAGCAATTAAAGGCTATTAAAGGAAAAAGAGTACGCACCCGTCCAACCTCACGTCCGGAAGACTTCTGTTGAGAGCAATCATGTCGCTGGCCATTAGGTTAAACTGGTTAATCTTAAAAAGCTCCTTCATTTTCTCCTGCTCGTCCTTGGGGATGTTGACAGCTTTGCCCATCTCTCCGGGCCCCTCGTGGCTCCTAGATATGACCGCTGCGTCACAGCAGAGAAGAAGAAGAAGAAGAAGAAGAAGAAGAAGAAGAAGAAGAAGAAGTGATAAGAAACCTTCAGAGAGTCAGAGAGCGCTGGCATCATTTAGAACAGGGACTTAATTGAGTTGATGAAGTTTTCAGCGTCTGTGTTCAAATTTGACATTGCGACAAGATCGCAGCAGCAGCACACTATGGCGGGAAATGCCATTAGATGAACTGCTGAGCTGGAGAACATTAAAGCTTCTCTTCAGAAGGAGGATAATGAGCCCTGACTGACCTCCTGCAGTTGCATGTTTCAGCGTCAAGTCTTCAAGAAGAACTGACTTCGGTACCAGTCAGTTCTCCTCATGAAGTCAACGGATAAAAACAGATAATAATCGTTTAAAAAACCTCAAGTTTAGTTATTTAATGTTTTATTGCTCTCAAAAGTGTTTAAAGAAAAACAGTAATTGGTAATAATATAATTTCAATATCCTGAAGTGAACTTGTAAAAAGAAAAATGTCTCTTGTTGGGTCACTTATTGCTGTGGCTAATTGGAAGAAAAAAAAAATCCCGAAGGAGACCTCCTGAGGGATCAATAAAGTTCTACCTACATACCTACCTTAATTTTATTTTTTTGTCTTTCAGCTCATGTATTTATGTGAACACAACCAGTAAGGACATTTGATCTACATGTATTTTTTAGACTCACAATTAGGGGAGTGTATTGTGATACTATAAATATCATGATACAAGTGCAACGATACGATATATTGTGATACTGTAGGAACAAGGATATATTTGTAGTATTCTCTGAGGACTTGACTCAGAATTTACAGACCACATGATTCTTGACGAAGTCGTAACTGCTTTCATTTGTTTTGAAACCAAAATCTGTCCAAACATCAGCTTTAAAATGTGATGGAGTCGACTGTATCCTCTTGTCCTCAGCCATCAGAGGGATCTCGTGAGGTTTCATTCGGAACATAAAAATGAACACTGTAAATAGATGCATATTAATTGTAAGTAAATAAAATCTGTATTGAACACTTTATTGAAATTAAACTATATAAGAACTGATAAAAACAGAATTTGATTTGAAAGAAAATATCTATATAAATTAATAAAAAACTAAATAATTAAATAAAAAACAATGTGCTTTTGAATATTGATACAGTGTTATGGTAATATTGCCATATAAGTATCTCATTTTCTTACACCCTTTCTTACAATACTGTGTGTGTATGTTTTTTGTTCTGTTCATATTAATGCTAATTTGAACAAGGGGACCTGATAAGTAACTGGTCTCTGCCAACATAACAGCTTCCTCTCATCTCTCAAGTTGTTTTAAAAAATGTAGGTCAAACTGCTCTGGGTTTAATGTCAGTGGAGAGTCAAAATGGCGATTTATAACAAACCTTCTGCAGTGACATCCAGAGAGTCGTGAGTCATTCATTGTCTCACATGATTTTTTCTTTCAGGACAGGTTTAGATGTATATTGATAGTTACGGTTGTTGTGGTATTTATAACAATAATATAGACAATAGCTGCACAGATTACTTCTTAACATCTTTATTTGTTTTAGTGACAAATATAATATTACTTAACAAAGATGAAGTGTAAGGTTTTTTTAATTAAATATTTATATTTTCAGTTTTAACTTTAACTTTAACTCTATACTCGCAGTACAGCTCTAGTACCTCACCGAGAGCAAGAGACACAATCCAGCTCAAACTTCCAAAAAAACTTCAAAATGTCCTTTCAGTACATCAGCTATTATGGCAATGAATTCAACTGTCATCTCCGACCTAACACTGTTTGGGGGTCATGTAATCGAAAAATATGGGTCATTATCTTAGGTAGTGTTGCTTTACAGACCATTATGTAATTAATGTCACTCATATCAAATTACAAAATAGATAATGGTTTATCTATGAAAGTATTTCAGTGTCAACAAAATATTGAATGGTGGAATTTAATATTTCAAATGTTGTTAAAAAAAAATTAAAAAGGTTTTATCGGAGTGTTAGGGTTTTTTTTAAGCAATTAAATACTTTGATTATTGAAAGTTCAAGTTTAATTTAAGTTAGTTCAATTCAATAGTTTATATATACTGAAAAGTTAAATTTGATTTAATTGAATTCAATATTTTGTATATTGAAAGGTTTAATTATTTGTCTGGAATAATTAATATTGAAATATTGAAAAATCAATTCAAAATGAATGATTTCACACATAAGAGTTTGATATTCAAGTTCCAATAACACAAAAATACCTTTTTTTTTATTTTACGTTTTTAAAAGTGTGGCCTTTTAAATTCCATGTAAGAATGTTAATACATTTAAATATTTCAATGCTTGAAAAAAAATTACTTAAATACATTTACATAGATTTTTATCCTCTATTCAGCCGCACAACCTTATGTACTCGAGCAGCGATTGTGAAACGGAGGATTTACACCCAACTGGTTTCTCACAGACAGAAAAAAAAAAAACTTCTCCCCTTTTCTCCAATGTGCATATTTCACACATCAGAATGGCAGTAACCCCCCCACCAACCCCCTCAACCCCCCTGCCGACTAAGCTCCCTCCCCGTTGCCATGGTTTGGGCTGGATGGGTATTAAGCAGTGAACAGTCTGGCAGCTCTATTTAATTTCCATTTAATCTATCAGTGCTTTCAGTGTGTGGTGAACATATTAATAGAAACTCTTCCTATACAGAGACGCCCGAGTCTCCCACCCAAGCCTTTACCGTTAAAAGTAAACAAACCTGGCAGGATTTACGTCTATTCTCTTCATCTCTAATCATCTCTGAGAGCGCCGGCAGTGATTCTACGGAGGAGGAAATATCCGGAGTCGTCCCCTCAGGTTAAGAGGATCACCACCCCCCCCCCTCCAACCCTCGACCGGGGCCGTGGAAGTGGGCTGGTGTCGGCTGATTGTTGGACTCAAACGACTGGGCTTGCTGACACTGTCCATTTGAACAATCGTCTAATCTGGTCGACACAGCTTTGACAGCTGCAGTGCTTCTCTCTGACCCCAATCTAGGACTTCTGACGACACATGATGATGTGTTGGAGGCGACTCTGATCGCCAGAGGAAAGCGTTGGTGCAGTTGACCAACCATTCTTGAGTTAGTCATATTTTTTATTAAGTAAGTAAGTAAGTAATATTTATAGAGCGCTTTTCCAGACCAGGGTCACAAAGCGCCTAAACAATCAAAACAAAACTCAATAAAATATATACTTAAAAGATCAAGATAATAACACAGGAGTTCCAGAAAATCAAGGAAAAGCCTGAACAAATAAAAATGTCTTAAGACATTAAATTAATTGAATGGAAATTAAAGAGATAGTTCGCCTTAAATCCAAATGTCACTCATTTTCTCCTCACTCTCCCGTCGACTAAGGGTTGGGATTATTCTGTTCCTTTTTAGAATTACAGACAAAAATGTTTGTTCATTTTAATGTAGCGACTGGAGTTCAGTTGTCTTCGTCCAAAAAGACAAACTTAAAAACATCGAAATCCCTCCGTACTGCTCGTCTGTAACCTCCATCTTGTATTGAAGCCTCGAAATGAGAATTCTAAAAGTGAACTATCACTTTAATCAATTCATGTTCCTCTTTTTCACCCGTCTGTGTTTTTCTCTGTACCAGTCTTTATTCTTCAAATGTATTGTTCCAATTTGGCATCTTTCTGTGACTCAGTCCATCTGCTTCCTGCTTTTAAAACACTGTCTCTCTGTCATTATTTGACTTGAATTACTATTTAGATCATGTCGATCTATATTTATAATTATTCTCAATCATTAACTTTCACTGACTCGTTATTATAAGCAACAAATTGATTATATTGACTTCAGAATGTATGTTGTTAATACAAGTACATTTATAACTTTATTGACACTACTTTAAAAACGTGTGAACTTTATCATCAGGTCCAACCAGCGTCTAAAGTATTTTATTGGATCAGCCGGCTGTCAATTAAAACAGCTTCTGTTATATTTTGTGTATAAAGATTTCTCTAATTATTTCCTGCACTTTTGTAGAAGCTAAAAAAGGGGGAAAGCATTGTTTAAATGGACGGATACAGAGCGTGCAATAATCTTGTATTACAGTCAGACCTGGGCATACATTTCCATCCCTTCTTTTTTTTATTTAATCCTTCCTGTGTACGACAGACCATAAACACACTATTATGTCGTTCCACTCCGTCCCAGAGTTCTTAGCAGAGATTCTACCATGAACAATGTCAGGTCACAGCGTCTAATTTGTCTGTTGACAGCTTCATCTCAAGGTTTCTTCTCACATTCACTCGCCGTGTTACAACCCTCACCTCTGAGGGTCTGTTCCCAGAATGAAACGCTTGTCGGCTCAGTGGCTGTCAGACAATATATCATCTAACAAACTGTTTAGAAATGGATTCATCCGATATTGAACAGACTTTGTGTGTTTATATAAAAACATGAAGATGTTTGCTCAAAGTAAAACATGCAAAAGATTCATCAAAACTGGGGAAATTAATTGAATTATTATGTAATTTAGGGTGTTTATACAAACTTAATGTTTTCTTGGAGAAGAAAATTCTCTTATTTAAGGCAGTTTTGTGGCAGTGGGTCTGAGATGGTGTTTGCATTCATTTCCATAATAGATAACCTGAGATTACTTTTTTAATTTTCCATGAAGATGATACAGGAAACGGACCAAACAAGAGTCTGTAAACAAGCACAAAAGTAGGATTTTTAGTAGGATTTTTAGTAGGATTTTTAGTAGGATTTTTAGTAGGATTTTTTGTGAAATTGCAATTACAATGCACTAACTCTGTAAATTCAAATTTACTCAATCTCCATCAAATTCGGCTCAAGTTTCTGCTTAAAGTTTTACCTTACCTTAAAAAAAGAAAAAAAAAAGATCTTAGTGTCATAATGAAATTTCCCAACAATGAGTCCAGAATGCTAAAACTACTGCGAAAAAAACACAAACTTTTATAACAGTAGTCCCCAAACAACCATACATTTCTTACCGAAAAGATTTTTTATTGTTGTAACTGTTTTATTGATTAATACTGTAGGAAATGTGTTTTTTCTCTTTACTCTTTCAATGTCAAGAGGCTATTTTGGCCAAGTGTCCTCCAAAAACTAGTTAAGAAAGAGAGAGAATAGTTGACATGCCAATATAAATTGTACTTAAAAGATAAGATGAGAAGAAATAATAGTGTTAAACAGTAGTTGCCGCGGCTGCAGCTGATTCAATGTTACAGTGAGATTTGTTTGTCATGCATTAACGTTGCAGATCGTGCCATTTTATTTTTGTATTTTTTGTATTGGTAGGTTCCCCCAGGAAAATAATGAAACTGGTTCGTGGTGCAAAAATGTTTGGGAACCCCTTCTTTATATTACATTATTGTTTTCTTCAAGCCACTACAATTTGAATATTTACACAAATATATTTGAAGTTTGTTTAAACTAAATAATATCAGGAGAAAAAAGCAAACACTACAACAAAGACTTTTATGTACACATGAATTAAATCTAGTTTAAGACTCTTTGTTTGTGTTATATTCTTATTTTAAGTTGAAATTGTAGCAATTTTTTGCGAATTTTGAAGAAAACATTGAGGATTCAAAAACTGAATTAAAAAATGATCTGGTCAACACAAACCTCTCTCAAGCAAACACAAAACAAGAAAGCGTATCAACCAGGAAGTAATGAAGTAGTCAACAGTTAACTCTTGTGAAGACGAGCCCCGGTTTTAAACCACTCGTCCACGAGGTATCTACGCTGAGTATCTACAGTGATCCGTGTTTTCGTCTTGACACTCATTCATAGCATTCCTCAAGCACAGCGGATAAGCAGTAACCTTCGACGTCGGGATGATAATCAGTCTCAGTAGCGGGACGCTCTGCCTCGCTGTGACCTTAAAAGCAGCTTAGAGAGCTTCTTATAAACCTGCTTACTCCAGGGCATGTGAGGAAATTAACTGCTCAGGAGACACACACACATGTGCGTAAAAACAATGATGTTATCTCTGATGCTGAGCAAAAATCTTCATTTGTTTTTAAGAAAGATAGAAGAAGACAAATTATCTGTTATTTGGTTTCTGTAAAGTATTAACCGTATTTAATTTAACGTAAATTAGCATCATGTTTACTGATTTTGTACGTTCTTATCTGGTCATTTCAGGTTGATATTTGTACACCATCTGGTCAGTTTTATTGTACCTTTTAACTTCTTTTCTAATATACAACATTTTATTCATTATATTTTCAAAATTTAAATGTGTGTGTATTTACTTAACTCTACAATCTGTCCATTATTCATTAAAATGTTCAAATATTTTCATTCATAATTTTAAATTAAAAAAAAATACATTTTTATATAGTCCTTTTGCTCTTTACTTTTATAATATTGTCGTAAATATATATATATATTTGTAATCTTTATTTCAAGTTAATAATGTTTGTATGAAGCAACTGACCTCAGATACCCCTTAAAGATGGACTAGTCATAAAAGAACGACCAGGGAGAAGATATTGTTTCCTTAATAGACATTAACCCTTGTGTAATCTCAGGGTCAAGGTGACCCAAAGGCCTGAAAACAAATGTATTTGTGGTATCCATTGTGTTGTCTCTGGGTCAAGATTAACGACCTCCACCACTGCATATGTATTTATGGCAGCAAAAGAAGTATTTCACCTTGACCCAGAAGCAACACAAGGGATACCACAAACACCTTTCTTTCCAGGCCTTCAGGTCACCTTGACCCCTTAACCTTAGGATGCTATTAATATACAACCAACAAAACGTTGGCAAGTAAGTAAGAAAGAAGGGATGAAGGGAAAAAAGCCTTCAACTGATGAGGAAAAAAAATTACCCAAATCATTTTAATTAAAAAGGAGAAAATACAGGAAAAAGGTTAACTATGACCTATTAATAATTGCATTTAATTTTGTAAAATGGGCTTTAAAACATTACTAAAACGGTACAAACACATCATTTTCAAATAATTATTTTAATACTCATAATACTTAGAAAGAAACCTAGAAGACCTACTATTTTAAAATGTTAGATTTACAGTTCAACTGGTAATTAATAATAAAAACATTGAAAATAGAAAATATTTCTCCATTTTCTCCATCTTTTGTAGAAATAAGTTAGTGAAAAGGAGTGAAAATGCATTATAAATCCAGAGAAATATTGTTTAAAAATTCAAAAGTTTCATGTTATTTGCTGTAGGTTACTGAAAATAATGAATTCTGAAAATGCCGCCGTCAACAGCCCGGGACACTGGGATGGTTACGGAACATGAGCCAGTGGGAGTGACAGACCGTCTGCCAAAAATCTCTCTCCCTTGTATTTATTTATTTATTTCCCTCGTTCATTAGCCCTCATTCATCTGTTGGAATGCAAAATCAGCTAATTAGATTGAATCGCTGGACGGATTCGGATGCAAACGTCATCTAGTAAACAGATGGTTCTCCCGGAAAAAACTCAATGAATTATTTCACTTTCATTTATTCATTATTTTGAATCAACAGAAAATTGAAAAGTCCTGAATTCAGAACACGACGGACCACAAAAGAAAAAGGTTTATACACATTTACATGAAATTTAAATCCTGATATTTGAATTTTAAATTAGTGGAGATTGTCAGAGAGAGGCTGGAAGAAACTTGACATGAGATGGTGAAGGGTTTGGATGATTAATTATTCATCAGTAATAACGGCAAAAGTTTTGTCATACGACTCTTTTTCTGTCAGGAGAGTCAGTAAATGGGATCTTTTTTAGGAACAAATTTACGATTTATAATTGGTTTGTTGAAAGTAAGTAGTGGTAGAAATAAAAAGTAACAACGGATTATTCAAATTATACCTTCGTAATTTGGCCATTTATTTCACTTTAAAATATGTTTTTTAATATCCATTGGGGTGGTGTATTGACAAAGTATCTGGCGATAGGATACGTATTAGATACAGTAATGATACGATATATTGTGATACTGTAGTAACAAGGATACATTTGTAGTATGGTCAAGTACTTGACTCTGGTGTTGCAGAATCTACAGACCACATGACTCTTGACGAAATCGCGACTTCTTTCATTTGATCCAAAACCAAAATATTTCCGAACATCAGCTTTAAAAGCTGACCGGAGTCGACTGTATCCTCTCGTCCTCAGTCATCGCGGGGTTTACAATGTCCCTTCAACTGCAGAGGAAATAATGACTGCTGCCATCTAGCGGTTGGGAGTTTAATTGCAACGTAAAAATGAACACCATGACTATTTCCATGATAATTATTTTATTAGCAAACACTTTATTGAACTATGAACCATAAAATAAATATGGTACCACATTAAATAGGATTTTCTAGCCAATCTCTTTCTCTCTCTTTCTTTTTAATTTAAATCTATACAGTGCTGTTGAATATTGATACAGAATCATGAAAAAGAATATCGCGATTTATCGGCAAATTGATATTTTCTAACATCCGTAATATATATAAATATATAAATATTTAATAGGATAACCTCAAAATAGTTATATATATATGTAATTAAAATATTATGTTACCAGAAATATCTTTAAAGTATACTGTTGGTTGTCACACTGTTTAAAACAGAAAAAAATGTTTTTTTTGTTCTGAAAATAAATTAAATTAAAATGTTTAACCCTTGTGTTATGGCAGGGTCAAGGTGACCCGAAGGCCGGACGACCCTCACCACTGCATATGTATTCAAAAAAGCCAGGGAGGTCGTTCACCCTGACCCTGAGGCAACACAAGGGATACCACAAACACATTTGTTTTCAAGGCCTTCGGGGTCACCTTTACCCTGATTTGATACAAGGGATACCACAAACATATTTTTTTTCGGTCTCCGAGTCACCTTGACCCTGACATAACAGGGTTAGGGAAATATTACCTACAAAGTATAAAACAAAGACAAAAACAAACCAAATAAAGTGTAACATTTAATGACAAAAACATTAAGGTGACATTTAAAACTACATTTAAAAAAAGAAAAGTTAAATTGTAGATTTAGTTGTTTTTTTCTTTTTAAGTTTAAAAAAAAAGTTAAATTGTCAATTTTATTACTGATACCGTAGTCTAGTGTAGGGAAGAAATGCAGTGGCTTTTTGGTTTTTGTTTCTTTTCAATTGCTAGTCATGGGATTAATACTCTCTATAGAGACGATCTGTGGCCGAGGTTGAAAGCTTACAGGTGTATATAGAAATAAAAAAATGTAAAAAGTCGGACGTAAAACTTACCGCGAAGGGCCGGGAGCAGCGAACGGTCCTTCCGGTCGTCGCATTTGTTGCACTCGCTGAAGTAGAGCAAGAGGAACACGTCCACCAGCACCCACACTAAAGAGGTGGTGAGAACCACTTTGCAATAGACGAACCGCCGCATGGCCTCTCTGGGACGCGGGCCAGCACCAGAGTTCTCAGGAGCGTTCAGGCTGCTGATGAGGCACGGAAACTCTGGAGATGAGGTGAGCTGACCGCCGGGGACCGAGGGGCCGGTTCTGACCCAGAGGACTCATCCTAGCGTGGAGACAAAAGAATATTGAGTTTCAGAAATAACGGTTGCTTAAAACGTCATTTTCTTCCCCAAAAAATGTGATACTCATAAACAAATATTGATTTTGTTTCTTTTTTTTTATGAGATAATTGTTTCATTTGTCACATGTGAATAGAGAATAGTTTTTAAAAGCCATTTATACTTGTGAAAATACCTCTTTTTGCACTGCAGCATCTCATTAAAGCTTCCAGCTTGACATTTAAAGACCAGGGATGCAGCACATCTGAAATATTCTAATGACTCTGGCCTGTAGCTCGATGTCGTGATGCCTCCACATACATATCTTATCATCCACATCTATGTAACTTATCTATGCATTTAGCGTTTTTATTTGTTAAGAACTTGATATACTATGAAATGTATGTTTGGAACACTAAGCCAATCCAGCTTTAAATTGAAAAAAAGTGAAAATAAGCCACTTTAATCCGCAATAAATGTTTTTTTTAAATCCCCTGTAATTACATGTTCTTAGTCTTATCGACAATATATATATCTAAAGATAGGGATTTACATTCCATTTGCTACAATGTCTGCCTTACATACTAAGATTATTTCAATTCAGATTAAAACAGGCTTGTTTGAAATGGATTCTATATATCAATTCTTGTGTCCTTTCCATTTTATAAGCGGGGGAAAAAAATGTTGTCCTGAAAATAAACAATTTCCTCACATCGGTAAATTCCCAAATATAGTTAACACCTTATATATTAATCCGTTTTTAAATATATTGTTATTAAATTATGCTCCTAGTCCTATACAGTTTATTTTCAAAAGTATATTATGTTCATTTCGGTCTGTCCAGGACTTAAACACAGCACCAAGTATTATCAAATGAACGGTTCTGTCACTTTGATTTGTCAAACTCAAGGTCCGGGAAACATCTCTGCCACAAAACCAATCATTTTACCTCAATGACTCCAAGTGAAATTCTACGTAAGTAAAACTCCAATATAGATCAATGTAATCTATATTATCATAATGACCCACCAATCGATGCACACATTAAAGGTCAAAAACTCAAGTCTTCCTCTCCAAGATGCACTAAGTCCCTCATCATGACCATGAATCATTTCTTTACAAAGTTCTCCCCCATCTGAAATCTCAGCGAACGAGAGGTTACAAGAGCGGAGTCCATTAGGGCATAATAATGTCTTCACTCCTCCTGCAGCCAGCTGTAATCACGCCCTGCTTTGTTTATACAAAGAGTCTCTTGGAGGTGGAGACTTTCAGGATTGATGACGCGTGGTGACAAACCTTGATGCTTGACCAGCAGAGTGGGCGTGGTTATCCTAAACAAGAGTTCATCTCCAGAAAAGAAAAGTGTTTTCAGTGGGCGGGGCTTAAGATCATTTTTATAATGTCAATATTTCAATTTGAAATGAGAGTTTTGTACAAACAGACGCATACTGATTATAATCATTTAAGAGACTCTCAAATCAAGACATTAGTTTCCCTTTAAACAATCTATTTGTGAACCTGGTCTTGAAAGGCGTTTTAGAAATAACCATTACTTACTTACTTACTTCCAACAATAATTCAACAAAAGATATTTTCACTGATCATTTGACTCTTATGTCTGTCCTTCAACTTAACATACCATCATGTAATAGTTTTCTGGCTGTTACAGATACATTGTTTTTCACATGTGAAATCACAGCAATCAATCAAAGACCTGCTGGAGCCAAGTTCTCAAGCAGGCATTTAAAATCTGATGTGTTTTGTGGTCCGTTTGGTAGTTATACAAGTATGAATAGATGGATGAATGGATGGGCTTTTTTCTTCTAGTTTTAACTTTTAAGTTAAGTAATGAATTCAGTATTACACGTTTAGCTAGTTGCTAACAGTAGTTTGCTTCATTTTACAGGGGTAGGGAAACAAATTGGATCTGGGTCAAAAAATGTTTTAATTGCTTCAGATAGGAAAATATTTTTTACGGGTTATATATACGTCGAACATATTTAAGAATTTTGATCTGATGTGCCTTTGGTATTTATTCTTCGTTCGTACTTCTTTGCACTTTGTTCCTACAGGATGAATTAAAAAATATATATATTATTTATGTTTTATTTTGTTGAAATATCACTGGTAACAAGCAGTGATCCATATTTCCAGTAAATTACATTAAATCATTGTTGGTCTCACAGATGACAATTTTTTCATTGCTAAAAAAAACAACTATTTTTGGTGTTAAATATACCTAAATATACTTTCACAGCTATGGATTGGGGGATTCGCAAGAGATGGATGTGTTTCCAATGGTGTCGCTGTCACTTTTATTGTTTTATCATTTGACAAACACCGCAAACAGACCTCAGCCGGCCACATGGCCCTGATCCTTCTCTCCTCCCACCAGCCTCACGCACGACGTCCTCCCTAAAGGTCCATCAGCGGGGCCGACGCCGCTGGCCCCGGGGCCGCTCTTATCGCGTTCACAAAAAAAACAAGGCCGCCTCCATCCAGCTGCAGCGAGACTTTCAGACACGGATCACGGTGCCATGGATGTTCTGTTCAGACGCCATTTATAGACTTCAAAGTCAAGCGGCTTTTGATGGGCTCCACGGAGCAAATTTAGACTTCCCGATAATGAGCGCAACCGTGAAGATGGTCTCACTAGACTCGCATCTGAATAGAACCCACACACACACACACACACACACACGCGTCACCTGCAGAGATCAATGATGCCGTCTGATCCTTCCTGTGTGAACATCTGCTGCCTTCATGTTAAAAGAAAATGCATGTTTGGGTCTGTCAGTTCACAGGAGAACTTTTTATAGCTTCAGAAAAGTGTCTGCCAGGGGCCGGATCATCTCAGGAGAAACAAAAAGCGTCCTAGTAGAAATAGAATTTGTCTTATAAGAGGGTGGGCCGACGACAGATGTTTGGCTGAACCTCAAATGATTGACTTATTTTCTTCATGATCGCTAGGATAACTGGGAAGCTCTGATGTGTCAAAGGAAACAAAAGGAAATTTGACTGAGTAGTAGCTGTCCCATAAGATCTTAAATTGTTGCAGTGCATTACGAAACTTTGAAAGTGATTATAAAGCACATTTTATCTGTACGAGTTACGTGTATTTCCTGGAATATTTCCCATTACGTTAGCAACTTAACATGATTTTTATTTTTAAAAGGTTCTACAAAACTGCAGGACATACTACTGACAGTTGTAGAGAGGAGATCTCTGGACAAACTACTGTCCATCATGGATGATGACAGTCATCCTCTGAACACTGTCATCAGTGAGCAGAGAAGCAGAAGGAGTGCACAAATGCTCCTCCCATGATGCAACACTAATAGACTCAGGGACTCATTGATTCCTCATGCTATGAAAAGCGCTATATAAATAAATATTACTTACTACTTACTTACTTATTAGATTGTACAATTCTGAGTTCGGGGGCAGGAGTGAAGTCAAAAGATTATTCTATTCCATGTTAATCTTTGTATCCTTTATTTTTATTCGATCTATGTTCTTTATACCTTTACTTTGTCATCTTGAACTTTGTTCTTCTTATTGCGCTTTGTTCTTTTTTGTTTTTTTATGAATCTATTGTCTGTGTTGTTGGAAAACCAATTTCTCTGAAGGAGATCTCCCCAGTTCATCTATCTATCCATCCATCCATCCATCCATCCATCCATCCATTTATCTATCTATCTATCTAAAAGAGGGCAATTTTGTTGTGTAGTAGTTTGTGTTGATACAAGCAATATTTCAAGCTACACTAACGGGTCCTTTATATTTGTAATAAAATGAGAATTCAAATATAAATTGGATTTTAGATTAAACATATTTCTTCCTCTTACTTAAAAGTATAAAAGGGTCGAGACTACGATGACACATGGATTGGAGTGTCTCGATAATGTTGTCACCAGTCTACAAACTCAAGGACCCCAAATCTTTTAGCAGTCAAGGCCACAGGGTGAAACAAAGTGTATATTTACCAGAAACAAAAAGGAAAAAGGAAGTATAAGTGTAACTGCAATGCTGTCTTTTGAAATTGTTTTCCTTCAACATCAGAATCTCTTTTATAAGAAGATGACATGTATCACCTCTGTTCCCTATCTTAGCCTTTTTACAGGTCAAAATATTAACTTAACTAACGTTGTTACATCTAGAGCCAACCATCCATAGGAGCCAAAGAAAATGACTTGACGGGCCGAATTATACACCAGCGGTCCCCAACCGCCGGTCAAGAGACTAGTACCGGTCCATAAGGTATTTGATTATCAGTGATTGAAAGGTGTATTGTTTTGAAAAATAAATGGTATTTTCATTTAAGTGATATTAGCCTGTTACTCTTGACAGGTCCGGGCCCCTTGTTTCAGTGAAGTTTACTCAAATAAATTAACCTGTAATCTATTGAAAATGAGTATGAAACGAACTATGGTTTATTTTTTACTGTTATACAGAGTCCATGAAAAAAAAGGACCACAATAAACCGGTCCGTTGTGGAGCCCTGGTTCTACACTTTTTTCAAGATAAATAAAGATAATTTTGATGAATTGATTGAAGTTATAAACACTTTTAGCCACCAATTTAATTTGAAATGGACCATACGTCATCTGACATGAAGTCCAGTGGAAGATGTGGGTTTGCCAAAGATAAAGGTTCAAAGAGAACCGCATGAGGATTGATTAAACCTTTCAAACGTCATTTTTTGATTCAGGTATTCTTTCAAAAGTACACCCTAGCAGAGCAGGGGGGGGAAGTTGTGTACGAAATGCCAACCTCTCTGCCAGCCATGCCAGGACAGGTGCGGATTACACAGCAGATGACAATAAGCCCATTAAGTCAATTGACTGGAACTTCCTCTATAAAACCACAGCAACAATATGAGTTGTTATAAAAAAAACAATGTTGCTTTTCTTCTGTTTAAAAAACACTGCCATGTTATTCAACGAGACGCATATATGTTGAGGGACATTTTCCTTGAGAGAAAGATGAATAAAATATGGATTAAATGCCTTTTAAAGGGGTGGAATGCAGAGACATGAAGGAGGACAACTAGTCCTGGTGAAGATGCTCTCTTACCTAAATCATGTGAGATGATGAACTGGTGACTGGATCCATCCTCTCTGGGGCAACATGTTGAGTGAGGACCACACGACATCATCTGCTTCACACAACATGAATGAAAAATCGCAAAAGGAATCCTGAGCGTTACCCAAACTTCACGTCCATCTCGGTTTCAGACCGGTCCAGTCAGTCCACCAGGGGGGGTTGGGGGGGGCGGTCCGTCCACTAGAGGCTCTACCTGTTCAGACTGTGAATTCAGCTTTGCCGCAGTAAACCGGTAAACATGGAGACGATCCTCGCGTCTATTACACGTGGACGGAGATAAATGATGTTTTTTTCTTTCTTCTTCTTTCCTGGACGGAGGACGAGACTATGCGGTGTCGCTGCTCCGACAGAATGTAGGGACAGAGAGAGCAAAGAGGAGAGAATCTAATCCAACACGATCGGACCACAACACACTCCGACCTGCTGGTGGAGCCATAGCGCGGCTGTGATTGGCTGAGGGAGGCGTCAATCATTCGAGGGGCGCGCCGCGGTCTCGAGCTGCTGAATGGTCAGACAAAGACAGTTTTTTTTTTTTATATTTGCTTTTTTTTAAAAACAATAAATACACATTATCTTACTATTTTTAAATTATTTAAAGGAAATCCGAAATGTTTTTTTGAGCGAACATCCTTTTTTTTTAATTTGATATAACGTTACAAAAATGTTTAAAAAAAGAATATTTTAAGGTTTAAAATAAATAAGCAATCGTGTTGATATTTGCACCTGAAACCTCTGAGAACTGCTGCCATCTTATGGCACAACTTGTTATTTTTTTCGTTTCGGAACTCCTGTTGTGTTATCAGTTTTATCTTGACCTTTAAAGTATATACTTTATTGAATATTGTTTTGATTGTTTAAGCGCTTTGTGACCCTGGTCTGGAAAAGCGCTATATAAATAAAAATGACTTACTTACTTACTTGTTTTAATTTATCTTCATTTTATTTTTATTTTAGTTTTATTTAAGACTTAAACATTGGATCCCTATGAATCTACCTTGAGAGTAGGGAGATTTTATAGTTTACCTTTTTTTCCCCACCATCTGTCAAACCTTTGACACTTTCAATTACAATTGTTGACTAACTCAATTTCATCAGGGGCCAATTTATATAATGTGACTCTTGAAAGGGGCCGCCGAGCCAATTGGAAGAAGGAAACAAATTCTAAAGAAAAAAGCAAAATAATTACATGTTTACAATATAAAATAAGATATGTTTCCATAACATTACTTCAATTTTCAAACATCAAATTATACTCAACAAAAAGAACAAATGAAAAAAAGTGGGGGTAGAGAAAAAAAGGTCTAAACACAAACATTTAAAACGTGTCGTAGTGTTGCTTTATGTTGTAATGAATTGTATAAAAAGAGTACAAAAGAAAATTGTAAGTTAGCTATCAGTCGCTTGTGTAGATGACTACAGCCATAGTGGTAAAGCAAAACAAAAAAAACAATGAAGTATATCTAATATCAATAAAATAAGAACTTTATACATCATAATAAAAACGTCATGCTCTAAGTGGCGTACAGAATTTATGTATGTTCTATTTTAGTGAAGGTTTGCATTATCTCCACACCCTCTTTTTTTCTGGTTAATTTAGTTTTATAGACACGAATAGATGTAATTTATAACTCCCTGTCGGCCTCTGTTCTGCCCCTGCTGCCCTTGCACCGCCTGTTACAGTCCAACGCCCTCCAGTCGAAGATGTTTTAAGAGCAATGGATAAGCAGTTTTTTTACTTGATCACACACTGTGTCCTGGTGGAGCCTGGAACAGAATTTGTGTTGTCATGAACCTCCAATTTGTTCCCTCGAAATTGAAAATTAATAAAAAATTTAAAAAAAGCCAATGGAAAGAAAATAATGTAGTTTATGGGTCAAAAATTAGATAATGTAACTTAGAAACATAATTTCTTCACATCATGTTTATTTCTGACGTCCAAGTGTATTTATGACGAGGATGCACAGTATTCAAAACATCCACTAGATGTCCTCATGTGTCTTTAACAAGCATTTCATAGCATCGAGATCATTTAGTCATGCATCATTTATACGTTGGATCTCGCTGAGATGAGACCTTCAGAAAGACACCTGAGACAATGTTTGCGTAGAATAAAAGGACAAGAAACTCGACCCCTACCTTGTTTATATAGATGACTTACTTACTTATAAACACAGAGATAAAAACGTTTATTGAGCCTTAAAAGAATAAAAAAGCAATTAAAAGATTCCTGTTAGGAAAATATATATATATATGTTGAACCTGCTTAAGATGTGTGATCAAGTTTCTGATCTTTATAATTAGATGTTCCCTTTAAGCATTTGAAAAGTAATATATAATATAATTTATGGCCAATTTCAAATAAGATCAATGGCACAGCAGGTATTCCCAAACTCGTTCGCACAACCAAGTAGAAATAGAGCAGGAAAGTTGGTGTGAATGTTGTTTTATTTAGAATACAAACAAAAAAATGTTGTCATCACCTTTAAGTTGTTTTGCTAGCAGATAGACAGACATAGGCAAATGTAGCTCCCTACATTTTTAAAACAATAACTTAAGTAAAAACCTCTTCCTTTAGTTAGCGAATGCTAAAAACAAATCAAATTGTCCTTAACATTTAGATGATCTTGACAACCAGCTCAATTGAACATTTTGTAAGCAAAGCAGCTTCATAACCCTCAATACCAGACGATTTAAGTGGGACTGATATTTGTTTATTAGTCATTTTGGGACTTAATTCTAGTGTCACTTCACGCTTCTTCATGTGTCAAGAGCCACAAGCTAATTTTACTTTAAATACCATCTTTTTGTCAAAAAAAAACAACAAAAAAACATTTAAGACTGAATAAAATTAATTGTGGTTCTTTCAATGCGAACGGGTAACAACTTCACGTCACAGACCTCTAGACCTGGGGTTGGGAACCCCTTCCTAAGAGGTCATAGGAACACCAAAATTGCTCTTTGGTTTACTTAAATTACTCAACATCACACAATGAAATGGATTTTATTCGGTGGAGAATAAACATGTTATACAAAATCACAGTATGACGCCTTTAATGTGGTATTGTTCATTTTACATGATATTTACAAACTACTAACATTTTTCTTTAAATCAAAACAAATATTGCAGAATTAAAAAAAACATCCCTTTTCACCCATATAATATTAAGTAATCTGTCCGTCAAAGACTTCATTCATCGAGGTCATTGTCAATCAAGTGGTTCGAAAGTGATCCAGGAACAGAAAAATCTTCTCGGATAAAAGTAAGTAAGTCATTTTTATTTATATAGCGCTTTTCCAGACCAGGGTCACAAAGCGCTTAAACAATCAAAACAATATTCAATAAAGTATATACTTTAAAGGTAAAGATAAAACTGATAACACAACAGGAGTTCCAGAAAATCAAGGAAAAGCCTGAAGGTCTTCCTAGACCTCTGATACTAATGTATCATAGTGATCTGTGTATTGAATGCATTGGGACAAGAAACATTTTTTGGTTGGAGCTCCTTCCCTTTTCCCCAAGCCATGCAATTTTACTCTTTGAATGAAGCCAAAAAAAAAGTGTTTATCTTCTTGTTGTTGACACTCTCAACCGTGTGGGGGCGCTGTTGCTTCACGTCCCTTGCAAACTTCATCACCAGCAGGTATAGCCTGTGTGACTTTTTTCTCAGAGTCGTTGCTGTAGGATTCATTCAGATCTAAAAAAGTGTCCAGAGCTACAGGAAAGAATCTCAGTGATGCGAGTTCAACGCAAACTCCGGAGACTCTTGGACTGAAGTGACCGGACTTTGAGCATCTTCTCTGCGGGATCTTCTCTCCTCCATCACTCGAGCATCAACTTTGATCTCCTCCACTTTTGTTTAAGTTTTTTTTTTTTTTTTTTAATTTTTGGACATGAATATCTCGTGGTTCAACCAGACGGATGGAGGACTGCTGAACAAAACGGAAGAGGTGTTCTGCTGCAACTTCTCGTCGGTGGTGACGGACAGCGGCTCCGCGGCGGCGGCGGCTCCGGATGAGAGGAGCCTCTTCATCATGAGGGTGGTCCAGATCGCCGTCATGTGCGTCCTCTCCCTCACGGTGGTCTTTGGCATCTTTTTCCTGGGCTGCAACCTCCTCATAAAGTCCGAGGGGATGATTAACTTTCTGGTGACGGACAGGAGACCTTCCAAGGAGGCGGAGGCTGTTATTGTTGGAGCCTACTGATGATGTATGGTATTTGAAAGAAAAAATAATTTAAAAAAATCACATTGTGTGAAGATAATGGAGTTTATTTATCTGGTTAATCTCAACAAAAGACTCTCCAGGAGTCATGAAGTAATGTCCAGTATTTGTCATGTGAGTGGCAAAAGTTGATCCCAGATTTTCTGCTGCGATGCAGAACATAATGTACTGAATGTTGTATGTATTTTTTTGCATACAACGTGCAAAAATGTATTGATCAGTGTATTTCCTACTAACAATTGACTGTCTGAGTGGTCAGCTGGGACCACACTACGCCCACCCATGCCTTGTATCTTGTTAGTCGGGATAAATTCACTCTGGAAATTAAAGCCTTCCTCTTAAATAAGTCTTGTTTTTGAACACGATTTTTGTTTTTGTTTCTAAACAGCATGTTTTATTTGATAGAGAAAGAACATGTTATATTAAAAAAAAATCACAGTGTGATTCTGAATTGTATTAAAACACTTTTAATGTTGTACTGTATTGTCATATAACATGATATTTACAAATAAAGAAGATTTTTCTTTAAAATTAAAATTAATATTGTAGACTCAAAATTTTCACCTACGTATTATGAAATGATGTGTCAATATGGTTTGTACATCGCATTCTTTGGGATTATTCTTGAAACAAACTCAATTACTCTATATTTTTGGGGAAAATTGTTGTATCTTCTTTAATAACATTTATCTTTTTTTTTTCATTATCTGATTCTTTTGCAATACAATCATGCCGTTGAGTCTTAGGTGTCTTGAGAAATGATTATTTATTATGAATTCATGGTTAAACAGTTGTATTATACTTTTATAACACAACTTTCTCAAATTTAAGTAAATATGCAATGTACTCATTTTTTTTCATTTTTTTTTGAAGCGTCGGTAAAAGTGTAGCTACTGAGAAAGTAAGTAAGTAAGTAAGTAATATTTATTTATATAGCGCTTTTCGAGACCAAATATAAACAGTTAAATCCCTAAAAAAAGAAAGATCCAAATTTTCAGAGATGTATGATTTGGTTCTGTTTCATTGTGAGTTGTCAGTTTAATTTATTTTTGAATCTATTTTTTCTTTTTAACAATTGAACTAAAATAGATCCACATTTAAATCGAGGATCTCGTCTCACACTTGGACGAATCGTTAACAGTCAACAATTTTTTTTTTTTTAGGGCGTCCAATTCCAATTCTCATGCATGACACACCATCCTTGCTCCAGTCACCCAAGCATCTGCTCCGTTCCTGGTTCACCTGGCAGCTCCCCAGGGTGAGACCGGCAGCTTCACAAATGACGTGGCCTGAAAAACCCGCAGAGAAAAAATAGACCACAGGGCGCTCCTCCCGTCGTCTGATTTCCCACCCGTATAGATCAGATTTAGGGATGAACAGTTTTAATCAAAATACTTTTCAAAAGTGTCCTTCGCTTCCATGTCTGGACTCTGCTACCATCCTGGTGTCCGGTCAGGGAGCGTCTGGTGATTGATGCCTGAAACTTCAGACGGATGTTTGAGCCACAATTTGCTGTCATCCTTTTTTCATATAAAATGTCTTCAGGAAGGAAACATGTGCTGTCACAAAAAAAAAGAAAAAAACTCTATTTTTTTCAAATCGTATCTTCCGAAAGGTTCTTTACTTTTGAACTGTCAATCCTAAAACGACTGAGGTACACTTTTTCTGACTTACAGCAAGATTCAGCCCATCCAAAAAAAATAAAAGGTTAGTAGCAAATGCACTTTAAAAGTTGTGTCGCACTTTTCACAGAAAATGATCAACTGATCTAAACTTGGGTTTGATACAACTGTGTACTTTGAATCATACATACTTACTTTTAAACACATGATACACATACATTTCTACAATTTTCAACCGTAGGAAAAATCATTATAAATTGTAATCAAATACATTTTAGAACTATATTTTGACAAAAAGCTAAAATACACAGTATGAAAAGAATATTTTTATTTAAAGCCAACTCTCCTGACTCACTCCCATGTTTCAAATATTGAAGTCTTCCTCTCCAATATGCAGTAAGTCTCTCATCACAACCATGTTCTGAAGTTATTACTTTATAAAGTTATCCTCCATCTGAAATCTCGGCGAACAAGAGGTTACAAAAGCGAAGCCCATTATGACGTGATAATGGCTTCACTTATCCTCCAGCCAGCTGTAATCCCGCCCCACTTTGTTTATACAACAAGTCCCTTGGAGGTGGGGACTTCTGGGATTGATGACACGCAGTGACACACCTCGATGCTTGACCAATCACAGCAGGGCGGGAGATTATGATAAACAAGATTTAATCCCAAGAAGAAATCAGTGGGTAGGGTTTAAAATAATTTTCTAATGAAAATATTATAATGAAAAGAGAGTTTTATACTTTTGTAGTATTGATTATTAAGTATTTATTCTACTTGACTTGTGTATTTTATTGATTGTATAAATTTAGTTGCAAAAACAAAAGGGGCAGAAGGAATCTCAGATTCGCTTTTATGGCTGCTGAGTAAAACCAAATTTATCTCCTTCGTTAATGCATTTATATTAAATAATGAGCTGCTCTGGAAAACTCCCAGCATGCTGGAGATTGCTTGCTTTTATTGCACAGAGCTGAGAATAGCTCGCAGGGTAATGTTGTGGCACTTTAATATCCACCACAGAACAATCATCCGTCTGCAGCGGGTGACCTATCGTCGGTGTGTCCTGAGGTGTTTGCTTCCAACTGACAAGATGTCGAGGAACGCTTTAATGGGATATGTAAAGACGGAGAGAGGCTTTCTTTTATGGTCAGCTCGTGGTGAGATGGCCTTTCAGAGAGAAAAGGTTCATAACAGGCGGTTTGGGAGATTTCCCACATGTGTCACATTGATGCTAGCTGTTGCAAACAATACCCCCCCCTTCAGCCACCTGAGATATTCCCCGATAGTAAGAAGATACTGCCCAATAGAAAGAAAAACGTACTAATAGAAAGTTACAGTCATTTTTTATTCCAACTCAAATCTCACATTTTTCCCATGCTTTTGAGGTACTTTTTTAAGCATTTGAAATTCCCCTAGTTAAGCTAAAGATAAAGCTGCTTAACAAATGGGAGCGATTATAGATGTCATGCTAAGAGTTCAATGATGCAAACTTCCTTGACAGGTTTCAAGGTAATAGTCCATCTTAAAAGCTTCCATCATCATCTGATACTCTGCTGCAATTTCTACAGACCAGAGTAATCAACTCAGAAGATCATTGTGGGATGGAAACCAAACAAGGGGGCAACATTTTTTAGTGGAACAAGTCACTGGCCTAACAAGTATTTTTAGTTTAGACATTTATTGCAAAATTGTCCTGTCTAACAACAAATTCCTTTCCTTTAAAATATCAGTTTTATTTGAAAGTCTCTGTATAATATTTGAAATAGATAATCTGTACCTTATGTTATCAGATCACTAATGTAAGGTCTGACCATGAATCGATCTGAAAGTAAGAACCAGAATTTTCACATTGATCCTGATAGAAACTGGCAGCCAGTGAACAGTTTTTAGGATCGGGGGAAATGTGAGTTCTTCTACTAGATCAGGTCAGAATTCTCGCTGCAGAGTTTTGTATTAACTGCAGGCGAGACAGTTACTTCTTGTTTAGACACGAAAATAAACTGTTACAATAATCCAAACGAGAAGACACAAACACATGGATTAAAAGCTCCAGATCGTGTTTTGACATCATTTTCCTAAATTTACAGATTTGATAAAGTGAATATTGTTCGTATTGCTCCAGAAATTAGGTTTTGCTTGAACAGCCCCATATCAAATCTGAAACTGGAAAAGAGTTGAGTTTAAAATGCAGATCATTTGTAATGCAAAGACTAACAAAATGACTCAATAAATTAAAATGTTTTGAGATTAGAGGAATATATTAGTCCTTGTGTCATCATTGAGAGTTCCAGACTGATCCATGTCTACTGTTTGTCCATCCGAGCTGTGGTTCCGTCACAGCATCTGCAGGGTGTTGATTGTGGGCTAAAACCAGGCTCCACGTTCTCCCTCTCTGTCGTGTGATTGGCCTGCTCGCTGGAGTCCAGTCGATGGACTGGATAGTGACTAAAAGTGGCAACTGGCAGCAGCAAGTCATCCTCTGTCTACACTGTCCTGCTCTCACCTCAGACCACACAAGGACCGGATCGTCATGTTTGTTCCGACCAAACCCACTTTCATCATCGATGTTAGAACTAATACAATGACCTGCAAAATAAATATTTTTCCTCGTGAAATACTCAAAGTTTAATTTCGTTATAATATGGTATATGGTTTTGATGCAAGGATGAGCATCAGAACCTTCAAAAACAATTCATGATTCTCTGTGTTTAAACTATTCTAAAAATAATCAAAATTTAAATTCCAATAAAAACAATTTTCAGTTGTAATCTAATAATAATCAAAGGTAATATGTTATGAATCAAAGACAAAAGGATAAAATAATAATGAAAATGTCTTTTTAATAATTATTAAGTGTTGCATTTATTCTACTTGACTTTGATTATTATTTCTTTTAGTATTAAGAAACAAACGCTGCAGAAAGAATCACAGAATGTTCCTCTTTTAACTGCTTCATAAAACCATAATTGTTGTTATTTGAATGCCGTCTTTTTATCTCTGTTATGAAAATAACTTACTATCACTAAAAATAATTTACGTCCAGATGTAGTTTACCTACATTTACAAAGAGATAGCAGCCAGTTGTTCGTTTAGTCATAATAATATGGACACAGAACTGGACAGCCTTGTTGCTTTACTGAAATTGTGGCTGTTTTATGAGAAAAAATGTTGGTAGATAAATATATGTCACGTGACATCTTGCTTAATCTTCAATAAAAGTGAAAAAGAAAACACGAAATTGAACTTAAAGAAAACCCCATACATTTATACTATATATTACTATAAATTAAAAACGATATCCTCTTGTTTTAAAAGTTATTTAGCCAAGGGATTTTAGTCAAAACATCAAAATCTTTTAGGACCTTTATAGCAGGGGGCCCTAACTTTATTATTATTATTATTATTATTATTATATTCAAAAACTGATCTTTAAAATAAAAAACAAGTCTCAGAAGAGTTCTGGACTGATTTGTTTGATGGTCAGTCTCACATGTAGTTTGTGTTTCTCTCATTTTTACTAGTTTACTGTTTTATATTTTGAGTAACAAGATAATGAGGTCAAGAGTCACATGCGAATAATACTTTGGTGTTTCTATTTGCTACTAATGTTTTTTTAATGTAATATTTTTGTTGGTATCTATTAGTGTGTATCACACATCCTTTATTTGTGTTTTTTTTTTCAGACAGTAATAATCCATATGACAGAAATTCTTTAATTTATTTATTTTTCCTATTTAGACTGGACATGGATTCATGGTCCGGTATTTGTCCGGGGACCAGGGGTTGGGAAACACTGCTTTATAGGACTTTATATTAAAAGCCACACTGTACAAAACGATTTTTATAAATACTTTTCGATAGTAATTTATTAATAATGTTTTTGAATTTAATATTTTTGTATGTATTACTGCTTAACTCGTTTTCGTTTTTCTTTAGTGTTTTGTTTTTTTCCCTTATTTGTTTTTTTAAATTGTGATTATTTATTGTACCTCAGCATATTAAAGACTATGGAAAAAAAGTCTACTTTTAAAAAGTCGAATTATTGAATAAAACAATACGTATCTTTGTTTTTTAAGTAGTTACAGTTTCCCACATATGTTTCTACTCCAGATATTCTTATAGGTTTTCCCCTGTTTTTTGTTCTTTATGGTTCTATTCTTTGTTTAAACAGTGGCTTTAACTGCAATTGGATTATCTTATCTTGGACATTATATTTTAAATGAAAAGAAGTCAGTATTGCTTGTAGTCTTTATAACTATGGTGGTCCTCAACACAATCTACCTGCATCTTCCCTTCTGCTCTCAGATCCGTCCATTTGTCTCTGCACAGCTGGAGTCGTTTGTAAAACCATCTGCATTCAGGAAGTAAATTCCCCCAAAAATTCATTTTTTTGGACGGCGAACGATACAAAGGAAGCGCAGCACAATCAAGGTGAGGCGAGTTTATCAGCAAATATGTTAAGTGTGACAAATGTGTTTGTGTGTTCGCCCCATTACCAGCCGAATTATGTTTCCGGTGTTGCTGGTAATCATTTTTATTAAACGGCTAAATTAGGTCTGGGAGCAAGTGAGCGACATCAGTGAGAAAATACAGTCGATTTCCCGGAACAATATCAGAGCCCGCCTGGAGAATGACCGCCGCGACTCATTTTTCATCTCATGCAAATTTATAATGAGCATCCAAGAGCTAAAAAAAAAAAAATGAAAGCCATGATGCTGTAATATTGACCTGGAAATTCTATTCAATATCCGTGCGACCGTGTTTCAGGCTTTATCGACTTTCGAATCATGCGGCTCCCGGGCAGCTACATCAACTCCAACGCAGCCACATCTCTGGGATGGAACTATTACTTTGCTTTTAGAGGAAGTTTTCTTTTTTTCTTTTTTTTTTTTTTAAATGCACCATTAGCACGCAGGTAATAACTTCTTCAAGGAAGCTTTGAGAGCACAAATGGAGCCTGGATAAGCTCGGAGGAAAGGCTTTCAAGCTATGTGAGATGCTGTAACATTAATGGAAGATATAAAAGGTACGACTTAATGAGATGAAGCTACAGCGTACAGAATACATCATAAAAAACATAACGTATCAATGGAAACGGCATAAAAATAATCTAAACTATAAAATGTTTAGTGAAGTTTGGAAAATAAAGGCAAAAGAGGGAAGCAAGAGCTTAAAATGGCAACTAGTGTGTTGATTTTTGTGTTGTCTGTTTTTACAAAACTCTCTTTTCATTGAATTATGTAAATAAGAAATAAGCCCCGCCCACCGAAAAAGATTACTTTTTCTGGAGCTAAAATCGTGTTTACCATAATCACACCCACTCTGCTGTGATTGGTCAAGCCTCAAGGTTCGTCACCATGCATCATCAATCTCGGAAGACACTCCTTACAAAGAGTCCTCATTGTATAAACAAAGGAGGCTGTGATTACAACATTTGAGATATCTGCAGCATATTCTTTAGGTAACCTTCAATTTGTTAAATATCATTTAGCTTCCATATTCATAAAGGAGTTTTAAATATTGAGTCAAGGTAAAACTTTTTAAACAATAAAATTCAGTAAGAACCATGTTTATACATTGTTGTGCATGGGGGGGCTGGTCTTCAGATTGTGGTTGATTTACTAAGTTTTATTCCACACATAAATGGTGTCGGTTATACAGACAGAATTAAAGCCTTTAGTCTTCATGAAAATAGATTATTAGTCATTAAATTGTATTTATTTTTTAATCAGACCCAAAAACAGACTTTAAAATGTCAGTTTCAAATCCTGTTCTGTACGAACAACTATATATACCTGGCTTTATAAAACAAATAAACACAATAACGAAGACGATAATGAGTTCACAAAATCCTGCATAAAGAACTAGTCAACAGAATGAAAACGAAAATAAAAGTTAAGCTTCACTGATTTTTGTTGATCTGTGTTCAATTTTGTCCTGTAATAAAACCACCATCATTGGTCCAACATGCATTTTCTTCTTCTGTGGTTCGTATATGGTGTGCAAGTCTTTGTATGCATGCAGTACGACAAAATGTCTATAAAGACAATAGATTGTGTTTTCAACTCTTTTTTTCAAAGCAGCAAGAAAATACATTCACTAGGAAAATAAATTTTTCATTGTGGCCTAATACTGTGTATCCATTCAAATCAGAAAATCAGGAGGTGAAGTGGAATATGTAAATGGATTTTTCTTCTTTTCTGAAAACATAAAAAATGCACATGAAGCCCCAGAATTGCATATTCATGATGGGGAAGTAGAAAAAAAACGATTTTGCTCCTACGAAAGTCACAAACCATTGTGAGCTGTTTTGAAAACCCATTTTGTTTTTGGTTTCAGAACGCACACAAACATTAAACTTTTTTTCGCAGGAGCTTAATTGACCAATCCTGATCAACATTCTTCTTTCTTTAAAGGTCAACTAATGTGAAAAACCAACTCTCCTGACTCACTTAAATGTTTCAAATGTTGAAGTCTTCCTCTCCAAGATGCAGTAAGTCCCTCATCTTGATCATGTTTGGAACTTATTAGTTATAAAGTTCGCCCCCGTCATCGCAGCGAACGAGAGGTTACGAGAGTGAAGTCCATTATGGCTTAATAATCGCTTCACTCCTCCTCCAGCCAGGGGTAATTACACCCTGCTTTGTTTATACAACAAGTCCCTTGTCAAGAGCCATTTAAGAGCGTACCACACCAAAAGGTTGTTTATTAGAAACATGGCATTCTCATACAATCTTTTTATACCAAAACAAGAAATATTGAAGATAAAATTATGTTTTGTGTCTTAGTCTTTGACAAAAAAATGCTGATTAGAAAGGTTTTCTCTTCACTCTCCAGAGAAATAAGTAAATAAATAAAACAAACATGAAATACTTAACAAGATGACCCACAATAAGCAGCAGACAGGAGAAAAGTAAAACAAATAACAATTTAATGAACACAAGAACACCAGAATGTCCACAGGATGGTAACAAGGTCCAAAACAGTATATTCCAAAAAAAGGCAATCAACTCCAGAGTCCTTTCTCTCAAATAATAGTCCAAGGAAAACAAGGGGGTAGATTCCGACTGGGCAGCAAGACACACAATCCACTGAGGGGTAAAGAATAAAAGTCTCACCAAAAGCGGAGTAACAAAAAAACACTGACTAGAGAAACGTCAGGAACAACAACATCTGAGGAACAAAGATGGAACAGCAAGCAGGTAGAACTGAGTGGAGTCAAAAATGTACAAGGTGGGACTGGCAAACGAGCTGACAACTGCTGGCTGGAGATCAGCCCCTTAAATCTGTCCGGGCTGATTGAAGATCACCAGCAGCTGTGCGACTCTGCCAACCACTG
Organism: Callionymus lyra; assembly: GCF_982586985.1. Classification (NCBI taxonomy): domain Eukaryota; kingdom Metazoa; phylum Chordata; class Actinopteri; order Syngnathiformes; family Callionymidae; genus Callionymus; species Callionymus lyra. The sequence continues at coordinate 14,536,630 of NC_141829.1, forward strand.
TCAGGAACTGCGCCCGTCAACTGCCAAAGAAAAAGAAAATGGCGAAGCAGGAAGTACCTTGACAGAAGAAAACTAAACAGAAGTGGATCGTGACACTAACAAATAAAATCAGGTTTTAATTGAAATTCCATGGAACTAAATCATAAACAATCAACCCCTTTTAAAAAATAAAATCAATTGTAAAAAGGGTAGTATTTGTTCACATATTCTAAAGGGGATAAAGGAGCCACATGTGGCTCTGAAGCCGCCGGTGGAAGGCTCTACACAAAAACAATCTGAGTGACACAAAAGTGACAAAATATGTGACATAAAAGAGCAAAAATTACAATGACGTGACTTGAAGAAAACCGTGTTTTAGAGTGATGTTCAATAAAAGCATACGTACTTATCCCTCATGAAGGTCAGTTTGCCGCTTCAGCCGCTATTTAAAATCTCATTACCACCTGAACCATTGCTCAGGAACATGTGTCAGAAAGCTTATGTTGACCCGGTGGGCCATCCGCATGCACTCTAAAGTACACTCATTCCACGTAATTCCCTGGAGCCCGACTAAACGCTCCATTAGCCGTCCCTATACCTAAATCACATGTCCTCGATGCAGAGCAGGCTGTTGGATTAGCCTTATAGCTGTCAATAATGGATGAGACTAAGAGATATCAAGCTTCCTGGGAAATGTCATCTCATGAATACTTGTTAAATAACTCTTTGACCTGTAAATACTTGAGCTTGTACACGTGCTTGTAACTTCATTAAGGTCTATTTTTATTGGATGGGACATGGTCTGAATCACAGATAAAGGAGGTCAATGACGTCTAACAGGTTGATGTGGTCTCAACTGATATTTCTCCACATGGTAACTTGACTTTCCCTCAGAGGGATGACGAATTGGTTCATCCAGAAGAGGCTTAAAATAGAATCGCTTTTCACGTCCAGAGAAGCCAGCTGAGGTGGCGGGGTCGCCCCGTCAGGATCCTTCCTGGACACCTCCCTGGACACCTCCCCGGTGGGTTTGTACGGAGCATGTTGAACCGGAAGTCTCTTGGGAGGGGACGGTCTAGAGTCTCAGACGACCAGAGCTCGGACGGATGGACGGATTGATGGAAGAGGAAGCGACAGTTTTCACATCACGTCAAAGTATTTGCTTTCTGCACAGTTTGAACATTTGAATTTAGTTCATAAAATGTCATCATTACAATCAACTTCAACAACAATGTAAGTAGGGGTGTGAGAAAAATATAAATGATATATATACTGTATACTGATATATTGCGATATTTATTTTCACAATACCGTATCGATATTCATAAGCACTGTAACAATTTTTCCACAGAATATATATTTTTTGTTTGGCTTTCAAACTATGTTTCATTTTCATCAAAATTCTTACTAAGGTTTATATTTCAAAACATGAGTTTTAAATAAAATATTTCCGTTTATCTATTTTAAATTAATTTAATAGTTTAACTTATAGTTACATCCCGTGCAGTCGAAGGGACAATAAAATCCCTTGAGATCCTGGCGACGACTGAGGATGAGAGGATACAGTTAAATCCAGCAGCATTTGGTTCTTTTTTGATTCAAAACAATTGAAAGTAATTATGACCTTTTCAAGAGTCACTACTCAATACTACAAACATATGTTGTTTCTGCAGTATCACAATATATCGCAATATATCGTATTGTTGCTTTTGTATCATGATATGTATCGTATCATCAGATTCTTTCTAATACACACCCTTAACACTGAATGTTTGTCCTTTATCAACATTATAGTTTGTCTTGAAAATGGTGTGATCTCTCAGCATAGAAACCTTGAACTGATAAATGAAACTCAGTGACGTCTTCAGCACTTTCTTCACACGTCGTCTTTCCTTTCACGCCACAGTTTGAACCTATATTTCTAACCTGTATTGTGTCACCTTCCTTTCATCAACATGTTGTAAAGGTTGCCGGTCCCCTCTCGCCACAGGGTCTTTGTCAGCCTCTGACAGGAGCCTTCTATGAACACGGAGACCACGGCGGCAGTTCGCTGCTACTTCTAATGGAATTGCCAGCTTGTGAGATGGTACTTTACATTCCTCCAATACTTTTTTTATTATTGCTTGCTTTCAAAGCTACAGGAGCCAACCTAGACACATTATCAGAGCTAACGGAGTTCATGAAGTATTTTATGACTGCACTCGCATCTAAAGTGAATTGATCAGTCATCAGTCTTTGTCCATAACAAAACTGGGGCTTTAACATGGGTTGTTTTTCTCTACTTTTTCCCCTTTTTTTTAGCATTAGTTGACATAAAATATTAGTGCTTATTTATCTTATATATACTGTATTTATTTAATTAATTTGAAAAGTCAAAACTAATCAATCAAAACTAATTGAAATACCTTGTGTTTCCCTGGTATTGTCCAGATTATCCAAAAAAGAAAGAAGAAAGATTAAAATTCTGCAAATTATCCTTATTCAATGTAAGTAAGTAAGTAAGTAAGTAATTCTTATTTATATAGCGCTTTTCTAGACCAGGGTCACAAAGCGCTTAAACAATCAAAACAATATTCAATAAAGTATAAACTTTAAAGATCAAGATAAAACTGATAACACAACAGGAGTTCCAGAAAATCAAGGAAAAGCCTGAACAAATAGAAATGTCTTAAGATGTTTCTTAAAGGAGTCAGTAGATCCATCAAGCGCAAAGAGAGAGGAAGATCGTTCCAAAGCTTAGGAGCAACAGTCTGAAAAGATTTCTCTCCTCTGGTCCTGAACCGTGTGCGTGGAACCATCAGTAGATTCTGATCCACAGACCTCAGAGCCCGAGCTGGGGTGTAAGGCTGGATCAGATCAGTGATGTAAGGAGGAGCTTGACCATGAATAGATCTGAAAGTAAGAACCAGAATTTTAAAGTTGATCCTAAAAGAAACTGGAAGCCAGTGAAGACTTTTAAGGATCGGAGAAATGTGAGTTCTTCTACTAGAGCGGGTTAGAATTCTCGCTGTGTTTTCAATATTGTATACATTAATTGAAAATGAAATATTCGGTGATAGGAGCTGATATTTTTAAAATATCCCTTAGTTTGTATGCTATTAATATGGTTTACATCTTAACAATATTAAACCTAATTTAATTTGTCCCTCTTGGATCCAGTTTCCCTCCCCTTTTAAAACCTTCACTGAGATTTTGTCAAGTGGTGTGAGAGTCTATGAGACATGAAGCTTAGGCAGACACATAACAAACATATAAATTCCCACCTGAAGTACACAGCATTACAGGATTTTTACAAGATACAAAACCGCGAAAATATATCTTAAAAAAAATGTAAAACGCAAAGGCCTTTTAATTTAATTGTTAATATTTTTCATTGTCTCTTTAACGTGCTTGCAAGGCCTCAAAACGGTGCTAGGTTCATTTTTGGACGATTGTGATGGATTCTGAAAAATGACCCGGAAGCTTCTAAAGGGTTAAAAGAAGGCAAAAAAACGTCGAAGGGCTTTTGAAAGCTGGTAACTTGCTTAATATTTTAGCTACAGATCTCTAATCTAGTTTAAAACCTCCCTTGGAATGGGACGATATTCACTCTATTAATAAGGGTGTAGTAAGCTCATTCCATACTATAATGGAGTGACTATATATATTCTATTCCTCACACTTTCTGCTGTGTGTTTCTGACAGTTTTCCTCGCTCCCACAAATGCATTACTGCTTTAATGATGTCATCATCATGTGTCCCGTGACTCACAGAGGATATGAATAATCAGTGTTTTTTCATCCATCGTCACAACACTTCTTCACGCGGACCTCATCATGGAAGTCGTCATATTTCTATAGTGTGTAAAGACGTCCTCCAGCACTCTTGGCTGAGCAAAGAGACACTGATCAGAAGAGGACTCTTCAGACCCACAGTAGACATCAGCAGTGACAGCTCGGACCTGCCTGCCAAGGAGCAGTTTCCCGCCTGCCCGTGTGGCGCAAACCTATGACCCAGCTGTCAGCTACACTCACTTTCTTGACCAGTAATGAAGCACCTATGTTGACGCCGGATTCAACCCCTGCATACTGGTATCTTACAAGCATAGAAACATGCAGAATATTGGCAAGAAATACTGATGCTTCAGCAGCGTAATACATACATAATAATCACAGAGAGGTTTTGATGTCAACTATTGGTTTCTTGATTTACCAATAGTTGGTGACCAGTACAGAGTCATCTCTCAGAACAATATTCTGGACAAAAGACATCATTAAAAAATAAAATTCTAGTTATTTTTATTGTTTCCTCCAGTTCTACTGCATTTGTTACATTCTACGTTTATCTGACTTTGATATTTTTCACTTCTCTTCTCTCCTTTTCCATTCCTGCTCGTTTTATGTTGAGTTTTTCAAAAATATCTTATCAAGAATCCATGTTTTATGATGAATTTCTGACTGTTAGTTGACTGTTGTTTTGTCATATCACATCTTCCAATTAAAAATTAAATAAAAGAAAGACCATCTGTACTTCATGGACTTTTTCAAATGAGTAATTTATGATGCTTAGTTATCTTATTTGATTCCTTAATTATGTAATGCCATCACATAAAAATCCTATGTCGTGTTTACAACATGAGTAATAAAGGTTTCTGATTCTTATTTGTGTAGTTACAGTCGTCTACGTACAAAAAAGAAAGAACAGAAAAGAACAAAAAACAGGGACCCTACCCTCACTTTAGAGCTTATTTCACAACTTTATTAAAACATAGAATAAAATATACTCTTGATTAAATAGATCTCACAAACAAAAATATTTTGAATAAATACAAATTAAATATTGAAGTATTTTTACGAAGCTAGGCACGTGAGCAGCTGCATTTAGAAGCCAAACAAGTGAACAATTACATTTTTGTTACATTGTTACAGAAAAAGAAAGAACATCCCAAAACCTCCTTGGCAGAGGTAATAATAATAATGAAAATACCTTCAATTTAATTTATATAGAGCTTCTTAACTTGTATTTTATTATAGTTGAATTAGATATTCCCGTATTTGTTTCTTTATATCAAGAAAAGATCCTGGTCATGCAAGATATATGACATAGTTATGTCATCACTTGTGTTCCTTTAACTATCAAATCTCACGCTAACTTTACAAGAGAAACACACTTAACAGTTTTCCATCCCCGCAAAGTAGAGAATCGGATTTGCTCCAGGAGAGCACAGCGTCCTGTATTTCCAATCTGATGATGTACCTTGGGAATTTATGTCTAATGGTGCGCCTCCTGGTTCTGTCACAGCTCATGAAAGCAAACCCGAGCACTGTAGGATAAAACCTCTTCAGGGTCATGACTTATTGAGCTTCCTCAAATTGCTTCTCGCGGTACTGGAAGCTCTTCCTCCCTCAGGCCTCGCACCATTATCGCCTGGTTCTGTCTGTAGGTGCTCGGCGGCCACAGAACCTCTCTCTGTGTCACATGTTTGCTCCAGAGAAAACTACAGAAGAATTTTCCACCAACAAATTAGCAAAACAAACATAGTATGAAGCAGTTAATTGTAGCTTCCTGCAAACAAATGCCAAACTTTTGCTTCAATTAAAACTGAGCCTGAGAAACCTGGGTGTTGTATTTGACAAAGACATGTCTCTAGTACGAAAACTGTTTCCTTCAACTGAGAAAAATCTCTAAAATGATCACCTGCAGTTAATAAAAAACTCTGCAGCGAGAATGACCCGCTGTAGTAGAAGAACTCACATTTCTCCGATCCTTAAACTCCAGTTTCTTTCAGGATCAACTTTAAAATTCTGGTTCTTACTTTCAGATCTATTCATGGTCAGACCTTACATCAGTGATCTGATCCAGCCTTACACCCCAGCTCGGGCTCTTAGGTCTGTGGATCAGAATCTACTGACTGTCCTTGGGAGTCACAGGGGTGGCCAAGAAGAGGGCCATTCAAGCCGCAAGTGAAGCCGCGGATAAAGCCACTAGTGGGCTGTGGATAAAAAGGGCAGACCCGTGGGTTGCTACTGGGACACAAGCCGGGACCTGATCACCCTGGCTGGATCGTCTGGACGAAGGTATCTGATGTTGCGAGACCCGAAACATCCAATGAATCCAGGATACATCACTGAGGATGTGTCCCAGTGCATCCAAAGGATGTTTCGTTCAAGTTATTTGTGCAGGCTTTTTCCTGATCTCCTGTATTTGTCTTGTTGTCTTGGCCTTTTACAGTTTTTAAATTTGTATGTATTTTATTGCTTTTGATTGTTAAAGCGCTTTGTGAACCTGGTCTAGAAAGGCGCTTAACTATTACTTACTACTATTTTATCACTACTTCTTTCTTAAATGGGGGCAATCCCAGCTACCCGGGTTGGTAAGCAGGCAACATCTTTGCGCTTGATGGATCTACTGACTCCTTTAAGAAACATCTTAAGACATTTCTATTTGTTCAGGCTTTTACTTGATTTCCTGTTGTGTTATCAGTTTTATCTTTACCTGTAAAGTATATACTTTATTGAATATTGTTTTGATTGTTTAAGCGCTTTGTGACCCTGGTCTGGAAAAGCGCTATATAAATAAAAATTACTTACTTACTTACTTACATAAGGACAGAAAACCATTTTTTGGACTCATGATGTCGTCAACCTACAGACTTTCAAATGTACCCGTACCTGTTTTTATATAAGTTTTGGTGTAAATGTTATTTATTTTACTTTTATGATCATTAAAAAATTGTAACGCTGCTTGTGTGCCTCTCTGTCCATCTGGTATTGGTGTGTGAAAGAGTTTGGAGGTCATCAGTGACAGACACGTCTTCCTCGATCTCAGTATGAATTTTTTTCATGACCTTCAAAATAGAAAGATATGATGTTAATGATGGGACTGTGAGGACTAGGCCGGCAGAGATAAGTGATAGCTTTGGCAGAGCAGATCCGTCATTTGGCAGAAGAGAAGGAAATGACAGAAGAGGAAGCCGAATGAAATGTAAAAAGAGATTGTTGAAAAAAAAGAAAAAAGATGCTTCAAATGCTTTGTTAAAGTCACTGAAACTGCTTTAGCAATAACAAGATCTGTGTATTAAGTTCATATGTCATAAGGAACCAATACGTTCGTGGAACCTTTCATGATCGTTTCTTTTATGACTAGTAAAAAAAAACTATGATAAATATATAGTTTATTTCATTATTTTATTCTTTACTGACACCAGAAAATGAAAATGTTGTGTTTACAATTATGGCAATACAAGTTTCTAATTCTTGTTCTGATAGAATATAATAATCACATTTCATTTATATTTTTAGTTCAATAGCAATTACAAAAAATGTAAAATGACATTTCACTTTATAATAATTTGCCAACTGGTTTCTACTTACAAATAAACATTTAGTTCAAACTCAATAAGGAAATAAAACATACAAATAAAACGAATAACAATATCACAGTATTAGATTAAAGAAATATTTTTTTTTAAATCCAATTGTTTGCTTCAATTATCTGTTTTGTTCTTGTGTAATATAATATTGTTTTTTGGAGGAAGGAGAAAAATATTCTGTTACTTTTTGTTATGAGTATTTTTATTATTTAATCATTTGTTCCAAAGTACGTCATACTGAGAATATTTCATAAGATAATATCACACATTTTCCTGTTTATTACACGTTAACTAGTAACATTACTGTAGCATTTTAACATTGTTTTTTTTAGCAACACAGAACTAACATTATGTTGATTTTAAAGAAATGTTGAAAGAAGAATATATTTGATTTCTGGTTTATTAAAAAACAACACAAGCTTTATTTTGTTTATCTATTGTCAACAGAGTTCAATCATTTCCCTGATTAGATAACTACCAGAAGCTCCTCATGGATGAATGTGGAATAAGTGACGCAGATTAAACAGATGTGTCACTCGGTGATATAACAGAACGACAAAGAAAAGAAAGCGAATCCAAACATCTTGTATGTAATCAAAGTCAATTAAATCTCTTCATTTTCTTTTGCTCAACCAATCAGCAAACACATGCTTTGTTTTCTTGCTGCTTTTTTTCTTTTCTTTCATGATGTCATAAGTGAAAGGCAGTTTAGGGTAGAGGATATCCCAAAAACTGGAATAGGAAGAGATGGAAGTAGAAACTGGATAAGAAGGACAGAATGTGCATGTGTGCATGAGGAGGAGAAGAAATTGGGTTAATCCAATACAGTTGCAGAGAGGAGATCACTCGACAAACTACAGTCCATCATGGATGATGACAGTCATCCTCTGAACACTGTCATCAGTGAGCAGAGAAGCAGATGGAGTGAACGAATGCTCCTCCCATGATGCAACACTAATAGACTCAGGTACTCATTCACCCCTTGTGCTATTAATGCTGTTTAATTCTGAACTTGGGGTCAGGAATATTAATCTTTCTATCCTTTTTCTTTTGTTATTTGTATTTGATCTGTTCTTTAACTTTAGAGTGTCTCATCTTGCACTTCCTTTTTATTGCACTTTGTTCGTGTTCTTCTTTCTTATGAATCTATCATCTGTGTTGCTTTGTGCTGGAAAAACAATTTCCCAAACGAGATCTCCAGAGGGATCAATAAAGTTTATCCATCCATCCATCCATCCATCCATCCAAATCACATCAATCTGAGATCAAAGGAGGTGAAGAAGAGGGTGATCTGTCAATCCATCCATCCATCTATCACCCATCCTTCCATCCATCCATCCATCCATCCATCTATCATCCATCCTTCCATCCATCCATCCATCCATCCATCCATCCATCTATCATCCATCCTTCCATCCATCCATCCATCCATCCATCCATCCATCCATCACTCCATCCATCATCTATCCATCCATCCTTCTATGCATCCATCCATCCGTCAAGCCATCCATCCATCCGTCCATCCATCCATCCATCCATCCATCCATCCATCCATCCATCCATCCATCCATCCATCCATCCATCCATCCATCCATCCATCCATCCATCCATCATTCATCATCTATCCATCCATCCTTCTATGCATCCATCCATCCATCCATCCATCCATCCATCCATCCATCCATCCATCCATCCATCCATCCATCCATCCATCCATCATCCATCCATCCATCCATCCATCCATTCATCCATGCGTCTATCCATCCATCCATCCATCCGTCCATCCATCCATCCATCCATCCATCCATCCATCCATCCATCCTTCTATGCATCCATCCATCCATCCATCCATCCATCCATCCATCCATCCATCCATCCATCCATCCATCCATCCATCCATCCATCCATCCATCCATCCATCCATCCATCCATCCATCCATCCATCCATCCATCCATCCATCCATCCATCCATGCATCCATCCATCCATCTGTCCAAATTTTCTTCTATCAAGGAACTTTGAGAAAATTGCCTGTAAATAAAGTATTTTTAAAATGTAATTGAGATTTGTTTAAGATCACACAATTATTCAACAGCATTATAACAATACAATACATGACAAACAACAATATGAAACGTATTATCGATGTAATCTATAATAAACAAGGTGCAGAAAGAAGCTGTAGGCCTTGTGAAGAGAAGATGCTGGTGTCTATATTCTATAGGAAGCGTTCTCGCCGCCCTTATATTACAGTGTGCGAGAAATGACAGGCGAGCCTCGCGGAGCCACACCTTAAACACCACATCTGTCACAGAGGATCATCGTCGAACCCGGCGCTCTCCAGGAGCCGCTGTTTGAAAAAAAGACCTGCTGTTGTCTCCGTGGCTGACTCTTACAGATGAAAGGTCACCTGCGTCACATGACCACGGCACCTCTAACTTACACCCAGCAGCGTTGAAAATATCGTCGCACTTTTCACGACAGCTGCTGTGTTTTTTAACACATTTACGACGTCATTTTCCTTCCATTGTCAGTGTGTGATGATCGTACGCCATTGATGTCGCCGCTGATCCAGAAAACCTTATTTTGTAGAGTTTTGATGTCGGCTTCTTCACACATGTTTTGTTGCCGGAGAGCTTTGATGTGTATCTTTTGCTTCTGACAACCTCCTGCTTCCTTTGAGGCTTGGAGATTGATTAGTGATTATAATGGCGGGGAGGGAAGGAGGCGAGTCCTGGATGAAGGCGGTGGCGCGTGGGCAGCTTTTAGAGTAGCAGTGACAGGAGGGTAACATGTACACACTCTCAATGCTGATCACAAAACAAGTGTCCATCCCATTATCTCTGTTTACGGTGATTAGGCAGACACCGGAGTGCGGCGGTGGCTTTTCTTTGTCTGTCCACTGACACACACACACTTGCAGGGAGGAGGAGTGACACTTGATTCCACCACAAACTTGCTCAGAACATTGGATTTATATTTGCCATTTTATTGTATTTTCTGTATAATTCAGGATTGTAAGAATAATTATACTACTGTGACAAATTTGAGAATAACCATTAAAAAAAAGAATTTCCGGGATTGTCCACAAAATAATATATTACTTTAATACTATAACTATACTGAGGAACAATATATTTCATTTAATTAAAAGTACAACTAATGTTAAAACCCAATTCTCCTGACTCACTCACATGATTCAAATGTTGAATTCTTCCTCTCCAAGATGCACTAAGTCTCTCATTATGACCATGTTTTGAACTTATTACTTTTTGTTGTCCTCTGTCTGAAATCTCGGCGAACAAGAGGTTACAAGAGCGGAGTTCATTATGACGTAATAATGGCTTCACTCCTCCTCCAGCCAGCTGTAATCACATCCCGCTTTATTTATTTTCATTCTTTGGAAGTGTAAATGTTTTCCAACATGTTTTGACACATTTCTAACACGTTTTCATGAATTTCCAACACAATTTAATGTATTTACAACATTTTTTAATGTACTTCCAACACGTTCCAACACATTTCCAACACATTTGAACATTTTTCCAACAGGTTTTAATGTTTTTCCAACAGTTTTAACGTATTTCTATCACATTTTAACGTATTTCCAACAGTTTTGATGTATTTCATACAAGTTTGACCATATTTCAAACACGTTTTAATGTATTCCAAACAAGTTTGAATGTATTTACAACACGTTTAAAAACACATTTCCAACATGTTTTAAACACATTTCCAACACATTTTAATGTATTTCCAACAAGTTTTAACGTATTTCCAACAGTTTTAATGTATTTCATACACATTTGAACATATTTCCAACAGTTTTAAAGTATTTCCAACGTGATTCTGCTCAACTCATCGCTACGAACATAAGCTTTTTCACATAATACCGCAAGGTGTGGGCTTCAGCAGTTGTGATGAACATCTAACATAGGACATTTGTGAATACGCATGTATTATATGTATAATATGTAGCAGAGAAACTCACTGGTCATCCTGAAAAAGCATCTAAACGTATAAATGTATTGATATTTCTGTTCTTAACACACTCTTGACTGCTGTTGATGAATGAAAATCCAAAAATATGTATAATGTGTTTTAATTTCTTTGTTAAATCCTTCTTCATCAGTCCAGGCCTGAGAGCGCACGTATGTGTTGATAAGGTGTTTAGAATGTGAACAGCTTGCTGCCGTGAAAAAGGTGCAAGAACGTCATCACTGTCATTAATCTTGGCCTGGAAGTCGCAAATGATCACAGCAGTTGCAGCTGGTCTTTGCAGATTTCGTCTCCCTCCCCGTCTCCGACTCGCTCCTCATTTTTCCGAGCTCATCGTGTCATGTCGGCTGATACTGCCGGAGGGCTGCGGGAAAGCGCTAGCAAGTTCTCCTCACGCTTCTTATTAGAGATTTATCACCACAGATCTTGTACCTTGTTTATGTCCTTGTCAAAATACTAAAAAAAAACAACCTTTGAACAGGTATCTGTGAATCCCAAGCGAGTCCAAGGTGGTCATCAACAGATGGGGAAGATAGGAAGCGTGGCGGTGTCCGACTGAGTCCATCTCATCAACTTTTTCAGACAAAGCACTATATCATCCTCCGCGTCACCTTCAGAGTCACAGTTGAGGACAACCTGTATGGTGTCCAAGACTCGGCCTCCACTGATGACAAAACTAAAACTTTTTCTTATCTTTTTTGTATTTTTATTCATATTTTTTCCCTCAAGATTTTTTGTTGCGAGGGAACGGGACACTGTTGTCTTCCCTAAAGACCTACTAAATCACAGTAGTTGTAATAAACGCTTCTTTTAATTATTATAAGAAAAAAATATATACATTTATCTAGCACTTCTTTGGACACACAAAGACAAACAAAGGAGATGACAATGACGAGTATGCATTCTTAAACAGGAATTGTGTTTTGTGTTTCACTAGATTTCCTCATGAATATTTATTCATTATGGCAATTTGATGTTATTTTATTTCTTACTCATGAATATATTTAACTTTCCTAAAGAGAAAAGGCAACTCAATGGAGATTTATTACATATTTTTTGTACTACTTCACATTTGGAATAAAGAAATAGCAGTAAAAAACATCATATGGTGATGATTCGTGAACCAGTTTCAATTTTAATAAAAAGCAAAGTTATTCATAGTGCCTTTGCAGTTAGTTTAAATTAGTTTTACCAGATAATAAATCTTATAGTGGCTAGAAATTCACAGTGTATTTTATATTTGCCTTTTCAATGTGGCTGCCATTTTTGTGAACTTTGACAAAGGAAAAAACTAGATCATTACGATCATAAACATTGTTTTTATGTGTTTCTATATATCTAGCCATCATTTCCACGGACCAACCTTCAGATAAAAATAGCAAAATGAAAAGAGCACGACAGCCGTGTAAATGAGAAAATACATCTCTAGCTAACGCTGAATCAGCAGGAGTCCTGGACTTGTTTCTCTAATAGAAAATGTTTTTTTAAGAACTTTACTTTACTCATTTTTATTAGTTTACAGGCTTTCTTGGGGGGGAAAAGGCTGATCAAAGCAATGATTCGACTACATTTGTATGTTTTAGTGCAGTTTTAAATGAGTGCCTAAAGAATAAAAAAAATTCCAAACGTTCAACAAAAACCCACGATATTCGTTAAATTGCGGTTCCATGATTCAATTGTATTTATTTTTGGGCGACTGTAAATGTTTCTTCCTGGAGATGCTGCACACTTTTGCCACGCAAGTTTGGGTGCTGAGTCGCAGATCTGTCCTAATATATATTTGTTGTTTAATTTTCCTAATTTCAGATAAATGATCTCATTGAGGAAAATTAAACAGAAATGTGTCATAGATGAGACGGTAGAATGTTTGTGGCTTCCAAGTTGGGGATTCAATCCAAGCTCTGGAGATGATTGTATTGACAGTCACTGGCTAATATGACTACCAGCATTTTCACACCTTTTAGACAGTAATAAACCATTCAACAGAAGTCCTATGAATTATTTTTTCTTTCTCTATTGGTTAGCAAAACTCGAATCTTTACGTGCCATAATTCCTAAATATTCATCCATTGATTTTTGGTCAAAACAATGACAAAAAACACAACAATGTTACCCACATGACAACAGGGCAGAGCAGGTGTTACTCTTGGCAACGAAAATATTCGGAGAGCTTGCCAGGAAAGGTTAGAATCGAGCCCTCTATTGACGCTGGTGGGAAGCTGTGCGGGTCCCCAGCCGAGCGAACGACCGTGACGCCAGAGAAAGTGCTGCTGTTACCCCCCTACGTGTCACCATGCACCTCACATTAGAGCCTCCCCCCCAAAAAAAAACAAGACAGCGGTACCCAGGGTGGGCTCCGCACTTGACGTCAGCTTGACTTGTCCGGCTAGTTGAGAATATTATTGGCGAGCCAAATTGGTTTTCCAAAAGGTTTCGGCTAAAAATAGCTCCCTGGGTGCGTCTCATGTCAGGTTATTTTTTGCGCGGCAGATGTGATGCACTGGGGGCCACGGAGGGGATGAGCGCCAGATGAAATGTTGTCACCACCTCGGATCTCTGCATATCGACGACGGTAACACACGACAACACGCTGGTGAGGGGCATGTTCTTACATGTGACATGACAATATATGCGCTTTCCTGGACGGATGTCATCTGACAGCTTGTATGACGGCCTGGAGCTCAGCCAACGCTGGACGGGTGAAGTCATACAGAAGAGAGCTCGTCATTCACCGCGCAGACGGATGCAGAGGTGATGGAAATAAAATGGATTTCCTTTTTCGACAAAACACAAGTTGATCGACATAACAAGTGTTTTAAAAAAGAACATGAAGATTGTCCAGAGAATGAAGTCCAACACAAGTTAGTTAAACTCCTTCCTCCTCTATGTTAAAGTGATAGATTTCACTTATTTTGTACTCACTCTCATGTTAACTAAGGGTTGGGATTATTGTTAGAGTAATCTGTTTCTTTTAGGAGTTATAGGCAAAAGTGTTTGTTCATTTTAATGTAGAACTGGAGCTCAGTTGTCTCCGTCTTCCTCTTCATCCAAAAAGACACTTAAAAACATCTAAATACCTCCGTACTGCTCGTCTAAAACATCCCTCTTATATTTGTTCCGGAAAAAATATGTTTTAAATAGTATTTTGAGCTTGTTTTTAGCCGATGCTGCCAGGCTAAGTACTCAGGGTAAATACTGCGACAATTCCTGTGTAGACCATAGACTGAAAGGCATAGCGATATTGAAAAAGTACTTCAGCAGCGTCCACTAAAAACATGCCGAAGCTACAGACTTGTTAAAGTTTTTTCCGGAACAATTTCTTTTGTCGAGGCTTCAATACAAGATGGATGTTACAGACGAGCAGTATGAAGGTATTTTGATGTTTTTAAGTTTGTCTTTTTGGATGAAGATGTAGATGAAGACAACTGAGCTTCAGTCGCTACATTAAAATGAACAAACATTTTTACCTATTACTCTAAAAAGGAACAGATTACTCTGAAAATAATCTCAACCAATTACTTTAAGACGAAAAAAAATTAGATAACCCCCGACCACTTACATATTATGACCATTACAAAGTATTACTTTAAAGAAAGCATATAACTTAAAAACAATTGAAGGAGCAAAGTTCTTAATCTGACAAATTCCCAAACTATTTGATATGATATATTTGTTCCGGTATGTGGTTATATAAAGTCAGTTTTGAGTAAAACCCAAGAACCAGGGTCCACATTTTTTTTAAATGTGGCCCACCAGAGGGTTGACTGAAAGTAAATTAATGTCATTTTCACGAACAATAAGAAGATGTTCTAGCGTCTGAAATAAGATAATAACCTACTAGGTACTCATGTGGAAAAGAATAAGATAATTTAAAAGTGATAATAAAAAGACAGAGTCATACTTGCAGTTACAGTTTTGGTAAACATACATTTTTTTCCGCTAAAGACATTGTGAAAATATTTTAGCCGACGTTTGATTGAGTTTGGCTTAACCTTACCCCCCTGTGACGGTGTGATGCCTCTTCAAGTGAAGGATACTTTAAATTCATAGCTGTACTTGCAACAACATACACAAAAACTGAATGAATCAAAAGGGATTAATCACAATACTTCAAAAAAACACGTGTCAAAATCACAGTCCAGGGGAAAAAAAAAGAGAGCGGTGATTAAACACAACACACACACACACACACACACACACACACACACACACACACACACACACACACACACACACACACACACACACACACACACACACACACACACACACACACACACACACACACACACACACAACATGTAATCAACAGAAAAGACAATAGAGAACGTACATACCAGGGAGTGACAATTATGATCTGGCGCCTGTTGCTGCAGGAGAGATGGCTTTAAGATCTCCTGCTGAGGTGGTGATTTGGTGATGAGCTGCAGCTGCTGTGTGAGCAACAGGCGCCGTGGAGCTCAGGAAACAGAAAGAATATGCAAAACAAGTTTCAAAATAAAATCCTTAGACAAGACGTGACAGATTCAATTAATTTTTAGTGTAGTGTTTAATTCAAAAGGAAATGAGTAAAATGAGTTTCCCAGCAATGACAATGAATGACAAACAGTACAAAACATGCTGAACAAAGTGGTCTATTCCTTGTCAAATATTTAGTTTGCTTGAGGAAGTTTAGGCGGCACTTTGAGAGTACAGCAAAGCTTTTTCTTCTTTGAGAGACTTGACCAATAATTGAGAGTGACATTTAGTGTTCCTGTGTCCATCTTCTGTCATCTTTGTCAACCAGCAGGGAACCTGCTGTCCTTCTGACAGCTTTTAGGATGCATGTTATACGCTCATCAAAGTCAGAACCCATCAGTCGCTTGCAGAGCAGCCCGGGATTTAAACGTTCCGTGCTAAAAATCACACTTAAAAATGTATATTCTCAGGTAATCAGTTCATTTTGAATGATCAAAATTGAGATTTCGTTGGTTAAAACTAGACCCGAGATTTCTGGAAACCGTAAACATTTAGAAAAAAAAAACCTAATACTAATATTTTCTTTACTTTGGGAGGAAACTCGTTCGAATATGTTGAGAAAGAAGATCCAGTTTAATCCCGACACATGGGCAGAACACATTTTTTACACTACGTGACAGCTAATTACCACAGATAATTCGCAACTGGATTTAACACCTTCATGCCAAGTTTGCATCAAACACCATATCGCCAAAGACAGACCGACAAAATACTCCAGGAGCCATTGATGGACAGTCATTTTTGATCCATCCATGGCTGGAAACATGAATTCAGGCACCGTACTTAGGCCCCTCCGTGAGCTCGAGTCCTCCCTTAAGTGATAGAGCGCAGGATTACAGTTCTCTGGATGAGTCATCGACTTCACACTACAATTAGTGCTCGTCTCATTTCTACAGGCGTGTCCTGTGGCATCCTCTCTTTCATCTGTGAGTCATATCTCAATAGTTTTTATCTCTCTCCTTGACAGACTGTGATCCTTTTATTTTGTCACTTTTAGATGAATGATAATAATAATAATAATAATAAATCCACATGGATGGATGGATGGATGGATGGATGGATGGATGGATGGATGGATGGATGGATGGATGGATGGATGGATGGATGGATGGATGGATGGATGGATGGATGGATGGATGGATGGATGGACTTTATCAATCTGTCCAGAGGTCTCCTTCGAGAAATTAGTTTTCCAATTTACAGCAAAACAGAGGGTAGACTAATAAAAACTAGAACAAACTACGTTACAAAAGGACAAAAAGTAATTATAAAGAACATAGATCAAAGAAAAATAAGACAAAGAAAGGCTACAAAGATTAATATGTAATAGAATCATAGTTTCACTCCACCCCTGCCTCCAAACTCAGAATTAAACAGCCTAATAGCACAAGGAATGAGTCCCTGAGTCTGTTAGTGTTGCATCTGGTAATTTGTTCTTTATATGTTTTCTATTGCGCTTTCTAGGGTACACAAAGAGGCTTTACATCAACACAGGAAAATGATGAATATACAGAATTTACATTAAGTTAACAACATCCTGGAGGAGAAGATGGGAAGAAGAAAGAGAGAGGATGGAAAATGATTTTTGCAGGTGTTGTAAGTGATGTTGAAGAGATTAGTTTTGAGATTATAATGAGAATTCCTTAAATAAAACTTGGAATGCATCCCTTTATATGTGGTTAACAGACATGAAGGTTGAAAGGTTACTTAAAAAGTGCTTTCTCTGCTCGTTCTTCACTCTAAGAGAGTTACTATCACCCATTCATGCACAGAATCACACACTGATGGGAGTAGGCTGCAACGCAGCATAAAATTCAGTGACACAGCAGTTCAATCATCTCCAGAGCTTGGATTGAATCACCAACTTGGTAGCCACAAACGTTCTACCGCCTCATCTATGACACATTTCTGTTTAATTTTCCTCAATGTTTTTTCATTCTTTAGGCACTCGTAAAAACTGCACTAAAACATACAAATGTACTACTTACTAGGAGGCTACTTTCTTTATTTTAACTTGTTTATATCTCTGTTTCACACGACCGGCTGGTGATTTATTCAGGGGGTCCCCTGCCTATCGCCCTTGACAGCTGGGATAGGCTCCAGCTCGCTGCCCCCTCGACAAGGGAATAAATAGTAGAAATTATATTCATTTGGTTTCAGAGGTCAGTCGACTTTGATTATACTTTTGCTCCTCCATGCTAAACCATTTTTTAATAATGCATTTTACAAGTAACGTCGTCGCTATCAAATTAAGGCCCCACGCTGGTTATAATTGTCTTAATAAATTGTATTGTCCCAGCAAATTAGTTTTTTTTTTTTTGGTATGCAGATACCATCGCATTTTTCATCTGGGATGTCACGGATTGCTGCGAGCTGAGCACACGATTTGACATCTGACAAATTAAGTTTGCTGTTGAATACAGATTTTTATTTCCCTGCAGGAATAAGCATAACTGGCACATTGAGTGGCCTTGGAATGTTGTTTTGACTGCAAACAAAATGGTAATAAATAAGATGGAGAAAAATAAGGGGTGCTTTTTAGATTTGTTTTTCCCACAAAACATCTCATGTCTAGATTAACGTTTTTATTATCTTTGAATACAGCGATTTATTATAATTTTTATCTTCAAACACTTATAAAGACAATAAAAATTCTTATTAACATTTTATTGACTAAATAAAAATATATAAAGAACCCGCTGTTTGTTTCTTTTCATGTATTTATAGTTATAGATGTATTTGAGACTTTTTGTTTTTAAATTGGTTGATTAAATTATCTGAATATACTTTAAATAAATGCAATAACTTTCTGATGTTAAGGATTTTATTTACATCTTTTGTGAATAATTGATGACTCTAGTTCAACTTAACTGAGGTATTTTAATGTGTTTGTGTAAGACATCCAGGAATTTACTGTCACAATAATTTAACGTTTCCTTTTCTTAAACTCCACCGTTCCATTCATGACAACACAAAGCACAGTTTGTTGATGATGATTAATCTGAGCGCATTAATCGAAATGTCATTTTGTGGAGCTCTGTTCAAAATGAACTTCAGCTTCTTTGAGTAAACACAAACTGAACTAAACAAACAAACAACGAAAAAAAAAGAAATGCAGAGCTAGAGGCTGAAGCGAAACAGATATCGACGCAGGCGAGACACTGAAAAACGGCCGGCCAATGTTCTTTTAATTAAACGCCTGTCTGAAGTCTGACAGGACAGACTTGTCGTGTCGCGGGGCTCGGAGAAAACGGCACAAAAGGGAACTGGTGTGTGAAAACAACAGAAATGCTCCCGAGTGGGTCAGAGTCGCAGGAGGAATGGCTTTTCGCCCGACTGTTTTCCACAGATAAGAGTGTAGCCAGCATCTGAAGTGAAGAAAAATATTCGCAAAGTCACACCGGAGAGCTGATATGACATTAAATATAATCTGATCCAAGAGCTGCACCAGGTTCAAATATTCCTTTATGATCTGCTATAGACTTAAGACACACACACAACAAAGCAACAGATGGTTTAAAAGAAAAGAGGCAGATAATCATAAAGAATACTCTTGATTTCCGTCCATAATTGGTTTTCCACCTTTTTTGATTGACATGAGAGTCGTCCTCTGGGTCCCTCTTAATATTTCCTCCCTCTTTACCAGAGTGTACAGCCATGACAATCGTGATCTCTGGAAAAAAAAAAAAAGTGAATAGATAAAACTATTAAAAATTGAATCTACATCATTCCCTCATAATGTCACGTTACGTCCTCCATCAATCTTGAAGAAAGTTTGATAAATTCATCAATTTAATTGATTTAAATGTCATTTTCAAGTGCATAATTTACTTACAAATGTCACTGTACACAATTATCTTTTTAAAACCTTCAAACGTCTACAAAAGTGACGTGTGACTTCTCTGAGGATCTACATCTGTTTATTCTTCGACAGCCGTGTTTAGATGCGGGCGGAAAACTCTGCGTTCTCATTACCGATGTGGGAGCAGGTGCTCTCAGCCGACGGAATATCAGATCACGGTGCCAGTCAGCGCTGCAACAATAGGTCCGTCTGACTCAGATGGAGGTTTGAAATTGAGTGTCGAATGTGTGAGTCTGAATAAGACCTTGACTTATCGTGGATGGAAAAATTGAAAATGTATACATTTTTCATAGCTGAACAAATAAAAATAAAACGTTTTTAATTGAGGGTTGGATTTATTCTTTCCCTGAATATCTTTAAAGTGCACCTAATGTGAAAACCCAACTCTCCTGACTTCACATGTTGTAAATGTTGAAGTCGTCCTCTTCAAAATGCTGTAGTTCATTCATCATGACGTTGCTCCGGTTTTGAAGTTATTACCTAATAAAGTTCTCTCCTGTCTGAAATCTCGCCAAACGAGATCACGGTTTAAATTCAACATTCTGACAACACTCTGGTGAAAATGTCCTCCCCTAGAAGCTCTAAATCAGTTAAGTACCTACATCTGAATCGTGAAACAAAATAAATATTTATGTAAACATGGTGAGAGTTACTTCTGCCTTTAGGTGTTTTTCTAATGTGTACATTAAGCAGCAAAACTTTTTTTTATTATTCGTTTTTAATGTACAA
The DNA here is from genome assembly GCF_982586985.1 of Callionymus lyra. Taxonomy (NCBI): domain Eukaryota; kingdom Metazoa; phylum Chordata; class Actinopteri; order Syngnathiformes; family Callionymidae; genus Callionymus; species Callionymus lyra. The sequence goes on from NC_141829.1 coordinate 14,557,067, forward strand.
AACGAGAGTTTCAGGGCTGAGTGGAAATTTACGAGAGTCCTTGAATGCAACTCGTCTTTTTGCGACCAATTGGACGAGATTAGTCTCAGCATAAACGGTGCATCTTAAGTGGGCGGGGCTTAAGCGTATTTTCTAATATAAATATCTTTATTAAATGAGAGTTTTGTGCAAAAAGAAACATACTGATGTTGCACATTAGGTGCCCTTTAACAAATACAAAAACTAAACTAAAAATCTATACAAGGGGTTTCAAACGTGTGTTCCTCAGGCTTTATGTAGCTTTTATTATATATTTCTAAGAGGAAACATTTTATTTAAATCCAAAACCACATTAAAAATATAGGCAGAAATATCCCAAATATGACAGTTGATTGACAAGAAAATAGGAGCCATTGTGTGAAATAAAGGGCCACATTTTCCTGCTTATAGCTCATGATTGGCCCCTACGAGCACCATGACACAATATATTTGTTATAAGATAAGACAGATACAAACATTTGAATACAATTTAATATAATACTCTTTATAATATTATAGTTTTTATAAACAAAATCACATTTTCTTGAATATATTATTGTAATTTTCTCAAAAACAATCATTTGAATCCTTGGTTTGGGGAGAACAGTTGCAAAAAGTCTATTAAAGTATTCACTTTAAAATATCCAATCAGGTCATTAAAGTTTACTTTTACGGTAAAATCTTCTATTCTTTCGAGACCCAGGTTCATTCTCCATGACTAATTGCCAGTTGCCAGATGCTTGAAATGCATTTCGCTGTGTTCCGGAATAAGCGGGGGGTGCAACACGTCTGACAGCACCCCCTAAATGAGCTTTTTTTTTTTTTGGGAGTATTTATTTCTGGCATGTTAGGATTGAAGCGACTGCAAGATAGCTCATTTTACACTACACTGCCCATATAAACCCTCCTGTGGGATCTGTGCCCCCATTCCACACCTGATGTTGATTCCCTTTCTCAAGGGTCCTTCGAACACACAGACGAGCATCAGGGGCCGCAGATATATTCCGACACCAAGTCTGGCTGTCGGCGGCGAGAGACTTCTGAAGGTATCATTATCATCATGTGTGCCTGATTGGCAGGCAGAAGCATTACTTACAGACAAATGAGCAGTGTAATTGCTAATTGACTGTTCATTCATGTCCCGTTCAGAACACAATGTTCCGTGAGGATGGGGGGGGCGACTGCAAATCCAACAGTGGCAGTCGATGTGTTGTTGATTTTTAAACACGCTCTGTGTTCCAGAAAGTCCTGAGCTGTTTTCTTGAAGATAGCGCGACGGTTTTAGATAACTTTAAAAAGCAGGAAACTTTCTTTAAATCTCATGTTTCAAGTAATCTTTGACTCAGCAGACCAGGAGATTGCATTCATTGCTTTTTTTTTTTTACTGTTGAATACTTTTATTGGCAGGATATGGTCCTCGGGGTAACAGTCTGTCTTTTTCATGATGTTTAGGCAGAATATGGCTGGTGTTTGAAACAACCAATTACAGATTTTATTCACATCAGAGATCTTAAATATCGACTATTAAACCCATTGAAGGATCATAAATGAAACTTTATAGCCAGTAAAATATTTTGAATCTCTAAATATACAGGACACTACCAACGTTTTGAGGGTTTTTGGCTTTTAACTCTTTTGTGAATTCCCCAAAATACCCTTGTGTGAGAAAAAAAACATAATTTATATTGAAGTTAATTGACAAGGAAATGACAGCAAAACATTATATATTCCCAACAAAATTATGGTCTGTAATAGCTCTGTATAAGTATTACGATGTTTAATCAAATACAATGTCCTCCAGCGGAACAATTCTGAGGTGGAACGTTCTTCAAAAACTCTCTTGTGTTGATTATAAATAATTAACTATTAAGGCTAATGCAAAAACTTTTTAATTACATTTTTTAATTTTAATAATGACTCATCGTTGACACAGCACACAGTTGACACAGCTTACTTTTCTTCATTCTTTTTTAGTAGAAGAGTTCTCCTCTTTCACAGACGTTCTGCTCTTAAATATGTTTATATTTACATCCATTGTTTGGCACTGACACATACGCCCCAGTTTTGAAGACGGAAAACTCTGCTTCCCATTTTTCACGTCTCTGACTAAAAGACCTTTCGTCTATAAAAGTGAATTTGCGTTTCAGCATTTCTCCCTTTTATTTTGCTCGCCGGCAAACAGCTTGTGCTTCCAATTGAACCATTGAATGTGTGATGAACACAGTAGTGATCTAAAGTTATCATGGGTAGACTGGGCGGCAAAGCCTTAATGGGAGCTGCTCACTTTTTGGATATTCTTTAGATGGATGGTACCTCATAGGGGAGTTAAAAAGTATCATTACGATAAAGTATATTACAATAGTTTGTTTACCACACTGTATCAATATTCAAAAGCACTAAATCCATTTTTTTGGGCATGAGGTTCAACTTATTAAAAAAATATTATTTTTTACCACAGTTGTGTTATGGTTCAAAGTTCAATAAAGAGTATTTAAAATACTTTTTTTTTTATTATTATTTACAATTAACATGCAAATATTTACGGCATGTATTTTTATTTTTGTGTCGCAATTAAACTCCGGGCCGCTAGATGGCAACAGCCATTATGTCCTTCGCAGCTAAAGGAACAATGAAATCCCTACGATGACTGAGGTCGAGAGGATACAGTCGACTCCAGCAGCTTTTAAAGCTGGTGTTTGGTCATATTTTGCTTTAAAAAAAAATGAATGCAGTTACGACTTTGACTAAGTACTCGACAATACTACAAATATATCCTTGTTTATACTGTACAGTATTGCAATATATCATATCGCTGTATTATGATACTTATCGTATCGCCAGATACTGGCCAATACACTAATACCTCACACACAATGTAGAGTTTGGAGTTCTTCTAACTTACTGTCCTTGTCTACTAAGTTGTACTGAAGGCAGTTCAGTCTACTTGGACAGCATCAAAAAAAAAGACAAAACAGGTTGTATGGTCACCCTGTATTATAAAACTTGCTAGCTTAGCTAGCATCTTGTGTGGTCTCGAAGTGGAACCTGGTTCAAGTCCAGGTGAGGAAACCTATTTATGTCATGATTGTAAATTTATTTTGTGACACATGGTCAGGTCACGTACCACACACACACACACACACACACACACACACACACACACACACACACACACACACACACACACACACACACACTTTAACATTGACATACAGTTTCCTGTGTTTGAAGCAAGCTCAAGGCTGCCCCTAGTGGTCAACAAATGCAGCCATTCTGCCAAATCAATCAACGTCTTTGTGTGTATTGTGCGCCTGACAATTATGAGTGACAACCTGTCCACAGGGGACTGGTGCTATAACCTCCTAAAGTGCCCACCAGAAGAACACATTCAGCAGAAGCCCGCCTTTCATTCTGTCAGACGAGCTGAGATAGACCGCGACGAGGAATCTTTCGCACATGTCGTGTTGCTCTTGAGGAGCTTTTCTGTTCCCAGCACGAAAAAAGGGATGATGCAGACAGCAGTCGCTGACATTTATTGTGTCTTATTCATACCTCTTCCCAGCCGCTGCCTGCGCAGCTGACATTTGTTATCTGGAAGAAAGCTGAAGGTGTGTGCGCGCTGGAGAGGGGAAGTACAGTAGACCATTTGATCTGAATGATTCATGTCCATCAAATCAGCTTCTCTTCCGCGAGAAAGAAGATTGTGAATAGCAGGCACTTAGTAATCAACAGTTTTGTGCGTTTGTGTGGGATAATTGCCACGCTGTGAAGAATACCCCCCCAAAATAGTCTGAGGTACCTGGAGCACAAAGTGCAGCTTGAATTGCAGAAGTAACTTCAGCAAACTGTCAACAGAAGGAGCTCATTGTTACAAGGATTTTATGTTTAGTATTTTAACTTTTAAGGGCTTATAATGAATTTAAATTATCAAATCTTCCCTCCATCTTAAGTTGTTAAGAATTAGCCTTTGTGCCACTTGAAGTGATGAAGAAATATTTGACAGCCAACAAACCATTATAACTCATTTAAGTTGTTTTTTTTAAGGAATTCCGTTCTTTCGATGAGTGATCTAAGAGAATACATTTTAAAATAAAGTGCTTTTATATTTTATTGTCAGATTTTGCCGAAGGTACTTTAGTGGGATTTTAACCAAGATGCTTGGATAGAATTAATAGAAACTGTGATTATAATCATTTAAATTTTAACGTCAACTATGTTTTATTATTTTAGCTATATATGGGTAATTGTTGTCCATCACATAGAGTCATACTCAGGTTGTTCGTTTAGATCAGGGGTGGGCAATTCCATTTCTTTGGGGGCCATATTAGGTCCTGGAACTGTTTTAAGGGGCCGTCAAGTCAAAAGAAGGAAGAGACAAATTAAATATGATTAGGTTAAATTCAAGGTTTTATGTTAATTTGATTTTTAAATATGTATTTGATTTAAAATATATTAAAATGCCAAAAGTGTTATCCTATGAACTAAGTGTGAAAAATGCATTGTAAAAAAAAAGAAAAAGTTATGATATAAAAGCACTACGAAGAAGAAAAGTCTTCAAACAGATCTTTAACTAGTTATATGTAAAGTTCAACTAGTTATAAAAGTAGTTGGACAGCCATTATTAGCTTAACCTCCCTTTTAGATTGACAGCTCCTCAAATAACTTGACAGACCCAGATGGCATTGTAAACCTAAACCAATTTTCTTGTTGAGTTTCAAGCGAGTTGTGAGGTAGGATTCTGAAGCACTGCTGCCTTCTTTCCCTTTGAGCTCATTTAGCTTTTAATGACATCAATTTTTTCATTTAGAAAAACAATATATATTCCAAATACATTTAGACAATATGCATTTTGCATGAAAATAAGACGTCAGTGCTCTTGTGGTTTAGTTGAAAATCAAAACAGGAAATTACTTTAGATCATAATTAAAGATGTTTGGTGGACAAACAATGCATTTAAGGTCATATGATATAATGGAAATTAATCTAAAAATAAATACACATGCTTTAACGTTCTATAAATCTCATTTAGAGCTTCGGGGTCATAATTTAATGGACTTTTGTCTTCAGTTTCTCACTAGAAAAAAAGTGACATGCACTCTGTAGTGTACAGACCTTAGTGTATTCAAACATTTAATAGCATTTGACTCTCTTGTAAGAAATAAATATATATACACAGTTTACTTTCAGAGATTGCAAACAAACCAGGACACAACACTGTGTTGATAGTCAGTGTGAATATTAGTGACAGGAAGCCAATTTCCAAATGAGAGAAGAGTTGCCTCGAAGGCAGGTCAGTTGCGTGCATGGCTCAAAGCTTGCTGGGTAAAAAATGGCTCAGGGCAAACATTGACCAACCCATACATTTGGAATCAATGGCACACAGTCGGAAACGTGTCAGGATACACAAACAGACGTCTGGTCTGGGATTGACTCGGAATAAAACCAAGAAACTGTCGGAGGGACGATGGACATTTAATGAAGGTGTTTGGATTTTTATTGCTTTGATAAAGTCCAGCCAATCATGAGGGTTTTTTTTCTTTAGGCAATATGTTTGATTTAATACATAAAATAGTGAGAACTTGACCTAAACTGAAGATCAAATTAACACAAAAAACTGGTTTGAAAACAACTACCAAACTTAATAGCATATATTAGTTAACTAAAAAGTTACTTCTAACGCATCTTAAATAACTTACTGGGGCTTAAATGTACAATATATAGTGTTAAAGGATAGGGAAACAAATTAAACCAAAAAAAGTTCTGATAAAAACTGAAACTATGTGCGGATGGTAACTGGACAAAGCAAGACTCGACAGAGCATGATTAAGTTTGCAATTTATTTGACGCCCCCCCCAAAAAAAGAAAAGCCAAAACAAAGGCGTTAACCAGACCGGAAGGATAAACCTGGAAACTTTCAAGAGCCATAAATCAGACCCATCACGGAAGAAAACACAAGGAATATATTGAAAAACAAAACAAATACACCAAAGTTGTCATTAAGCTTGCAGCAGTAAAGAAAAACAATAGAGGAGGAAACTGAAAGCATGTGGAGATTCAGAAACACGTAAAATACAAAATGAGAGAACATGAACATGCAGGGCACGAGACGATCTGACACCACGGACTGGAACCAGAAAGCTTATGTAGCAGCTGCAGGGGAGCTGATTGCAGATTCGTTCCAGCCAGGTGTCATTAACCTGTCAAGTGAGCACACAAGGGTGAAGGACCAAATAAAATAATAAAGATTATGACAAAAGTTTAAATGCAGAATATGATCGAGCTTTGACAATTTCATGTAAAATCCGTCTAAATATGTGCTTTTATGTTCATTTGTGTATAATGCCCATTTATTTTTATACAAAACATATAAAATAATACATCTGCATTAATTCCTTTTATTTTATTAGACATATTTTTTTAGCACATCCTTCATGGTAAAATAAACACATCTTGAAAACTTCATTAATCATCCCAACCTTTAAATATTCATTTAGATGCAAATCAAAATGTTGATTTCTGTAAGGATTGTTTGGGAAATGTTGTGCTTGACTGCCTCCCATCATTAAACTGAAGTTCAATCCATCACTGCACCTCACCATTAGCTTTTTTCTTTTTTTTTTCATTTGAGCTTGTTACGAGAATGGATAGGGAATTATCTGGCATTTGTCAGCAATGCATCAGGGTTTATTTCTGTCTAACTCTAGAGAGGGCTCATCTGTTTCCAAAAGTCTTTGTCGCATGCTTCACACTCCAATAACAGCAACTCCCTTGAAGGATTCTCTCAAAATGTCAGCTTTGGAAGCTTTCTTAGAGGCAATTTGGTGGGAATAATACGCATTTAATGATTTTAAAGGTGATTTAAAAGTGTCACAAAATGATGAATTGGAATTTTTTCATTTATTGAATAATTGATTGAATGTTTGAAACAAAGATAAATGACCTTAAGAAGAAAAACAAGTACAGCAAGAGAGGGAGAAGGATGACAAACTGAAATGCTTTCAGCGACCTACAGCCATAAGAGCTGTATCGCAGTTGCCGGTAATTGGGAAATCATAGCCAGTTCCTCCAAAATGATCCCCAATACACAGAGGTAATTTTGCTATGTCTGAACGCCAGCAACTCCAAGCATCTGAAATTGGCACCTGTTTCCTCCATCACGACCAGTGAGGGGATATGTCTTTCATCATTATGGTGTTGCAGAGAAACACGTCTCACAAGTGGCTACAGGAAGTGAAAGAATGATATGAAAAGATAAGATAGAAAAAAAAAAAGCTTATTTAATTAGTTAGTGTTGAAATAAAGAAGCGTTGGAGTAAACAGGTCGATAAAATTACTATTAATCCAGACATTCCATCATAATTTGATATAAACGACAATTACATTCGCACAAAATACTTTTTTAAATGTATTATTAATGTTATTGTTTTATTTATGCATTAAAGTACATGGAATTTATATTATTTATTGTTTATTTCTGAAAGAAAACCTCTACTTTGAAGTTCACAACTTAATTAAACAAAACCAACAATCCAATCATTTTGCATATAAAAAGTAAATGTTGGTGATGAACAAAACCTACCAATGCTTTTGTAAATGAATGACAAAACCAACAACCGCTACATTAAAAGTGGCGATGATCAGCCTTCAAATGTAATAAAAAAAAAACATCTGCTTACTTGATTTTCTGGAACTCCTGTTGTGTTATCAGTTTTATCTTGCCCTTTAAATTATATACTTTATTGAGTATTGTTTTGATTGTTTAAGCGCTTTGTGACCCTGGTCTGGAAAAGCGCTCTTTAAATAAAAATTACTTACTTACTTACTTATAAATGTGCATATAAATTACAACTATTATACAATCAAATCCATAATTTTTGCTGTTGTGGTAACTTGTTGCACAGAAACTTAAAAACTGCGCTGAAGAAAAAAAAAGTGTTCTATTAAATAAGAAATACAACTGTTATTATTCTTTTTTATTATAACAAGGATTATTGTTTAAAGAACATTATATAATTTGATGTGGCAAATAGCAAAAAAAGCATGTATTAGTTTGGAGTTAGTTTAATATATCTCATAGGTTATTCATAAATTAAAAAATAAACACGTATATGATTATAGAATACATTTTCGGTTAAAATAAATGTTAATGTCATTATGTTCTTTATCTTTAGACAGATTTTATCATCTTGTTCTTTCTCTTTATTTCTCTTTGATCTTGTTCTTATTTTATTTTGATTATTTTTTATGAAAAATTGCTGTATTTGCTGTGGCTATTGGAAAAAAACAATTTTCCGAAGGAGACCTCCTGAGGGATCAATAAAGTTCTACCTAACCTAACAAATATAAAACAAATTCTTATAAATAAACATTCGATTGATCCGGTTTATCATAGTTTTACTATAAATTAATTTTACATGTAGTGTTGACAATAATTTTACTCTTGGTGACAAAAACAGGAGACAAAGAATCCAAAAGTATTTTATATTTTATCAGAACACTACCGCCCCCGTGACATCATTACGCTCATCGCAGGCACGGCGTCGACAGCCAATCAGATTCCTCGTTGTTGTGATGTGACCAAGCATTTCCGAGTTTCATATCCGCGGGTCATCATGGTAAGTCCAGTCATTCATAATAACTATGTATTAACCACAAAGATATTTGTGAATACATTCGACTTTTGTTCCTTCGATATTCGCAACTTAAATATCACCGGAAAGGTTATTTTCTACAGTAATATGATGGAACAATAAGCTCAATAACGCGCCGGTTAGCATGTCTTGATAGCGCATGGCTAAGTTAGCACATCACTCCGCAATAACTTCTATATTTTATACTACAGTACACTTGTTTCTTTACTTTCACGCTGGCAACCCTTTTATTTGCAGTACTATTATACACACGCAGCGTTTAACCTAAACAAGAAAACACTCAAATAGTTAAGAAACACATCGAATGCTAACTTTAGCATCGACTTGATACCGGTATAACGTTTTTTTTTGTTCAACTACATCTGGAAATAAAACTATGTATCTTTTGTATGTACTCTTTGCATCTTATTAACTCAGAGGTTGTTCATAATGTAATGTTGAAAAATACATTCGATGGGAAGTTTTGCTACACTTTCTGCATAAAAAAACGATACCGTTTTAATGACATCACGTCATTTGTTTGTCTGTTTATTTGTATGCCAATTCAATTCGCGCCTCTTTAATTCATGGATAAATAATATTTCATTATTCCAGTGCCTTTCACAGACCTGAACCATACTGATGTAAAGATAATTCAGGTTAACCTCAAAAGCTACTGCAGGTTACAAATTAAAACATCATATAATTGTTTATTAGAGCTATAAAGGTCTGTGTCAGTTCTATAATCTACAATATAAAGAAGATTAAAAGAGATTATATTTAAAGAAAGACTATGGCAAAACTTTTGGGTGAAAACAAGTGGTCTTAATTAATAACCTGGATGAAGGTAAAAGGTATTTTATTGTCAAATATACATGTATCAAGACATACAGCATAGATGAAAATTGTAGTCCTCTCAGACCCACGATGCAAAACGTGAAGTAGACAATTGAAAAGACATTAAATAAGACATTAAAATAAATAATCCACAAAATGAAATGGTCAACAATGAATGAATCGACAACAATGAACAATGAAGAATCAGCATGTCATGATTTAGTGATTCATTTATATTAAATATCAAATAAAGAATTCAATCAAACTTTCTCACCAATTAACCACTGGTGTTTCTTATTCATGACAGTCTTCATCGGAGGCTAATAATGGCCCAAGTCAAGCACCTCCTTACCAAGGTGTTCCACCCTCGGGAATGCCTCCCCCCTTTGTAAGTCGGTGATGGAAAATATTGTATAATATAATTAATTTTCTAATTAACTAGCCATTTTAGTTTAAAAAATAAACAGAATCTATAAATTGTGAAAATCAGTTTGTACATTATGAATAACTTCTGTTCAATTCATTAACTTAGATGGGACCACCGGGAATACCGCCTCACTATCCGCCCATGGGAATACCCCCTGGATTGGGTCAGCGACCTCCAACCATGACCCCAATGCCGCAAGGTATTCTTCCACCTGGGATGATGCCACCATTGGCACAGGTAATTGTTTTCGAAACTGCTTACTTTTTCTTTACCTTTATTTGGAAATGGTAAGTCGGTAATAGTTATTTGTAAAGCACCTTTCACAGACCAGGGTCGCAAAGTGCTTAAACATCAAAACATTACACAGTTTAAAAATTCATGCAAATTCAAAAACTTTAGAAGGTTAAGATGACACAGTGACAAACATAAAATAGTTAGAAAAAAGCCTGAACTAATCAAAATGTCTTAAGATTTTTCTTGAAGGAGTCAGTAGACACCATTAAACACAGAAGGAGAGGAAGATCATTCCAAAGCTTAGGAGCAACAGCCTGGAAGGATTTCTCTCCTCTGGTCCGGAAGCGTGTTCAGGAACCATCAGCAGATTCTGATTCACAGGCCTGACCATGAATAGCTCTGAAAGTTAAACCAAAATGTTTAAATTGGCAGCCAATGTAGAGTTTTAAAGATTGGGGAAATGTGAGTTCTCCTACTAGTGCTGGTCAGTATTGTATTAACTGCAGGGGAGGCAGTTGCTTCTTGTTTGGACACGAAAATAAACTGTTACTGTCGGAAGAAGAAGAAAGGGATTTTAAGATCCAGATCGTGTTGTGGCACCATTTTCCTGAGTTGAGCTATTTTTGCAGTGTTGCACTACTGACGCGTCTTTGTCAAATACAACTCCCATACAATTCAATTCAATTTTAATTGATTTTAATTCAACCTTGACATTTTGTCATCAGGGGCAATAACCAGAGTTTTAGCTTTTAACACATTTAGCTGCAAAGTGTTTTCGCTTAGAAATATATCAATATATATCCCAAAGCCAACAAGAAATCATTTTGCATTCAGACGATTAATGTTGGTGATGAACAAAACCCACCGTTAAAAGTGGCGACGATCAGCCTTCAAGTGTAATATAACCAAAACTATTCTACAATCAAATCCATACTTTTTGCTGTTGTGGTAAATTCATGCACAGAAACTTAAAAACTGTGCTTATCTTTTATGCTTAAATTTATGTTGGTCATGTTTTTTTATTTTTGCCTTTTAAAATGTTCTCTGACTGAAGTCTATTCTCTTGCCTTTGGTCAGTTTAATCTGACTGATGTAGTAAAGAAAAAACACTTTTTATTTCAAATAACATGATTTAAGGAAGCATCTCATTATGTTGCATGACGGTATCAGCACATGACGTGTGGCAGGTTTATCAATAAGCTTATGTGTAGTTTTTCTGCCAAGAATACTATTGTGATACAATACTATTGTACTTGAAATATATGTTATATCACCCAAAACTGGGTAGGACATCATCGGTTTCATCGATTACTTTGAATGTGGGCACTTTGCACTCCTCTTCAACGTCCTAAGTTTGGACTGAACTGTCATGTTCAGTAGCTTAAATAAATATCCATAAAATAAGATTAATATGCATTAATACTTAAAGCTAAGAACATACATGTTAATGTGTCACCGATTTCGGGATGTGTTCTCACGGAGGCGTAGATATTAACAGCATCCCCATCCTCCAGCAGTCTCACTTTCTCACTCTATTTCACCTTCCACACAGGTGCCAACACCCTGTCTCTTGCTGTGTCTCAACGCGTATGCTTCCTCCAACTGCTATGGAAATGCCAGATGAATATTTCATGATGTTTCCTTTCTTAGATGCAGGGCCTGTTGCCACCTATGATCCCAGGGATGATGCTGCCCCCTCGTCTGCCAGCTGCGACTTTACAACCAGCAGGGCCGGTAAATCTTCTCACTCTGTTTCACACTTCCACTGCGACCTGTAAACACCAAGAGAAGTCACTAGGCAGCCAAATAACACTTCTGCCGGATATGAGATGCTTTAAAGTGTTTTCTATGTTTACACTGATTGAAAAATAGCAGGTCAAACAGGAAAAATTTTAAGTTATACACCATTATCACAGTAGTATTTAGGTTGCTGTTGTCAGAATTGACAGCCTTCGATATAATTAATTTTCCTTTTTAAAGTTGTCATTCATTATTTGATAAATAAACTATTTGTTCATGGGATTACGTGAAAATCAGTCTCTGACTAAAATACTTTAAAGTCAGGCTGCTGTTTAATTCAAGATTGAATAATCTCAATTTTATGTAAGCCACTTCCAGCGCAATCTAAGTTTGTTTCATATCTGTTATAAGTATTAAAATTAAGCAATTTTCTTTTTCTTTTCTAAAGCCTGGCGTCGAAACCACAGGTAAAAAACATTTTACTTAAATCTTTAGTCGTTGAAATATTGTTTATCTGTATCTAAATCTTGTTTTTATTTAACATGGCTGCTGTAGCTGCACCTGGGTCAACGGTAAGTTAAATACTCGAGTCGCATGTTCAATATTGTTCTTACACTTACTTACTGCATCTCTCCTTGCAGACAAATGGATCTCCACAGGAAGAGCAAACTAAGAAGGTGAGTCAGAGTTTTTTTTAAGTGATTATAAATGTAAGTGGTCATGGTATTGATCAGTCTGATTTTTAAGAAAATACCTGTCAAACATTGATGTTCCCTGCAGGGTTAAACTCTCAATATGTGTTTTCTGTTTGTCAACATTTCAAAATTCACATTTGTTTCGTGACAAAAAGTAATAACGGTCATTAGTTATGTTGAAATGGGTTTTACTCTTAGCAGCTTTTTGACTGCCTCTGTTGTGATTTGATTCATGACCGACGAGCAGTTGCTTTTTCCTTTTCTTTCTCTAAAATGCAAATTTTTACCTGAATTTTATTCAAATAAAAAGAACTGCGTTATTTTATAATTTTTCCCTAAACATACATTTTAAATAATGATTATTATTTTTTGAAAACATGGGGTGAAAACAATCTGCTGACTGTTTGCTGACGATTTTATATATATATATATATATATATATATATAATATTCAAAAAATAATTCTACTTGTATTATTGTTTGCTCTCGCCAAAAGATTTATTTGGCTAACAATAATTTTAATTAATGCTTAAAATGTATTTCTCGCTGCCATTTTATCGCGGTTCTTGGTTTATTTTAAAGTCAACGATCACTTTCTTTACATGCAAAGGAAAAGGTGTGTATTCGGTCGTTTTTTTAATTGTGCATATTTTCTTTATCACCTTTAGAAATCCCTGTGGACCGAACACAAGTCACTGGATGGGAAGACTTATTATTACAATACAGACACCAAGCAGTCCACTTGGGAGAAACCAGATGATCTCAAGTCTCCCGCAGAAGTAAAAACTGTTTCAATAAATATTGTGCCATATGTGCTCCATTATGATATATTGTTGAGTTTACTGATAAAATGTGGAGTGGCTGAATATGTATATTTTCTTTCTTTTATAGCAAATGCTTTCTAAGTGTCCATGGAAAGAGTACAAGTCTGACACTGGGAAGCCATACTATTACAACTCTCAGACAAAGGAATCCAGATGGACCAAACCTAAAGACCTGGAAGATTTGGAAGGTAACACATTTGTTTTTCCTTTGACCAGGTAGACGTGTTTATCTGCACAGTTAACAACTATGTTCTTTCTTCTTTTTCAGCAATGATTAAAGCAGAGGAAAATGGGTGAGAGTGGTTTTCATGCGTCTTAATCAGAATTAAATGTTGTAGTTAAAAATAGTATTGATGCAAATAATCAATTATGCTGTTTTTGATTGGTTGAACGCAACGTTTTTAAACTGTTAACGCTAAAAGCTATTTTATGTTTTGTAATTGCAGCACATCAGAGACAACGGCTTCTGTCAACGCCTCAGCTCCGATGCCGCAGACGGATTCTTCAGCTCCTATAGCAACAGTAACGGAGGCAGAGGCGGCAACAGCAAACCAAGTCTCGGAGGAAATCCTCCCCCAGGTGGCTGTGCAGCACACAGCTGAGGTCAAGACCACAGATGCCCCGATAGTCTCCTCAGAGAGTACAGCCGCTGCAGAGGCCACAGCCAGGTAAAAATCTATGTCTGGGAAAGAAGCTTTCTCCAGTCTTTAAAGTATCTGTACTGGTTCATATAACAAAAATTACACTCGCATGCAAAATTATTTGACATTTCAAAGGGTTCCTTACACCATTAAAAAAGATGTTGGTGATTTGTAGACTGACTGGTAAATTAACTCAATTTAAAAGTATTAATTTCTTAAAGCCATTAAACAGACAGAAATTGCATCACCTTTCTTTATCTGCAGTGCTGAAGTGGCTAAAGAAGAACGACCGGAGCCACAGAAGAAGGTTTACAAGTGGAACACAAAAGAAGAAGCAAAGCAGGCTTTCAAAGAGCTGCTGAAGGAGAAGGTGAGTGTGATTGTGCTGTCAGATGAGTTTAGCATGTAGATGATGCCAAAGTCGCGCCACAGCAGAGACGAGATGTTGTGCTGCATCTTTGTAACAACGCTTTCTCGTCCAGTCTCGGGCACAGACTGGTCTGCCTCTTGATGCAGGTCATAAATGAATGTTTTAACTCTATTCATTTTGATTCTTTTGACTGAGGAGGGAAGAGGAAAGTAAAGCATGAAGCCCTTCATTAAAGTTCACATTTCAATTTACTTCTAATATGACCTTTAAGTCTGAATTCAAATATGTTTTCTATCATCACCGTTTTTCATTATTCATAAAAACCTTTTCAATACCAACAATAAAACTGGACAACACTGTATTAAAGACACGAACATCTTTAAAAGGAAAATAAATTGCAAACACTGTTTTAAATCAAATAAATACATAAAAATTTCAAATGAACTAATCAAACCCACGATGTAAACTTCACTTATCTCTTAAACAACAGCATGATTATTTCACAAGCATTTCTGCTTTATCAACACAGACTGCTTTTTCCAAACTGCTCTTAGCTCTGTTAGTCTCTTGGCATTGCTCGAACCCACCGTGGTGACTTAAAGCCATGTGTCTACTCAATTACTGTCGTTAAATGTTTTTGGAATTGAACTCTTTTTTTTAATAAATAGCAACTTGTCTATATAGTCGTTTTTTTTTAATCTGCCTTTATTTGCCGTTAGTTCATGTGATCAGAATGAAGTTAAAATGTTCCCTCAATCACAAGGCTGATCTCCCTAATATTCTCCAAGTACCTGGTTCTTTATCAACCTGCCAAGGTTTTCTCGAGTAAGTTCAGGTGTTTCATCGTGACCTTTTTTTCAAGTTCAAACCTTCAGCGGGTAAGAAAATCTATTACTATCTGATCTCGTCTGTGAACCTCGTCATGAACCGCTTGGGCGGCACAGATCAGCAGCTCATCTCCTGCCTCCTGTTGTGGAAGGTGACGCGCGCCCCACCCACCTTGAACGCCGCTATATTTAGACTCTTTTTAATTTGGTCCACCGACCTTTCCTTTGAGGTTCCGTTGCTTCATTTTTTGTTACCCGCAAATATCTTAATGGCTTCATGATTAGTTTTATTGGATCGACGGCACAGAGCTGGCTGGGATTAAGACAGTGAGCAAAAGTGACACGCTTCATCGAGCCGGAACAACTGTGACAACCGACAAGGCGAGCGCGTGGCGGAGTGGGTTCATTATGAATGAAGGAGTCGCTCCCCGATGGAGACGAGTGGCAGAAAAGGGCACTTACATAAGTCCCTAGTGGCATTTGCTTGAATTATTACCATTGCAAGGCTCTCAGGCCTCCATCCATAAGTCTTCGAGCAAAAGTGTCGCAGTCGTGAACCCGAACCAACATCTGTACTTGTTCAAAACTTTATAGAAGTGAAGTATTTTGTTAGGTTCATCTAAATCATCATCTTTAATGGGTTTAAATCTTGTTTTGACAGGGTGTGTCGTCAAACTCCTCTTGGGAACAGGCGATGAAAATGATCATTAATGATCCACGCTACAGGTAATTATGTTTGATCTGGTTGTTATTGTGTGAAACAGCATCTTTTTCTAATCTTTTTTTCTAATATCTCCCGTCAAGTGCTCTTCCAAAGCTGAGCGAGAAGAAGCAGGCGTTCAACGCCTACAAAGTCCAGACCGAGAAGGAGGAGAAAGAGGAGGCCCGAATCAAGTACAAGGAGTCCAAAGAAACCTTCCAGAGGTTCTTGGAGAATCATGATAAGATGACATCAACTACTAGATACAAGTGAGTCAGCTTTACAATTGTTGTTTAACCTGAACTCTATAAGGATGGTTTCATTATGTTTGTTTTATCACATCTTGTTCCTTACTTCAGTGTCGGTATGTTGATGATAATATCAATAGAACATTTTCACCTGTAGTCAATCCATTTATAAACTGAAATCTGACACGATATTTATTAAGATTAAAAAGAATCAACATTATTATTATTTCTGTTATTTATACTATTCTTTTTACTGAATACAATATTTTACTTCAAACTTGGGTTTATGTTTATTTGTTAATAATGTTACTTAAAGCCATCTTATGATCGTTTATGTGATCATTATGTATGTCATATGGTCATTTAATCAACTTAAATCAAGTCAGAAGTTGTCGTTGGTGTCGTGTATCAACAAAAGGTGTCGTGAGAAGTATATTTTCCAAAACCAATGGGTTTTTAAAAGAAGTACAAATTACTTGAGGGCATTGAGTATTCTTGAAGTCTTGTGTGTGCATGAGAATCAAAAGCTGTTGCAAGTTTCAAAATGTTCAAAGTGTAAAACCAGAAGGATTGTGTTTCATCGATCTTACTGGAGGTCATGACCCCTGGACAATCTGCCTGTTCAGAGAGTCACTTTGTGGTCATTGAGTGCATCTTGATGCTGTACAAAAATGTCATTTAAATTTTTTGTGGTTTCATTACTTGATTACAAAGTATGTAAAACCAACTCATGTTTATTCAGCCTCACGTTTTAGGCGCTGAACGATAAATAATGTAGCAATTTTGGAAAAACAAATCTAAAACTAAAAATGAAGACGGTATAAATTAATAAAAAGAATTGACTTTGGGGCAGTGAGAACTCCTTTTTGATTTTCAATTCTTAAAAAAAACAGAGCGCAATTGGTAAAACTAATGAACAAAGAAGGGGTGTTTTGGTTTATTAAAAATTAAATAATAATGTCCCTCCATGCTGGGGGTAATTTCTCATGCTCTTTTTTTCGATGACGTTAAGAAGTAAAACAATCATGTAACAAGTGAGATGCACTCTCTTGATGACACCAGTCGTTGTCTTATGTAGTCTCATCTGCAGTTTTAATGGCTTTAACTCAGTGTTTGGGGCAATCACGCGTGAGGTGACGACTCCAATAAAGAATTCATGAGTTTTCAATTATCCCTGGACAGATGTTCTCATGATGGGCTGCGTAAGAACCTCAAGTGCGAAAGTGCGTGGTCAGGGAAAGGCTGCCATCATGTGGGAGTTTGAGGCAAAATAAGATTTTCTTATTGAATCTTTGTTTGAATACAATCCAGGAAAGCGGAGCAGATGTTCGGGGATCAGGAGGTCTGGAGCTGCGTTCCAGAGAGGGACCGGCTGGAGATCTATGAGGATGTTTTGTTCTACCTGGCCAAGAAAGAGAAGGTAAGCCCGCATCAGTTCAGGTTCATAAGACGAGGCAAAACTTTAAATTTGTTTTATATCAGGAACAAGCTAAGCAGCTGAGAAAGAGAAACTGGGAGGCTCTGAAGAACATCCTGGACAACATGGCTAACGTTACCTACCGCACCACCTGGTCTGAGGCGCAGCAGTACCTTCTGGACAATCCTACATTTGCAGAGGACGAGGAGCTTCAGAGTGAGAAGATTACCGTCTACTAACTCAATTTTAAACTATAAATGTTGACTTTAATGGGGGTTTTTCCACGACAGACATGGACAAAGAGGACGCTCTGATATGCTTCGAGGAGCACATCCGTGCTCTAGAGAAGGAAGAGGAGGAGGAGAAGCAGAAGACTCTTTTAAGAGAGAGAAGGAGACAACGCAAGAACAGAGAGTCCTTCCAGGTGAATACAGACTATTGTTGCTTCTTATTATACCTTTTACAGAAAGATGTGGATCTCATGAATCTTAAGGATGTTTTTCAAGTCATTCTCGTCCCTTTTTAGAAATTTCTGGATGAGCTCCACGACCACGGCCAGCTGCACTCCATGTCCGCCTGGATGGAGATGTACCCGACCTTGAGCTCCGACGTCCGCTTCGCCAACATGCTCGGGCAGCCTGGTACGACAGCAGCGACTCGTGCCTCGTGACAATGAGCCAAGAATAACCATTATTTTGTGACCCTCAGTTTCATGTCTCTCTTCAGGCTCCACCCCCCTGGACCTGTTCAAGTTCTACGTGGAGGACCTGAAGGCGCGCTATCACGATGAGAAGAGGATCATCAAGGATATTCTCAAGGTGAGTTTTACCAAGTCGAGGATTCTTATATCTATTGAGTTGTTTCTCATCCTGTTATAATTTATTTGTGCAGGACAAGAGCTTCTTTGTGGAGGTGAACACCAGCTTCGATGACTTCGGCTCCATCATCAGCTCAGACAAACGAGCCATCACACTGGACGCCGGGAACATCAAGCTGGCCTTCAACAGCGTGAGTCACCGAACCCCGACTCAAAATGAGTCTTAAGTTTTAGGATTCAATACAATCTGCCAGGATAGTTCCTCTGATATAAAGTAGATAATTTCAAATGTTCTTCGGTGCAAACGATGCCATTCTTGCTCTGGATCAGGTTTGTTAAGGCCAGACTCCGGACCACCAATTAATTTTATGTGGCCCACCGGATGGTTTACTTAAATATTAAAGTGGATTAATGTTCATATGTTGACCTATAAGATGTGTAAGGTGTGAGAAACAGATTAAAAGTACAACTAAGCTTGGTCGTGGATAACAAATTTCATATTTACTAAACTTAACCAAGAGTTGTTTTGGTTCCTTGTACGATTGACTTTTTAACACCTGGTCTAGATGTTTTTATATAAACGTAGGAAAACTAATGTTGACACATGACCTTCAACTTTTTTATAGGTTGAAAGTGGATGAACAAGAGCTCCCTCTCTTGTTTTGTAAACACGCGTATAACAGGCTTTTCCTTGATTTTCTGGAACTCCTGTTGTGTTATCAGCTTTATCTTGACCTTTAAAGTATATACTTTATTGAATATTCTTTTGATTGTTTAAGCGCTTTGTGACCCTGGTCTGGAAAAGCGCTATACAAATAAAAATTACTTACTTCCTTACTTACTTACTTACTTACTTAATATATGTTGTATTTGGCATCAGGAGTTTGACGTTGCAGTGGCACTGCTCCGACACTGGGGGCAGCAGAATCGACGTACACACAAAAATATATTAACGATCGACTAAACGACAATAACATAAACGAGTCGACGCTTTCATCCGTCGACCACCGAGTCTCTAAAGAGTTTCTTTTGCACTACTGTCCACCAGCTGCTGGAGAAGGCGGAGGCCAGAGAGCGGGAGCGAGAGAAGGAGGAGGCCAGGAAGATGAAGAGGAAAGAGGCGGCGTTCAAGAACATGCTGAAGCAGGCCACGCCCCCACTGGAGCCCGACGCCACGTGGGAGGAGGCGAGTCAAACATCTTCTTATCTTCTTCTGTGTGTCATGTATTGATTAGTATCAGGGACTGAAAGGGTTAAATCACTGCAGCACCTATTGGAGAGAAGTTATAAAAAGAAACGTGGACGTCAAGGTCCTTAATCGTCTCCAGATTTCCCGACTTCTCTGAGGTTCTAGTCGACGCCTGATTGTTATTCATCGGCAGCTTTTGACTGACACTTTGAAAGCATCTCAGATCTCACGTCTTGTGCCGCGGTTTATTGTTTATTCCGTTTCAAGCCTTTGAATTTCAATTCCGCCGGGAGATTGACAGGTGCTATTGTTGCCTGAATTACTATGAGAGGGAAGCATAGTAAAAAAAAACTAGCTTCGATATTTGAACGATTTAATTTTCACTTTTAATTTGGATGATTAAAAATCGATATTCTTGATCAGGGTTGTCAACATCTCTAGTGTAAACACATAACAAATTATAACCCTTTAGAAAAAATC
Source organism: Callionymus lyra (assembly GCF_982586985.1). Lineage (NCBI taxonomy): Eukaryota > Metazoa > Chordata > Actinopteri > Syngnathiformes > Callionymidae > Callionymus > Callionymus lyra. The sequence continues at coordinate 14,577,161 of NC_141829.1, forward strand.
AACTGTTTAGATGTACTTTTTTACTCTTCCTCGTCATGATCATGTACTTGTCGTATATTTGAACAGTGTCTAGTTAATTGTACAGGGTTGAAAATGTAAGTAATTTATATTTATATAGCGCTTTTCCAGACCAGGGTCACAAAGCGCTTAAACAATTAATGTCAATTAATTACAAAATAAAAATATGTGTAGCTTGTGTGCATAAGGTTTGTAAGGCACGTTGTTGTTAGGTTAGGTAAGTAAGTAAGTAATATTTATTCATATAGCGCTTTTCCAGACCAGGGTCACAAAGCGCTTAAACAATCAAAACGATACTCAAAAAAGTATATACTTTAAAGGTCAAGATAATACTGAGAACAACACAGGAGTTCCAGAAAATCAAGGAAAAGCACTTTATTCATAAAAAATAAATAAAAATAAAATAAGAACAAGAACAAAGAGAAGGAAAGAGAAAGAACAAGATGATACAATCTAAGTCTAAAGATAAAGAACATTATTAATTAAAGCATCAACTGCGCCTTATAGTCTGAACTTTATTGACCAAATAGTTCAGTGATTTATCTTATTATCTTATCTTATTTATTTTAATTTAGTTTCACTTTTAAGCGGGTTGACAAAAAAATGTTTTGCCCGATGACTACTGGAAGGGCTTTAATGTAATGGTATTAGAAAGTTTTTGAATCGAGACAGAGCCCTCTAGTGGTTACATACTGCAACTGCTATACAGTATATAGTAGCTTGGAAGTGTAGAAAGAATTGTCAACGTTGACATCAATGGATCGTCAATGGAAGATGACTCTTAATCATGATTGATCACGTGACATTGATCATGTGACTGCTGTGTTCCAGGTCCGCGAGAGGTTCTCCAAAGAACCAGCGTTCGAAGACGTCACCCTGGACTCCGAGAGGAAGCGCATATTTAAAGAGTTTATTCACGTCTTAGAGGTTCGTGCGAGCGACGACGAAGCAAGAGTGGCTCGGATCTTGATCGCGATGTGTTTCTCCTCGCAGCACGAGTGTCAGCATCACCACTCCAAGACCAAGAAACACTCCAAGAAGTCCAAGAAGCACCACAGGAAACGATCCCGCTCTCGATCCGTAGGTGACAAGAACCTCTCGGGGAAAGTTCCGGGTGTTTAATCCGAGTGTGTTTCAGGGCTCCGAGTCTGAGGAGGACGACTACCACAAGAAGAAGAAGAGGTCGCAGTCCAAGTCTCCGTCCGAGCGCTCCTCCAGCGGAGAGTCGGGTGAGATCTTGATTTTTGAAGAACGTTTGACCTGTCGGACGCTGACGCCGTTTTGAAACCTCCAGAGAGAAGCTACAAGAAGTCCAAGAAGCACAAGAAGAAGGCGAAGAAGAGGCGTCACAAGTCTGTGAGTAAACGAACGACACGACCCCGTTGACCTGTGAGCTCTCGACTTGACGTCGCCCTCCATGAGCAGGGCTCGCCCGACTCCGACGCCGAGAAGAAGGGAAGGGAAGGGAAGCGAGAGAAGGAGGCGGAGAAGGACAGAGACGGAGACAAGTCTCGAGGGAAATCACGCTCAGACTCCAAGCAGAAGTCGCCGAAAAAGAAGGCGCCGAAAGAAGAGGTAGATTTTTTTTTTTTTCATTTGTCCTCAGTTCAAGGCTAGAGGAGAAGAAAGATACTTCTAGATAATATCTTTTCACAATACTTTTCACAACAGTGTTGTAACCATTTTTTTTTAAATAATTGGTTTATATTGCATTACATTGTGTAAACAATTATTTTTCTATTTATAATTAACATTTTGATGTTGCAATTAAAGCTTCCAGTCACTAGATGGCAGCAGCTATTACGTCTTCTGCAGCTGAGAAACAATGAAATATGAGCGATGACTGAGGACGAGAGGATACAGTCGACTCCAGCAGCTTTTAAAGCTGATGTTTAGACATATCTTGGTTTGAAAACAGATAAAAGAAAGTAACAACTGAGGACAAGAGGATACAGTGACTCCAGCAGCCTTCAAAGTTGATGTTTGGACATATTTTGGTTTGAAAACAAATAAAAGAAAGTAACAACTGAGGACAAGAGGATACAGTGACTCCAGCATCCTTTAAAGCTGATGTTTGGACATATTTTGGTTTGAAAACGAATAAAAGAAAGTAACAACTGAGGACAAGAGGATACAGTCGACTCCAGCAGCTTTTAAAGCTGATGTGTAGACATATTTTGGTTTGAAAAACAAATAAAAGAAAGTAACGACTGAGGACAAGAGGATACAGTCGACTCCAGCAGCTTTTAAAGCTGATGTTTAGACATATTTTGGTTTGAAAACAAATAAAAGAAAGTAACAACTGAGGACGAGAGGATACAGTCGACTCCAGCAGCTTTTAAAGCTGATGTTTAGACATATTTTGGTTTGAAAACAAATAAAAGAAAGTAACAACTGAGGACAAGAGGATACAGTCGACTCCAGCAGCTTTTAAAGCTGATGTTTAGACATATTTTGGTTTGAAAACGAATAAAAGCAGTTACGACTTTATCAAGTCATAGTCAAAGTCATGTAGTCTGTAAATTCTGAAACACCAGAGTTAAGTACTGGACAATACTACAAATATATCCTTGTTACTACAGTATATATTGTATCATCACTGTATGATAGTATTGTATCGCTCTAGTATGAACCTCCATCACTTACTAATGTGTTGTGGTCTCAGGGCGGCTGGGACACGTCGGGCAGCGAGCTGAGCGAAGGCGAGCTGGAGAAGAGAAGAAGAACTTTGCTGGAACAGTTGGACGCTCCTTGAGCGACGCGACTCCACGACCTTCTTGTACATTTCATCGAACACGCCTTCACGAAGCGCTAATCGCAGCAACGCTCGCCTCTCCAGGCCCGAAGATGATGTGATCCACAATTTTTACTCTAATGTTTCTGTCTAGGTTCCCTTTAGCTGTTAATTTTTTTTTTTATATTCCATTAAAAGCATATCTGGTCGTCACAAACGAATGAAGGTGTGACTTGTTCTTCTAGAACTGCTTTTGTTTTTTCTGGCACGTTCTCTCTTTCTTTTTAATTTGTTCATCTATTAAAGTGTAATAAATACGGTTTCTCTGTACGCAGTCTGATCTGTGCTCGACTCGTCTTCCTAACTCCACTAAAAACACTTGATTTGTAGATCCAAGATCTCATTAGTCATTTTTACTTAATACTATCATTTGTTATGTTATTGTTTAAAACTTTTAGAATAATCACGTTCCATTTTATAGTTAGTTTAAACATTTAAATTATTTTAAGTTACTTATATTTGGGCTCAAGGAGGTAAAACAAGGTGTAAAATCTGTAGCTAACATAAAACGCAGCTAACTAACTAGCCATGTTAGTGTTAGCATATGCTACCACTAAATTAGATAGTGTTAGCATATATGCTACCACTAAATTAGATAGTGTTAGCATATATGCTAACACTAAATAAGGTAAGGTCAGGTAAAACTTTATTGATCCAAGAGTGTTAGCATATATGGTAACACTAAATTAGATAGTGTTAGCATATATGCTAAAAGCGAGTTAATACGTTAAAGTTAAATGAACGTTTTAAATTAATATTTAACGAATTTTTGATTCTGATTTAATATTCCAGTTGTCTGAAAGGTAATGCATACAAATTAATACGTACACTTTTTTAAATGTGTAATATTTTTCCTTTTTTTTTTTGCTACCGCTAACGTGTTAGCATGTCATATGCGCGGTATAGCATCTCGTCACTTCAAGCCTCAATCGGTGATTAGCTAAAACTCTGTGTGACGTTCAGGCTCGCATCCAAAACGTAGGAGAAACAGGCGACAAACGTTTATTTTTTTTTTATATTCATGTATAGTTTATTTAGTCGTATTTGTTGACATCCTCTTCTTCTCTCCCTATTTCTTACAAAAAAAAATGTTATTTGTTTTCCCGACAGAGCACGAACTGCCTAAAATTCGGACAAAAGTACAAAAACATGTGCCAGTAACGTCCAGTCACGAGATGAAAGTTAAGAAGGAGCTTCAACGCGGATCCAACACGTGACTAGTTTCCGCTGCATTTGGTTTAATTTAAACATAAAAAAAAAGAAACTATAAGTTAAAATAACATTCAAGTTGCATCGCTCAAGGCAGTGAAAACTTTGTTTGAACAATATTTACAATATTAACCATCTGGTCAACTTTGTTTAAAAAAAAAAAAAAGAAATTCCGACTTGTAGCAAAATATCTGTACATTTTTCTTTTAAATGTACTTTTCTTTTCTTTTTTCGTGAATCATTTTCGCCTGCAGAAAACAAAAAGTGGTTAAATACTATACATTAAAATTACAATGAATAGATGCAGTGGTTAATGGAGATAAAGAGTCCAGTTTCCATGTTAGCTTAGCAAAGACTGTAGCTTCGGATCCGCCCGTCAAGGCCGCACGGGTTTAAGTACGGAATGAGTCCCAAAGTTCAGGCGGGAAAAATGGAGGCTCCTCATTGGTCCGTGTGATGAAGACGAGATGGTTCCTCCGCAGTGGTCAGGAATGATCAAGTACGTGGAATGCGAGTAGAAATGGAACGCGTCCCAGACATTGTTTTTGTTTTTTTTAACAATAAAAAGTAGAAAAATAAGAAAAAAAAACGTCAGGAAAAGTTCAGGCACTTGTCTCGTCTGAGGTTCTGATCCACCTTCAGACGCTTCATGTTATATATATTATATATATTTATGTATACACACTTCTACGTGCTCTCCCTCGTCTCAACTTTCTCTCTCTCTCTCTTCTTCCTCTCCTCTCTCGCTCTCTCACTTCCTCTCCTCCTCATATCACGACCTCGTTGCCGTTCAAGGGTCTCAGGTTCTGGTCGTCGAAGCGCCTCCTGACGCTCCTCCTCACGGCGTCGGCGCGTCTGTACGGCTGGTTCCTCAGATCTGCAACATGAGATGTCGGGTCAGAACCGAGCAGTGGCGTCCGTGAGATGCTCAGAAGCGCTGGCAGCCCCGTCTCTCAAAGCAGCATAAGAACCTTTAGAACCTTCTGTCGCCTGACCAGTGAGGTCATCAAACATGGCCGCCGACGAGACCCGAACCCGTCAGAGTCACCAAAGCTGCTTTTATACTGACTCGCTTTTTAATGATCTTTGTATCGTTAAATATAGAGTTTTATTTATGATTTAACCCTAAACAGTAAAGAAGCCTTTTTTTTAACTATTGTAAACTAGTGTTCATGTCTTTTCGTTATTAAAGTGAAAATAGTTTTTAAAGTCGTCTTTATTGAAGTAAAAAAAAAAAGTGTTGTTTTTTATTCGCTTTTAATTTAAATAAAATTGTTTTTTATTCGCTTTTTATTGAAATAAAATAGTTAAGAAAAATATATATATATAAAACATTTTTTATTTTTTTTATTTAAATGAAATAGTTTTTAAGTCATTTAGAAAATGTATATATACAAGTGAAATTAGGTTTTAATTTAAATGAAATCGTTTTTGGGTCATTTTTTAATTAAAGTTAAAATATATTTTTCAAGTCGTTTTGCACTAAAGTAAAGTGTTTATTTTTTAATACAAGTGAAAATATAGTTTTTAATTCGTTTTTTAATGAAATTAAATTGTTTTAAAGTCGTTTTTGATGAAGTAACATTTTTTATGTCGTTTTTTATTGAAGTGAAAATAATTTTCAAGTCGTTTTTTTGTTAAGTTAAAATACTTTCTAAGTCATAATTAATAATAGATAAGTTTTATAACATTTTTTGTTTTTTTTATAATAATATATATATAATTTTTAGTTTGTTGTTGAAATGAAATCGTTTTTAAGTCGTTTTTTGTTAAAGTAAAATGATGTCATTTTATTAAATTTAAGTAAAGATACTATTGGATCATATTTGTAGTTCAATTGAAAATAGTTTTTAATTTAAATTAAATAGTTTTTAAGTCTTTTTTATTGAAGTGAAAATGTCCCTTTTTATGCATTAAAAATGTAAGAAACAAATCTAGCTTCATATTAAAAAGGATTAGTTTAAAATTATTATTATTATTAAGTTATTGTAAAAATAAAGCTACTTAATTTTTAACTTTTATTAAGAATATAAAGAAAATGTTGACACGTACAATATTTATTCATAATTTAACAGGATTAATTAAATTATAAAAGTTTATATACTAATAGATTATTTATTGATTATAAAAAATGGTGTTTAACATACCACCTGTAAAACCTTTTCTGGCTGTTACAAAGACACTGTTTCTTTCTCAGATGACATGAGGCTGTACTAGGGTTAGATATAATGATAATAAAGTCAAGTAAAGTCTAATAGAAACAACAAGACGAGCCTCTACGATCTATGGAAGCGACAGGAAAGACAAGCAGCTCCAGCAGCAGAGGGAGGTAATAAAGTGATGCTTGCCAGGTCCGGGACACTTCCACCACTACAGCGGTGCTACTGGACGACTTCCTTACCCTCGAAAATTTAGTAATATTACTCTTCTTTAGCGCTGGGTGAAGAGAAGACAGAGAGGTCAATGGCAGGGCGTCCAACTCTAGATGCTGCTTTGCAAAAACAGGTCTACCAGCGAACACAAGCTCAGATACAAACACAAGTTCAAGTCTTCAAAACATGCAGGAGAGACAGAAGCAGAAAACTGGAGGAAAGTTAGCGACGATCAAAGATGTTCTTCATGCATCTGGTTAGTCTGGACACGTGTTGTTACGGGCGTCACCGCTAGAGGGCGGTGGATCCCTGGCTTCAAACTTTTTAGTTTCACAAGGGAAGTGATGTCACACGTCATGCAGGTGAGAGGAAACCACACACAAACAATACACACAGGCACACACACACACGCGCACACAAACACACAGATGCAAAGGCACACAGGGATGCACACACACGGATAAATACACAATGATAAACACATGCGCACACACCCATACACAAACACACACACATAAATACAACTACACACATACACTCACACAGAGTAACATATAAACACACACAGATACGCCATCACAGGGACATACACACGCAAAGATAAAGTAACACAAAGATAAACATACAAAGATAAATACACACACACGCAGACTGATAAACATACACAAAGAGATACACACAGAGAGAGATATACATACACCCAGATAAACCGACACACACGCGCACACACACACAGATAAAAACAAGAGTACACACCCACACAGATAAAAACACGAGCACACACACACACAGATAAAAACACGAGTACACACACACACACACAGATAAAAACACAAGCACACACACACACACACAGATAAAAATACGAGTACACACAC